>NC_133843.1:1629642-1953571 GCF_047830755.1 Zonotrichia albicollis
ATTCTTGCCTGTGAGGAGTGGGAAGGCCCAGAGAAGCTGTGGCTTTTTGATTTCCACTGATTATTTTCCTCCCTTTCAGTTTATTCTCTCCCAGCAGAAAAAAAACTGAATTATTTTCAAGGCATTTCCCAGCTCATTCTTTTCTCCCCTTCAGCCCTTTGCCAAAAGTTAAATCAAACTAAACCACCCAGAAGTGCCTCAAACCCCCCAAAAAAGCAGAACCCAAAGCAGACCCCAGATAAGAATCCTTTGTCAGGGTTTATTTTAAACATCTGTATTTTTCACAGCTTTCACAACTCTCTTCAACCATGCAAAAGCAGCTGATTGTATCAGGCTTGTCTCAGGCACAAAAGTTTTTGTGGTTAATAAATAATTAGCTCTGAGCTTCTACTTGGACCAATATCTGGATGTTTTACATGACAGGGGTCAGTCAAAAGACAAAAAAATAACCATTTTTTATTAGCACAAAATAGAACACAAAGAGAAAAATGTGCCTTTTGAGGATGCTCACAATATGCCCAAAGCTCCACATAAGAGACACCAAAAGCTCCTGCAGGTCAATTCCATGGAATTCTGACCCAATTTCCCACTTAGGAAAACCCCAACCTTTCTGCAGTAAGGCTGTGAAAAAATGCAATTTAGAAAAGAACTTTTCCAAAGTTTTGTGCCTTATAAACAACAGGAAATTCTTTCACTGATCCCTTCTCCTACACCTGATTTTTCTTAGGTTCATCCCAAAGAGGGACCCCAAAAATTCAGCAAAAAGAGCTCACATCTCTCCTTTGGGGAGGAAAAGTTTCTCCTTGGAAAACTCCTTCCTGCAATTTCCATCACAATCAGAAAAAAGGTTACATGCCATCAACATACTTAAATATTTTGGTTTTAATTACAATTGCAGGTGAAAATTTTTGACAGGTGAGGTTTTTTTTATCGCTTGGAACTCCTCAGGTAGATCTTGGGGGTTTGCCAGCCTGCAGGAGCACTTTTCAAGCCAGCTTTCTTCCAGATGCGCTCCAAATCTTTCTCAAATTTGATCTAAAACAGGGAAAAAAAAAAAGAAAAGAAAAATAGTAACACAGCTTAGAAGTAACAGCCACTGCCCATGTGTCTCAAGGGCAGTGTAGGTGTAACACACACAAAGGAAACAAAGGTTTTAAATGTTAAAATATTGAATTTTACTGCAGAAAATTCATCAGAAGACATTAAAATGCACAGGGATTTTTGGCAGTATCGTTTTTAAAGTCCTGTGCAAGGAAAACTGAGAAGGTAAAACCAAATTTTAGCCACCTCCATTTAGCCTTGTCAAGGTGCTACTGTCCATTCCAACTCCTTCTTCCCATTATTTTGCAGAAAATAAAGTTACATTCAAAGGGGACAAGGCTCAGTTTTAGAGTTCTTAGTGCCCATGCAAGGAGCAAGACAAAAAAATCCCTAAATCAAGGATTTGACCCAAAAGGTGGTTTTCTTAAATTCTCTGACTCACATTTGTTTTTTGTTTTGTTTTGTAGGCAAAGTCAAGCAAGACAAGCCTGACTTTAAAATAAAGCTACATTCAAGAAGGACAGGTCTCAGTTTTAGTGCCCATGCAAGGAGCAAGACAAAATAAAATCCCTAAATCAGGGATTTGACCCAAAAAGTGATGTATCAGCTGGTTTTCTTCAATTCTCTGACTCACAGAACTCCTTGTTTCAAGTTTATTCCTCAGTTTTATCAAGCAAGACAAGCTGAGTTCATCCAAGCTCATTTTTCCCTAAATCCATCCCCCAACACCTGCACAGAGGCTGGTTTGATGTGTGGACACATTTCTGTCAGGGAGCTCCCCCTCTCCTGGCTAAATAAATAAAATAAAGCTACATTCCAGAGGGACAAGTCTCAGTTTTAGTGCCCATGCAGGGAGCAAGACAAAAAAATCCTTAAATCAGGGATGTAACCCAAAAGTGATATATCAGCTGGTTTTCTTAAACCAGCTTTCTCAGTTTTGCAGGGAAAGTCAAGCAAGACACGCTGAGTTCATCCAAGCTCATTTTTCCCTAAAAGCATCACCTAACACCTAGAGAGAGGCTGGTTTGATGTGTGGGCACATTTCTGTCAGGGAGCTGCCCCTCTCCTGGCTAAATAAATAAAATAAAGCTACATTCAAGAGGGACAAGTCTCCCATGCAAGGAGCAAGACAAAAAAATTTAGGGTTTGACCCAAAAGTGATGTATCAGCTGGTTTTCTTAAACCAGCTTTCTCAGTTTTGCAAGGAAAGTCAATCAAGACACGCTGAGTTCATCCAAGCTCAGTTTTCCCTAAATCCACTTAAATCCATCCCCCAACACCTGCACAGAGGCTGGTTTGATGTGTGGACACATTTCTGTCAGGGAGCTGCCCCTCCCCTGGCTAAATAAATAAAATAAAGCTACATTCAATGGCTAAATAAATAAAATAAAGCTACATTCAAGAGGGACAAGTCTCAGTTTTAGTGCCCATGCAAGGAGCAAGACAAAAAAATCCTTAAATCAGGGATGTAACCCAAAAGTGATGTATCAGCTGGTTTTCTTAAACCAGCTTTCTCAGTTTTGCAGGGAAAGTCAAGCTGAGTTCATCCAAGCTCATTTTTCCCTAAATCCACTTAAATCCATCCCCCAACACCTGCACAGAGGCTGGTTTGATGTGTGAGCACATTTCTGTCAGGGAGCTGCCCCTCTCCTGGCTAAATAAATAAAATAAAGCTACATTCAAGAGGGACAAGTCTCAGTTTTAGTCTCCTGGCTAAATAAATAAAATAAAGCTACATTCAAGAGGGACAAGTCTCCCATGCAAGGAGCAAGACAAAAAAATTCAGGGTTTGACCCAAAAAGTGATGTATCCGCTGGTTTTCTTAAACCAGCTTTCTCAGTTTTGCAGGGAAAGTCAAGCAAGACAAGCTGAGTTCATCCAAGCTCAGTTTTCCCTAAATCCACTTAAATCCATCCCCCAGCACGTGCCCAGAGGCTGGTTTGATGTGTGGACACATTTCTGTCAGGGAGCTCCCTCTCCTGGCTAAATAAATAAAATAAAGCTACATTCAATGGCTAAATAAATAAAATAAAGCTACATTCAAGAGGGACAAGTCTCCCATGCAAGGAGCAAGACAAAAAAATTTACGGTTTGACCCAAAAAGTGATGTATCAGCTGGTTTTCTTAAACCAGCTTTCTCAGTTTTGTAGGGAAAGTAAAGCAAGACACGCTGAGTTCATCCAAGCTCAGTTTTCCCTAAATCCACTTCAATCCATCCCCCAACACCTGCACAGAGGCTGGTTTGATGTGTGGACACATTTCTATCAGGGAGCTCCCCCTCCCCTGGCTAAATAAATAAAATAAAGCTACATTCAAGAGGGACAAGTCTCAGTTTTAGTCTCCTGGCTAAATAAATAAAATAAAGCTACATTCAATGGCTAAATAAATAAAATAAAGCTACATTCAAGAGGGACAAGTCTCCCATGCAAGGAGCAAGACAAAAAAATTTAGGGTTTGACCCAAAAAGTGATGTATCAGCTGGTTTTCTTAAACCAGCTTTCTCAGTTTTGCAGGGAAAGTCAAGCAAGACACGCTGAGTTCATCCAAGCTCAGTTTTCCCTAAATCCACTTAAATCCATCCCCCAGCACGTGCCCAGAGGCTGCTCTGAGGTGAGGGCTCACCTGCCGCTTCCTCCTGCGCCCCTCCTTTACCCTCCTGCGGATGAACTTCCTCCTCTTGAGCAGCTTCTTGTACTTGTGCCTGTTCATCTTCCTCCTGCGGATCTTGAGCACGTTCCTGCATTGCACCCTGTCACCCTGAGCCCCCTCTCCTTCCTCCAGCTGCCCCGTCCCTGCAGCAGGGGGACACTCCAGGGGCTCGGGGGGCTCATGGCCGGTTTCTTGCTGAGCCCTGGGGAGGGAGTACCTGACGGTGAGCCAGCTCTCCAAGGGGCTGATGGAGAGTTTCCTGGGGATGAGGATCTCCTCCAGCTCGGGGTCCAGCGTGTGCCACTGCTGGGGCTGGGCCCCGCTGGGGCTCTGGGGCTGGGTGCTGTAGCGGGCGCACGGGGAGCGGCAGCACAGGAACGACGACACCGACCTGGGCAGGAGGTGGCCTGTGGGAGAAAAATGAAGGGGGTTTGTGCTCAAAAACGGCAGGATTTTACAGAGAAAAGCTCTGCCCGGATCTCAGACTGACAGAGAGAGCTGGCCAGAGCAAGGTGAAACAAGGGAGACGCTCAGAGAAGTTGTACTGACATCACAAAAGCGAGGAGGGATTTTCAAGCCTTCAGTTTTTCAATTTTAACTACAATGCTGTCACGCTAAAAATGTATTATATTTTAGTGGGTAAGCTCCCCAAATCATGGGCAGCTTACCCACTAAAATATAAATCATCAGGCAGAGCCGGGTGGAGGCTCTGCAGGGGTTGGAATTCCATGGTCTTTAAGGTTCTCCTTCACTGGGAGGTGTCTCTGCCCAGCAGGAGCTGGAATTCCACGTTTTTTAAGGTTCCCCTTCACTGGGAGGTAAAGGGCTTGGAATTCCATGGTCCTTTAAGGTTTTCCTTCACTGAGAGGTGTCCCTGCCCAGCAGGAATTTGGAATTCCATGGTCCTTAAAGGTTCCCCTTCACTGGGAGCTGAGGGGGTTGCAATTCCACAGCCTTTAAGGTCCCTTCCAACTCAAACCCTTCCATGATTCCATTAAGGGGAACATTCTTGTGTTTTCTGACTGAAAATCAATTTGGAATGGTAAGGAAGTGTTGGCTGTGTCAAACCTCTCTGTTGCTAAGGAATCTTCTCCAAAGCCACACCATACTTACATAATAAATCAGAGACATAAAAACATTTAACAACCACTGACTCAACAACAGCCTCTCCTCTCCTGCACTGCCTGGTGAAAAAGAACCTTCTGGGAGCCCAATTAGCCCAGGAAAATAAAATAAATCCAAACAAACAGAAATCTTGGCCACACAACACCAATTTACCTGCAATTCTTGAAGCCTTCAGTAACTGGGAACTCAGCCGTGATATTAACATTTTGTTTTTCTTTGTTCACTGGCAGAGCCAGCAATGACTGTTCAAATAAGAACATTTATTCAGTCATGCAAACGTGCAGCTTTAAAAAAACCTTCCCTATTTAACCCCACATCCCCAAAAGACAGGCTGAGAATCTTAACATCCTCTTAGTTTTACCCTCAATCTGTCGGGCTCTGCTGTGGGGGTCAAGCACAGGGGCAGCCGCGGAGGGGATTTATTAATAAACCTTGGGTTGTTCCAACTTTAAAAACACGGAAAATCCAGCCGAGCTCCCTGACACAGCCCTGCGGCCGGGAGGAGCAGCCGCGCGGCCTGAGAACGGGCGGTCCCCGAGGGGCCGCCTCCTTCCCCTCAGCCCCCCCGGGCGCTGCCGGCGCTGCCCCGCCCCGGGCGGGTCCGCACGGAGCCCCCGGGCCGCGCTTCTCGCCCTCCCCTCACGGCCCCGCCGCCGCCGCCGCCATCACCCACCGGCTCCAGCGCCGCCACCGGAACTTCCGGCCGGCCGCGGGAGCGCCCCCTGGCGGCGCGCGCGGGGAACGGCCCCGCACGGCCCCTCAGGGGCACGCGAGGTGCCGGTGTCGGTCCCTCGCGGGCGTTAATGGCCCTTCATGGGACTTTGTGGTTCGTCATGGGACTTTATGGCCCTTCATGGGGCTGTGGTTCTTCATAGTCTCTCGCGGGCATTTTTGGCCCTTCGTGGTCCCTCATGGGACTTTATGGCCCTTCATGGTCCCCTCACGGCCTTGCGAGGAGCCAGTCTCAGCCCCTCATGGGACTTAAGGGTTCATGGTCCCTCACGGGCGTTTATGGCCCTTCGTGGTCCCTCATGGGACTTTATGGCCCTTCATGGTCCCCTCACGGCCCCTCAGGGTCTTGCGAGGAGCCGGTCTCAGTCCCTCATGGGACTTAATGGTTCATTAAGTGATTCTTCATAGTCCCTCACGGGCGTTTATGGCCCTTCGTGGTCCCTCATGACCCTTCAGGCTCCCGCAAGAGGCCAGTCTCGGTCCCTCGTGGGCGGTTATGGGACTTTATGGCCCTTCAAGGGACTTTATGGTCCTTTAAGGTCCTTCACAGGCGGTTATGGCCCTTCATGGAACTTTATGGCTCTTTGGTCCTCCACGGGCGTTCATGGTTCTTCATGGTCCCTCACGGGTGTTTATGGTCCCTTACAGCCCTTCAGGGTCCCACAAGGGGCCGGTCTCGGTCCCTCATAGGCCTTTATGGCCCTTCATGGTCCCTCATGGGTGTTTATGGCCCTTCATGGGACTTTATGGTTCTTCATGGTCCCTCACAGCCCCTCAGGCTCCAGGTGCTGGTCTCCATCCCTCATGGGTGGCCCTTGCTGGGACTTTATGGTTCTTCATGGTCCCTCATGGCACTTAATGGTTCATGGTCCCTCACAAGCCTTTATGGCCCTTCGTGGTCCCTCACAGCCCCTTAAGATGCCGGTCTTCAAGGGCATTTATGGCCCTTTGGCTCCTCAATGTGCTGATCTGGGTCCCTCATGGAATTTTACGGCCCTTCATGGTCCCCCACAGCCCGCTGTGAATCTGTGAAGGATTCTGTGATTCTCTGAAGGGTTCTGTGAGGCTGTAAAGGATTCTGTGGTTCTGTAAAGGATTCTATGATTCTGTGATTCTCTGAGGGATCCTGTGATGCTGTTCCAGTGAGCTGTCGCTGTCCCTGCAGGGATCACGGAAGGCACACAGCCACCTCTCCCTGCCACACCTTATCTGTACCAGGGCAGGTCTGGTGGCCGCTGTCCAGGGACAGCCACACCTGTCCTCTCCCTCACCTGGCTGCTGTTTGTCCTCCCTGCCTCGGCACAGGACCCCACCATCCTGGCACAGCATGAAAGGGCCTAATCAGCTGGCATGAGGGAGGGATGTCAAAGCCAATCCCAAACTTCAAAGAGCTTTTTGCTTTTGTACCTACCTCAGCCAGAACACAGGAGATTTATTCACCAGCTGCTTTGAGTATTTCAGAGCAGAACAAGGGTCTGTCAGAGATTTATTCAGCAGCTGCTTGTAGTATTTCAGAGCAGAACAAGGGTCTGCCAGAGATTTATTCAGCAGCTGCTTGTATTTCAGAGCAGAACAAGGGTCTGTCTCTGGTTTAGGTATGCCTCACTGTGTCAAACCCAACTACCATGAAAGGTTAACATGGGTTAGAGTTTCTTCCTGAAAATTAAGAATAAAGTTCCCTTCTCAGGAAAGAGAAACCTATGGAGGAGAAATTAAATGAAGTAAACAGTTCGGTAAACAGACTGAGACTTTATTGAAGACATTTCAGAAGTTTATGTACAAAACAACATTCCCACCCCCATATCGGGCTGTTAGTCACCCACTGGGAACAAAGCAAGTGCCTGGTGCGCACTGGCAACCTGGGGACGCTCAGAGTTTGCCACGGAATTCACAGAAGGTAACAAATCCCCTTGGTTTAGAGCTGGGCAATTTCAGCCTTGGCTCACTTAGGAACAAAGGGAATCAAAGGAGGTTTTTTTTTTCTGGAGGTAACTGAGCCTCTAAAGCCTCCACTGGCCTTACTCTGAGGTCAGGTCATTTAATTCTGCAAAGAGCCAGAAGCCCACTCTGGCTTTGGAAGTGGAAAGGAAGCAGCAGCCCCTGGATTTAACCTGCAGGTTTGGATCCATTTCAGAGGGCTCCGGGAGATGCCCATCACCGAGAGCACAGCAGTGTTTGCAGCTAGAGCAGAGCAGCAGCAACGCCAAGGGGAAGACTCAGCCCCTCTGCTTCCCAAACACACCCACAGAGAGGCTGAGTGTCAATGGCTATTTCAACAAGCGTGTAAAAACCCTTAGAGACAGACAGGAGTGGTTAAACTGTGGCTGAGGAGCTGTTCCTGTGGAGTTCTGTGCTCTTCTACCACGGCAGAGTTTCCCCTTGCCAGTCCAGGAAAGAACCATTTTCTTTTTCACCGAGACGTTCCAGAACAGAGAGAATACCTGGGATGGCCTCCTGCACCTGCATGGGAGCCTGGAATGGATCAAGCCTAGGTCATTACTGGGAATATCCTGCTGAATATAATTAAATACATTTCAGGAGGCTCTAGAATGGAGATGTGTTTTGTCAGAGAGAAAGCGAGATAAGCTTTCCCATTAATTGCTCTGAGGGAGCTGGAGAGAAAGAATTAAAACAATCCCCATGTGATGTTTTGTAATAAGCTGTTTTCCTCATAAAGTTGTTCACAAAAGGGAGGTTTCTTAGCCCCCTTTCTGTAGCAAAGTGGAGTATAAAAAGGAATTCTTAATAAAGTTGTCAGCCTTCAGAGCATGCATGGAGTGTGTCACTCATTTATCTGTGTCATCTCTGACTCAGTGGTGACATTTTGGTGTGTCACAGCCCACAGAGGGGCGTGTGCAGCCAGGGGGCAGCAAGGGTGTCACAGACATATTTTATGAAAAATCCTTTTACTAGGATCTTTTCTCCAGAAATGAAATGTAAACAATCATTATCTGCTGCTGTGGAATGCAACAGGTGCAGCTTTGATTGGTCCATGTTGGTTGTTTTTAATTAATGGCCGATCACAGTCTGGCTGTCTCAGACTCTGATCAGTCACAAGATTTTGTTATCATTCCTTTCTATTCCTTTCAAGCCTTCTGATGAAATCCTTTCTTCTATTCTTTTAGTATAGTTTTAATAGATCATTTTCTTTTAATATAATATATGATATATTCTTTTAATAGAATATATGATAATTATATTATGTTAGATATATAATAAAATAATAGATCAGCCTTCTGAAACATGGAGTCAAGATTCTCCTCTCTTCCCTTGCCCTGAGAACACCCCCACACAAGGGACCCACTGTGACATTTCCACACTGGCACTCACCATGTTCCCACCCATGTCTGTCTGAAGCCAGCCTGGGTGCAAGGAGATGCAGAGAATTCCGTCTGATTTCAGGTCTGCAGCGAGGCACCGCGTGATCATGTTCAGGGCAGTCTGCAGGGGTGGAAACGCCCATTAATTAATGTGTGATTAATGAGCCTGGAGCAGCACCCCGAGCCCGGCTGCTGGGTGCCTCCCTTCCACAGCAAGGGGCAGGAGGAGGCTCTCAGGACTCATCCAGGCTTTCTGGGAACTCTGCAAGCTCTGCCACCACAAACCACTGCCCAAAAACGAAACCAAGTTGTAATGGAACATAAAGTAGCGTTTGAAACGCCCGAGGAGCTGGGAGGAGAATAATATTGACATAAGGACTGTGTTTTCCTGCACTAACCACTACACAAACATTCATTTACTTCTGAACAGGGAAAACAAGTGTTTAACAGCTTCTGAGTAGGTGGTGTAGGAGAAGCTGTATGTGTGATCCTGACTATCTGTACAAACTCAATCCCTGCATGTGAGAAAACTGAAAATCCCACCTGTCACTGACTGACATCACCACAGGGGTCAGCACACCTTTTGCTGAGTTTCCTGCTCTCTCTCTGGGATGGGAGAGGAACGCAGCTGATGGAGCCCACACTCGATGGCACCAGCTCTTCCCTGAGTGCCAAACCCCTCGGGAGTGGATCTGTGTCAGAGCAGGGATTTGGGAGCCTGTTCTCTCACACTCCATGGCACCAGCTCTTCCCTGAGTGCCAAACCCCTCAGGAGTGGATCTGTACCAGAGCAGGGATTTGGGAGCCCTTTCTCTCACACTCCATGGCATCAGCTCTTCCCTGAACCCCTCAGGAGTGGATCTGTGTCAGAGCAGGGATTTGGGAGCCTGTTCTCCAGGATTTGCTCCAGTTTCAGCGTTCCACAGCTCCCATTTCCACCCACATGAAGAACAAGAACACTTTTTGTGCCCACAGAGGTTCTGCACCCCTTGCTAAGGCCAGCATGGCTCCACCTGCCCTCAGCCAGGGAGCACAGCCCAGGGCAGCCTGTGGCTGTGATATTTTATGAAAAATCTCTTTGCTAGGATTTTCCTGAGAGGCCTCAGAAACTAAATGTAAACAATGATTATCTGCTGCTGTGGAATGCAACAGGTGCAGCTTTGATTGGTCTCATGTTGTTGTTTTTTATTAATGGCCAATCACAGTCCGGCTGTCTGTGTGGTCAGTCACAAGATTTTATTATCATTTTATTTCTATTATTTTCAAGCCTTCTGATGAAATGCTTTCTTCTATTCTTTTAGTATAGTTTTAGTATAATTTTAATATAATATATATCATAATTATGTCATATATACTTTTAATATAATATATATTAATTTACTTTTAATATAATATATATCACAAAATAATAAATCAGCCTTCTATACTTTTAATATAATATATATCATCATTATTATAATACATATCAATTTACTTTTAATATAATATATATCACAAAATAATAAATCAGCCTTCTATACTTTTAATATAATATATATCATCATTAATATAATATATATCAATTTACCTTTAATATAATATATATCATAAAACAATAAATCAGCCTTGTGAAACACAGAGTCAAGATTCTCATCTCTTCCCTCATCCTGGGACCCCTGATAACACCACCCCAGCACCCACAGACCTTTGCTATCCTGTAGGGATAGACCTTGAGGAACATCTCGTTGGCCTGGACGAGCTGCATGGAGGCCGCCAGGGAGGACATGTTGATGATGGCAGCTCTGTGGCAGCCCATGCCGGTGCCCAGCTGTGCTGCCTTCCTCAGCAGCGGGAGGAACGCCTGTGGAAAGCAGAGTTTGCTTCATTTGGTGATTTGGGTTGGAGCTGGATCATTCCCTCATCCAGAGCAGGAACCTCAGCCCAGCGTGGTGGTGGCTCCTCACACCCCATGGCCAGAGCAGACCTTCCTCCAGCAGCCTCTTGTGCTCACCTCCCATCCCCACTGTCACATTCACATGCTCTGAAAAATCCCTTCGCCCAGGATTTTTCTCCTGGGAAGCTGAGGAGCCTCAGAGAAAAGGAAAACAATTCTTGTCTCATTTGCTTCTCCTGTGTTTTGCTCATGTGGAATGTGTTTGGAGATTGTTTCATTGGATTCTGCTGTGAGGTGTTTTGACTCTTTGGCCAATTGGGTCCAAGCTGTGTCTGGACTCTGGAAAGAGTCACAAATTTTCATTATTATCTTTTTAGCCTTCTGTAAATACCCTTTCTGTATTGTCCCCACTGTCACATTCACATTCTCTGAAAAATCCCTTCGCCCAGGATTTTTCTCCTGGGAAGCTGAGGAGGCCTCATAGAAAAGGAAAACAATTTTTATCTCATTTGCTTCTCCTGTGTTTGGCTGCTTTGGAATATGTTTGGAGATTGTTTACCCACAGGTGATTGTTTCATTGGTTTCTGCTGTGAGCTGTTTTCACTCTTTGGGCAATCTGTGTTGGGACTCTGGAAAGAGTCACAAGTTTTTATTATTATCTTTTTTTAGCCTTCTGTAAGTACCCTTTCTGTATTCTTTAGTATAGTATAGTATAGTATAGTATGGTATGGTATGGTATGGTATAGTATAGTATAGTATAGTATAGTATAGTATAGTATAGTATAGTATAGTATAGTATTCTTTAATATAATGTAGTATCCTAAATTAATAAATGAACCTTCTGAGGTCAACTTACCTCAGAAGGTTAATTTATTACTCCTCCATGAGAACATGGAGTCAGATCCATCACTCCTCCCTGCAAACACAACACCCCTCTGCCACAAAGTGACCCCACACCGGTGCACAGACAGCAGCTCTGTGTCAGAACTGTCTCTGTGCAGCTCCAAGGGGACAAACACCTGCACAATTCCAGCTCAAATGTGGAAGATCCCCAGGCTGAGCCCATCCCTGCTCACCTTGGTGACCATCAGCTGGGCGACGGTGTTGGTCTCATAAATGGTGAGCATGGTCTCTGCCGTGACCTCCTCCAGCGAGGCCAGCACGTTGATGCCGGCGTTGTTGATCAGGCAGTTCAGCCCTTTGTCTCCCACTATTTCTTCCACTTCCTTCACCACTTTCTTGATGCTGTTCTCGCAGACCACATCTGCACGGGGGAGGCAGGAAAAGCTCCAGGTGAGCGGTGCAGGGTGTGCCAAACCAAAGCTGAGGCTCACTGGGGGTGTTTGGGCAGCATAAAGGTGAAAATGCACAGATTTTACAGAATTACATTTCCCCAGTGTAATCTTAAGATGATTTTCAGCTACTGATCACTCAGGACACCAGTTTTTTTGAGATGCACTCACCTAAGCTGAACAAATTTCAGAAATAAAACCCTTTACTCACCCAGTTGCAGGAGCTTGATGTTGCTGTATTGCTTGCTGAGCTGCTGCAGTTCCTAGGAAGAAGAATTATTTTTATTTTATATATATGTGTGTGTATCTCCATGAGTATTACACAAATCACTTTGAATTCTGGATCTCCTCCAGAACTGTAACTGGAATATTTTCCTGACTGGACTGAAGGCAGAGATTCTCCTTTGTTTTCCAGCCCGCTGAGCAGCTTTCCTAAGAGCCAGATCAGGAAATTGGACTCTTCCCCTGCTCAGCCCAGACTCCAGCCTGCTGGGTTTTCAGTGGGACATTTCCCAGCTTCAGTGCTCAGTTCTCAGCATTCCAGTAAAAATCCAGTGCCTCCCCAAATTCTGTGAAAACATCCTGATTCTCCTGAAGCCCAGCTAGTGCTGGACACCCCTTCAGGACAACGGGAATGCTTTAAAAAACCCATTTGGATTTTCTGTTTGCAGGAAAATTTCATTTCCCCATGGGAATTTGGTTTCCCCTGCAGCCTCGTTAGCGTCACTTCTTGTAAGTGGAGTTTGAGCCCACCAAGGAATCAGTGTGGGGCACAGCCACTGTGCAGGAGAACAATTCCCTCCCTGCTGGAGCTCCCTCAGTGCCTGCTGTTCCTGCAGAAATCCCTGCTCTCCCCTGCACAAAGTGTCCAAACTGGATTTATGGGCCCAGCCGGAGCTCTCAGGTTTCTGTGCCATGGAGCCAAGCGGGAAGCGCGGCCAAAGGCAGCAGATGGATTCCATATTCCCACTCATGTTCAGGAGACGCAGCAAACCTGGCCAAACATTCCGGCCCTTTCTTTAGGAGCCCTTTGGGAATAGGGGTGAGGAGGGCAGGCTTGGAAAGAATCCTTCCCTGCCCCTTGGAGACCCTTGAGGGACTCGGTGTGCTCTGACAAACCCTAATGCATCACATCTTTATCTCACATCAGAGCCTGCAGGGCTCGCTCCAGCCTTGTTTGGGAGATTTGTGCTCCCACCCAGGCCAGCCCACAACCACAGTTAAGGGGAGGGGGAAGGAAAAACAAGCCAGAAGCACAAAACCAGAAGACATTCCTCGCTTTGGACAGGGCCCTGGTGGGACAGATTTCCATAAATTAAAGGTCCAGAACACGCTGGCTTGTTTATTGATGAAACAGCTCAGCCTGCAGTGATTCTGTGCCTTTGGGTTGTCACTGGATTTCAGTTTGACAGCATCACTCAGTGCAAAATCAGCTCCAGGGGTGCTCTGGCTGCTCCAGGTTTGTCCATTTATTTATAGTTCGTTTATTTATATGTTTTACTCTCTGACAGAAACAAGCTACCAGCTCCTGCTGAAAGGCAAGAGAGGCTTCTGAAGTGAGCAAACAATATTTTCAATTAAGAACTGAAGCATTCTCCAGTACACAGACAGCATGAAATCACAATAGCTGCATGCAAATTAGGTTTAAAATTCAATGGGTTTTCCAGTTAATTACTTGGTTAACAAGTGACTCCCACTTCAGGGGTTTGAATTTCTGAGAAGCAGCTCCCAGCACAAAGCTGATGTGCTTTGGTCTTCAAGAATGTTGCACCTGATAGAAGCTGAAAAATCCAGTTAAAACTCTAAAACTGGTAGGAAAGCCTATTTTCCTGCAACTGTGACTAGAAGGAGCATGAGAAAAAGAGGACTGAGACAAGGAGGTACAGCCAACACATCCCAGCCAAGGCATTTTTAATTAGTGTGCTGTGACAGATAATTTAAAAACAAACAAGACAAACAAAGCCCAGCAAAAAGCCACAACACAACTCCCTACCCGTGTTTGTTTAGCATAGTAGCTGCAGAACTGCTCTGCACCTGAGCAATCACCCCTGAGAATCAACTCAGGGGAGTCCAAGACAAGAATTAAACTCTGATTAGCATCTGTTGTTTCCTGCTTGCTGATTTTTAATTACGATTAACAAAGACTCGGCCAATTCTGATTTAAACAAGATCCTCTGGCACTCGGGGCTCCAGACGCAGACTCATCAGCACACGGGGTATTTATTGCTAGATTTCAAGCAGGAATGTTTTGTTGTCTTTGTCATTTAGCGAGATTTACTTTGCCTTCTTTATGAAAGCATTTTCCACTTGGGTTGCAGCTCTTGGAAAGGGCCTGGCCCCGCTCAGCCAGTTGGAAGCAATCAAGGCAAACAAACAGAGCCTGAGGGCAGCGTGAAGGTGCTCGGGTATCCTTCGCCTCATCCTGCTTGCACTCAGGACAAAGCCAGAGGTGTATCCTATTTTTCTGCGTCCCTCTGAGACAGATTTTCGGTATCACAGTGTACAGCCAAGTGAACAGCTTCCACAGCACTGCCCTGACCCACAGCCCTCGCTGCCTCCAGAAAATCCAGCCCTCGCTGCTGTAGGAAGTGTACAACACGTCCAGAAAAAATAAAATAATCAAACAAAATCACTCTGCAATAACCCAAAATTAAAAAGACTTCAGAAATGCCCAATTTGCCGGGTAAATGTGGTGCACAGATCGCTCAGCTGCTCTTCTCATTGCAAACCACACGGCTGAAATATGTGTTAGAGGGAAAAACAAAGCCCAGAGCTGACAGAGAGCTCCGGGGCTGAGCAGGGACCAGGCACAGCTTGGAGCTCCATCCCCTGCTCCAGAGAGAGGGAAAATGCACATTTGGGCTTCCCAGAGCTCTGCAGAGGGATTTACTCACCTCGCTGGGCCTTGGGGAGATGCTCCTGTGCACATCCCACAGCTCTGGGCACTTTTAATTGATTTATTCACCTCCTCCTTCCCCATCACACCTGGGCCTGCCATTTTAAGAGTTTTCCCTTTTATAGGAAAGCAGGATGGGGGGAGGAAGGAGCAAAGAAGGAAAAGAGAAACGTGGGGACGATTCCACCTTGTGCTGGCTCCCTGCTAACAGCACTGGGGTTGTGTCACCCTGATTTTTAAAGATTTTCTAAGATTTTTTTCTAAGATTTTTTAAGATTTTCTAAGATTTTTTTAAGATTTTCTAAGCCTCCTGATGTTTATGTTTTTGCAACAAACCTTTCCCACCCACTTTCTGTAAATAACTCATTGTTTGGCATTCTCTTATGGAGGAGGAGAAATCTGACGGGGACAGTTGGTTTGTGCCACTGGAGAGGTGGCAGTGGACAAACTGCCCATTTCCAATTCACTGTCGCTTTGGAAAACCTACAAACGTTGGAGCCAGAAAATAAACTCCTATTTTTTCACCTCGAAAGCAGCAGTGTGTCCTACAGTGACAGCGTTGTGCCCATCTGGAGAGCAAAACCAGGACACCAGGATGATTTCCCTGGAGATTTGTGGCTGCTTTTCAGCGCTGGAGCAGCCCAAGAAAAGGCAGAAACAGCCCAAGAAAAGGCAGAAACAGCCCAAGAAAAGGCAGAAACGGCCCAAGAAAAGGCAGATTGGGATCGGAGCGTGGCTGGAGGAGTCTCCGGTGGTGTTTTCCAGCAGGGGCAGTGGTTTATCTGCCTGCCTGCCGCACGTTATCGTGTGATCTGCAGCCCATTTGTTAGGCAAATGTTCTGGGGAGGCCACCTAGGAGCTCCTCAGCCCCGGAGCTCGAGTTTTCACAACTTCTGCCAGCACAGACTCACATGCAAAACCCTGCAGCTGTTCAGCATTACCCAAGGTTAGGGAGCTACAGGAGATAGATGGATGGATGTGCTGCTTTTCCTGGGGAACAGAGGGAAGCACACACTCAGATTTTCCCCAGCATCTTTGGAAAAGCAGCTCCTTAAGGGCTCCAAAACATTCACTCATCCCTCTGCTGAGGGATCCCTGCCCAAGGTGTTTGCCAGGTGTATTTAATCACTTTTTCTCTAAAAATTGGGAGATTGGTTTTAAAAGTCTTTTTATTTGAGCTCTGCCCATCTCCATCCTGCCAAGGGAAAACGCTGCTCTGCCAAAGCAGAGAGCAGAATTTAAAGGAACTGTCCAAAACTGCTTTTCTCTTGTACAAGGAGGATTTTTCACGTGGTCAACAGAACACCGAGAGGAAAAACCAAAATCAGACCACCTGAATTGCTGTCAGGAGAACAAGCACTGACCCAGGTGTGCAGAGAAAGAAAAACTCCCTCAATTTCACAGCCCACAAACAATGAGATGGGCCAAGCCCTTTTCATGTGCCCCAAATTGAGCCTGCAGTGCCAATTCCTGGAGAGCAAAAACCTGAACTGTGGGAGTTCAAAATTTGACTGGAAATTCAGTGACAGAGAGGGAAGGGAAGGGAAGGGAAGGGAAGGGAAGGGAAGGGAAGGGAAGGGAAGGGAAGGGAAGGGAAGGGAAGGGAAGGGAAGGGAAGGGAAGGGAAGGGAAGGGAAGGGAAGGGAAGGGAAGGGAAGGGAAGGGAAGGGAAGGGAAGGGAAGGGAAGGGAAGGGAAGGGAAGGGAAGGGAAGGGAAGGGAAGGGAAGGGAAGGAAAGGAAAGGAAAGGAAAGGAAAGGAAAGGAAAGGAAAGGAAAGGAAAGGAAAGGAAAGGAAAGGAAAGGAAAGGAAAGGAAAGGAAAGGAAAGGAAAGGAAAGGAAAGGAAAGGAAAGGAAAGGAAATTTCAAGGAAAGGAAAGGAAATTTCAAGGAAAGGAAAGGAAATTTCAAGGAAAGGAAATTTCAAGGAAAGGAAAGGAAAGGAAATTTCAAGGAAAGGAAATTTCAAGGAAATTTCAAGGAAAGGAAATTTCAAGGAAAGGAAATTTCAAGGAAAGGAAAGGAAATTTCAAGGAAAGGAAATTTCAAGGAAAGGAAAGGAAATTTCAAGGAAAGGAAAGGAAATTTCAAGGAAAGGAAATTTCAAGGAAAGGAAATGAAAGGAAATTTCAAGGAAAGGAAAGGAAAGGAAATTTCAAGGAAAGGAAAGGAAATTTCAAGGAAAGGAAAGGAAATTTCAAGGAAAGGAAAGGAAAGGAAATTTCAAGGAAAGGAAAGGAAATTTCAAGGAAAGGAAAGGAAATTTCAAGGAAAGGAAAGGAAAGGAAATTTCAAGGAAAGGAAAGGAAATTTCAAGGAAAGGAAAGGAAATTTCAAGGAAAGGAAAGGAAAGGAAATTTCAAGGAAAGGAAATTTCAAGGAAAGGAAATTTCAAGGAAATTTCAAGGAAAGGAAAGGAAATTTCAAGGAAATTTCAAGGAAAGGAAATTTCAAGGAAATTTCAAGGAAAGGAAAGGAAATTTCAAGGAAAGGAAAGGAAAGGAAATTTCAAGGAAAGGAAAGGAAATTTCAAGGAAATTTCAAGGAAATTTCAAGGAAAGGAAATTTCAAGGAAATTTCAAGGAAATTTCAAGGAAAGGAAATTTCAAGGAAAGGAAATTTCAAGGAAATTTCAAGGAAAGGAAATTTCAAGGAAAGGAAATTTCAAGGAAATTTCAAGGAAATTTCAAGGAAAGGAAATTTCAAGGAAAGGAAATTTCAAGGAAATTTCAAGGAAATTTCAAGGAAAGGAAATTTCAAGGAAAGGAAATTTCAAGGAAAGGAAAGGAAAGGAAATTTCAAGGAAAGGAAAGGAAATTTCAAGGAAAGGAAATTTCAAGGAAATTTCAAGGAAAGGAAATTTCAAGGAAAGGAAATTTCAAGGAAAGGAAAGGAAATTTCAAGGAAAGGAAATTTCAAGGAAATTTCAAGGAAAGGAAATTTCAAGGAAAGGAAATTTCAAGGAAAGGAAATTTCAAGGAAATTTCAAGGAAAGGAAATTTCAAGGAAAGGAAATTTCAAGGAAAGGAAAGGAAAGGAAAGGAAATTTCAAGGAAAGGAAATTTCAAGGAAAGGAAAGGAAAGGAAAGGAAATTTCAAGGAAAGGAAATTTCAAGGAAAGGAAATTTCAAGGAAAGGAAATTTCAAGGAAAGGAAAGGAAAGGAAAGGAAAGGAAAGGAAAGGAAAGGAAAGGAAAGGAAAGGAAAGGAAAGGAAAGGAAAGGAAAGGAAAGGAAAGGAAAGGAAAGGAAAGGAAAGGAAAGGAAAGGAAAGGAAAGGAAAGGAAAGGAAAGGAAAGGAAAGGAAAAGGAAAAAAGGAAATTTCAAGGAAAGGGAAGGGAAAAGAGAAAAAGAAAAAAAAAAAGGAAAAAAGACAAGAAAATCACAGAACCTTTGCCTTTCCTACCCCCCTCAGCAGCAGTGCCAGGCTGCAGCCAAGCTGTGAGAGCAGCCTGGATTTGGTGCTGCCGTGCCCACGGTTCCCAGTGCTGGAGGCTGGGGCAGGTCTGTTCTTGCCCCCTGCCAGCCCCAAGGACCGGTGGGAACCCTCTCAGAGGGTCAGAAAGCTTTGTGCCAGCCCCACGCCCTGCAGATGGGGCAGATAATGCTGCTGAAACCACCACAGTACCTTTCGTAAAGATTTCTCTTCCTTGTGGAGTTTCCAGAGCCATCTGTTAGAAATCTGCTTTCAGCTGACTGCAGAGGTTTCCATTGATGTCCTGCCAACGCACAGCACATGGCCTGGAGGTCCTCACAGAGAACAAAAACCCACCCTGGTGCACCAAGGACAAAAGCTGCCCCTCTGAAGGATGGGGAGAGCTGAGGATGCGCCCCGTGTGTCCCTGTGGGGCTGCAGGAATGTGGCTCCTGGCCAGGCCGCCCTGCCAGAGCCTTTCCAGGGCTCTCCCAGCAGCCAGGAGCGACCCAGACTCTTCCCAGACACACACACGGCCCTGGCTGAGGGCTGTTCCATCTCCCTCTGCAGGTTTGCAGCCTTTGGCTGCAGATTTTTAAATATTGGCCACACAAAAAACCCCTCCGAAACCGATGAGCAGGGCTGAGATTCGCCTGTGTCATGTTTCCTAGGAAGCTCTTCGTGTTAAAGGAGCAATTTCACTCCTGAGAACGTTGTGATGAAATAAAATTACAATGTTTGTGAAAAAAAGAGAAATTTCCTGCCTACACAAGACAGCCTGCCAGAGACTTTCCAGGAAAGGGAGCAAGGAGTGACCCAGACTCTTGCCAAACACATTGCACTGTCTGAGGGCTGGTTCATCTTCCTCTGCAGGTTTGCAGCCTTTTTCCTGTAGATTTTTATATAAAAATCACAACCACACAAAAAAACCCAAAAAAAACCCTAAAACAACAAAAAACCCTCAACCAAAAAAAAAAAAAAAAAACACAAACCCACAAACAACAACCAAAAAAACCCACCCAAAACTGATGAGTTGTGCTAAGATTTGCCCATATAATATTTCCTAGGAAGCTCTTCCTGTTAAAGGAACCATTTCACTCCTCCGTGTAATGGATCTGAGATCATTATGATGAAAAAATCGCAGGGGCCATTTGGAAAAAGAGAAAGAACCTCTCTCAGCAGTGGCCAAACAGCCAGGCAGGGAGATTTTGATCTAGCCCGGGTCAGATATCTCTGCTGCCTTCCTGTGCCACTGCCACAGCGAGATTTGTGCGATCTCTGTAGGAAACGGGGCTGGGAGCGCTGCCAGGAGGGGACGGGAGTTACAGGGACAGAATGGGGGGAATTTCTGCTCAATAACGGGGGTTAAAGGGACAGAATAGGGGGAATTTCTGCTCAGGTAACAGGAGTTAAAAGGGAAGAGAAAGGAGTGAATTTCTGCTTAATAACAGGAATGAAAATGGAACAGAAGGGGGTGAATTTCTGCTCAGGTAACAGGAGTTAAAGGGAAGAGAAAGGAGTGAATTTCTGCTTAATAACAGGAATGAAAATGGAACAGAAGGGGGTGAATTTCTGCTCAGGTAACAGGAGTTCAAGGGAGCAGAGAGGAGTGAATTTCTGCTCAGGAGTTAAAAGGGAACACAATGGGCTGAATTTCTGCTCAGGTGCTGCCACGAGGGGCTTGGGGAAAAGGATTTAAAAGGGAACAGAATTGAGTGAATTTCTGCTCAATAACAGGAGTTAAAGGGAACAGAATTGAGTGAATTTCTGCTCAATAACAGGAGTTAAAAGGGAACACAATGGGCTGAATTTCTGCTCAGGTGCTGCCACGAGGGGCTCGGGTAACAGGAATGAAAATGGAACAGAACAAAGTGAATTTCTGCTCAGGTAATGGGACTTAAAGGGAACAGAATGGAGTGAATTTCTGCTCAGGAGTTAAAGGGACAGAATGGGGTGAATTTCTGCCCAGGTGCTGAAGGGAGCTGTGCACCTGATCCCAGCCTTGCTGGGCTGTTTCTCCGCACTTCCATTCAGAAATGCCATAAATGCACCTTTATCCTGGAGACTTTTTTTTAAATTAAAATCTTTTCCTTGGGTTTCATACGGGCCTGCAGAGCTCAGAGTGCAGCTGTTACCTGGCCAGCCCTGTCCCCCATCCCAAGCACCTTTTAGAGGTTTTTTTTGTAGCTAAGCAGTAACAAAAATTCCTGTGTTCGGTTTATTGCTGGGAGGGTGTGATCACAATCTGTGTGAAAGGAACCAAATCCCCCAGCAGGAGCAGACACAGGGGCTCTGTTTCCCTCTGGAATTTGCATTTTTTCCTCTCTGGAAATGCAGGGATGGGGCTGTGGGTGTCAATTCTCCTTCCAAATGGGAAGGAGACCTGGGCCCTTCCAGAGGGGTTTGGGGCAGGGGATGGGCACCTGTGGGAGTTTCTGTGCTGCCCAAATTCCCCCTCGGGAGAGGAGCACACAGCACAGGCGACACCGCTGGGCACAGAGTGACCGATCACCCTCAGAGATTTGCCTCCCAAAGTTTGAGAGGTGTGTGAAATGCTGTGAAATTTGAGTTTTAAAATCTACAGGAGTGCCAAAACCACTGCGATGCTGCAGCAGGAGGGACTGGGGCTGAAATGGGAGAGAGAGAGAGAGAGAGAAATACAAGTGGATCCACGAGCAGCAGGTACCAAAAATTCCTGTTTGCAGCAGGAGCTCTGAGCCCTGCCCAGCACAGAGGGAAACTCCGAGAAGTGATTAATTCATTCCTCATCTCGGCTTTCTCAATTGCTGCAAGTGCAGCAGAGAACGAGAGGCAGAGAGGGCGCACAGACACGCGTGGACAGAGAGAGACAGAAGCAAAGCTGTGATGGGTTTCTCCCCTTTCTGGGAAAGGTTTCTGAGGGACCACGGGCTGTCCCTGCAGATCTGGGCAAGGACAGCACAGAAATCTCCAGCAGCAAACCCAGCGAGAAACTCGGGGATGGACGGAAGGGGTGGCAGGAGCGCTGGAGTTGCTGCAGCTGCCGGGCTGTGTCCGCTCGCTCTCCTGCTCCCGGGAACGCTCCCGGTCATCGATAAATCCCAGCTCCAGCCCGGGGAGCTGCTCGGTATCGGCTCCAGCCCCGGAGAGCTGCCCGGTATCGGCTGCATCCCAGCCCGAGAGCTCCGTCCCGGCTCCATCCCCAACCCGGGAGCTCCATCCCCGTCCCAGCTCCGTCTCCAGCCCGGCTCCATCCCCAGCCCGAGATCTCCATCCCAGCCCGGCTCCATCCCAGCCCAGGAGCTCCGTCCTTGATCCATCTCCAGCCCGGCTCCATCCCCAGCCCCGGAGCTCCGTCCCGGCTCCATCCCAGCCCAGGAGCTCCGTCCTTGATCCATCTCCAGCCCGGCTCCATCCCCAGCCAGGGCTCTCTCTGCCGGCTCAGGGATGCTCAAGATGTTCCTCATTTCCAAAGTGCCTTCTCCTCCCTCCCGACCCCTTCACCCCTCTCCGGGGACCCCCAGCGCCCCCGCCCCGTTTACCTGCGCCTTCTCGGGGTACCGGCAGGTCGCAAAGACCAGATCCGGGGAGGGGCTGGCGGCTGCGAGCCCCCGCACCAGCCCCAGGCCGATGCCGCGGCTGCAGCCGGTGATGAGCACGGAGCGGCAGCGGGGCTGGGCCATTCCTGCCTCGGCTCGGCCGCTCCGCTCCGCTCCCGGCGCTTCTGGAGCCCACGCGGGGCTCGATCAACCTGAGCCGAGCGGGGCCGCCCCCGGCCCGCCCCCAGCGCGGCACCGCCCCCGCCCGGCTCCGGGCAGAGAGAACGGGAATTGGTTCTAAGGGGAATTGGTTCTGTCCCGCCCCGCTCCGGGCACGGGGAACGGGCAGGGAACGGGAATTGGTTCTAAGGGGAATTGGTTCTGTCCCGCCCGGCTCCGGGCACAGGGAACGGGAATTGGTTCTAAGGGGAATTGGTTCTGTCCCGCCCGGCTCTGGGCACGGAGAACGGGAATTGGTTCTAAGAGGAATCGGTTCTGCCCCTCCCAGCTTCGGGAGAGAACGGACAGGGAAAAAGGGAATTGGTTCTTCCCCTCCCGGCTCCAGGGCAGGGAGAGAATAGCCGGGGGAAGGGGAATTGGCTTTTTCCTCTCCCAGCTCCGGGGTAGGGAGAGAATAGCCAGGGGCAGGGAAATTGGCTTTGCCCCCTCCATCCCGCTCCCGGCAAATGTTCAGCAAACCCGAAATTTTCACCCGCAATGTCCCAGCAAACCCACCACCATGTTCAGCCCCAATGTCCCAGCAAACCCACCACGATGTTCAGCCCCAATGTCCCAGCAAACCCACCACAACGTTCAGCCACCCCAACACTTTCCCCCCCAGGAAGTGGCCCACATCCCCAGGGATGGGATTCTCCTCAAGCCCAGCTCCTCCTCCTTGTCCAGGTGAGCAAACAGCTGGGACATTCCAGCTCCTCCAGAAGTCACAGCAATGCAATTCCCACCTCAAATCTTCATGGATTGTAGGATTTTGTGTTTGGTGCCCAAAATTCCTGCCTTTAAGGGAATGGGGATTGAATTCCAAGTCTTGAATCTACTGCAGTTTAAAAATCTCTTCATTTTGCAGCAATTTCTTTCCTTATGAGTAGGCACAAGTGGGGGAGCTCATAAGAAACTCGAGTGAATGTAATAGAAAATCAAATACTTTAATGAAATTAGGGAGCATGAGAGTAACAGCTCAGATATACCACTAGAACTGATACTACTGGGCTGTGGGGCTCTGCTAATTGAGTTTTTAATTGCTCTGTTCATCAAGCATGCAGACTGACAAACTACCAATTCTTCAAAGATCCTGAGTCAAGAATTTTCAACCACTTCAAATGGATATATAGGAAACGTCTTCTGAGCTGGTGGCCTGCACACAGCATTGCACAGATAAAAATATTCTACTCTCAATGCACAGAGCTAAATACTTTCACATTTATCAGAATTTTCTACACAAGTTTTTTTTTTTTTCCTTTTGATAGAATTCAAGTTTTTGAATTTTTCTGTATATATCTTCACCTGTATTAAACAAATGCTTATTTACATTGTGGGTAAAGTGTAAAGGCTAGGAAAGCCATTTTCCCATACTGTAACACTGCAAAATATATATATATATATATATATATACACAGAGAACCTAATATAGGCAACAGGACTAAAAAAAAAAAATCACCTCCCACCTGTACAACATCACCGAGCCAGCATGGAGAGAGGGCATTGGTAGCACCAAAGCATTGCTGGGGGGCTGAGGAGCTTCCCAGCCCCACAGGGAAGAGCTGCTGGGCACAGCACCCCGAGGATGGGAATGCTGGGCAGCAGGACAGGAGCTCCAAGGGAGGGTGACAGTGGCACTGCCAACATCACCTGCCAGGCTCTGCTCTGGGGTCAGGGATGAGCACAAAGTGCTGGCTCAGGAGCCACATTAACCCTGCACAATGGGGAATGGGCTCTGCTGGTTCACCAGCACCAAGGGAAGCAGCCCCAGCTCACCAACTGTGCCTGGGTGCTGGAGGGAAACCCCTCAGAGAGCAGCCCTGGTGGGCATTCCCTGGGGAAGCAGCTCCCAGCTCTGTGCCCGGGGTGCCAGAGAGAGAATTCCATCAGGAAGCAACCCCAGATCACCAGAGGGAATTCCCTCAGGAAGCACCCAGCTCACCAGAGGGAATTCTCTCTGGGAATTCCAGGAAGCAGCTCCAGTGGGGGCTCACCAGGAGAATTCCTTTGGGAATCAGCTCCAGCAGGACCTTCGGGAAGCGGCCCAGGGGCTCACCAGCAGGAATTCCCTTGGGAGCAGCCCCAGTGGGGGCTCACCAGCAGGAATTCCCTTGGGAGCAGCCCAAGAAGGGCTCACCAGCAGGAACTCCCTCAGAAGCAGCTCAGGAGCTCACTGGCAGGAATTCCCTTGGGAAGCAGCCCCAGGAATTCCCTTGGGAAGCAGCCCCAGCAGGAATCCCCCCCAGGAAGGGCTCACCAGTGAGAAATCCCCAGGAGCAGCCCCGGGGGGCTCACCAGCTGTGCCAGGGCTGCTCTCTGCCTGTCTCACTGGCAGTGCCAGCTGTGCCCGGGCTGCTCTGTCTGTCTGACCAGCTGTGCCCAGGCTGCTCTGTCTGTCTGTCTCACCAGCTGTGCCCAGGCTGCTCTGTCTCACCAGCTGTGCCCAGGCTGCTCTGTGTGTCTGTCTGTCTCACCAGCTGTGCCCAGGCTGCTCTGTCTGTCTCACCAGCTGTGCCCAGGCTGCTCTGTCTGTCTGTCTCACCAGCTGTGCCCAGGCTGCTCTGTCTGTGTCTCACCAGCTGTGCCCAGGCTGCTCTGTGTCTCACCAGCTGTGCCCAGGGCTGCTCTGTGTGTCTGTCTGTCTCACCAGCTGTGCCCAGGCTGCTCTGTGTGTCTGTCTCACCAGCTGTGCCCGGGCTGCTCTGTCTCACCAGCTGTGCCCGGGCTGCTCTGTCTCACCAGCTGTGCCCGGGCTGCTCTGTCTGTCTCACCAGCTGTGCCCGGGCTGCTCTGTGTCCCTCACCAGCTGTGCCCAGGCTGCTCTGTGTCCCTCACCAGCTGTGCCCAGGCTGCTCTGTGTGTCTGTCTCACCAGCTGTGCCCGGGCTGCTCTGTCTGTCTCACCAGCTGTGCCCGGGCTGCTCTGTCTGTCTCACCAGCTGTGCCCAGGCTGCTCTGTGTGTCTGTCTCACCAGCTGTGCCCAGGCTGCTCTGTCTGTCTCACCAGCTGTGCCCAGGCTGCTCTGTGTGTCTGTCTCACCAGCTGTGCCCGGGCTGCTCTGTCTGTCTGTCTGTCTCACCAGCTGTGCCCGGGCTGCTCTGTCTGTCTGTCTCACCAGCTGTGCCCAGGCTGCTCTGTCTCTCACCAGCTGTGCCCAGGCTGCTCTGTCTCTCACCAGCTGTGCCCAGGCTGCTCTGTCTCACCAGCTGTGCCCAGGCTGCTCTGTGTGTCTCACCGGCGGTGCCGGCTGTGCCCAGGCTGCTCTGTCTGTCTCACCAGCTGTGCCCGGGCTGCTCTGTGTCCCTCACCGGCGGTGCTGGCTGTGCCCAGGCTGCTCTGTCTCACCAGCTGTGCCCGGGCTGCTCTGTGTCCCTCACCGGCGGTGCCGGCTGTGCCCGGGGTGCTCCCTGTCCCTCTCCCTGTCCCTGTCCCTGTCCCTGTCGTAGCGGTGCCCTCTCTCGTAGGAGCGCGCTCTCTCGTGCCGGTGGTTGCGGTAGTAGTGTCCCTGCCCCTTCTTCTTGTACTTGCCCGCGTGCTCGGGGCGCTCTCGGGAGCGGCTGCGGGAGCGGGAGGAGCTCCTGGAGCGGGAGCGGCGCCCCTTGTGCCCGCCCTGGTACTTGCTGTACTCCTTGGATTTCTTGTAGCCGCGGCCCTTGGAGCCCTTGTAGGCGGAGCTGTGGTTGAACTGCCTGGGGGGGGAATCGCTGCGGCTCCGAGAGCGGCTCTGGGACTTGGAGCCGCTGGACGTGGAGTAGCTCTCGCTCTTCCTGCAAGGGAAAACACAGCAAACGTGGTTTTGTCTTCAATTACAACAACTTCGTTCTGCATTTTGCTGCTTTCTTGGGTTTTAAGACCTTCCGTCCTCATTTTGAATTGGAAGAACGCATTTTGCATTTGAAGAATGTCCTTCCATATTTTGCATTTTAAGAACGTCCTTCTGCATTTCACTATTCCCTTGAATTTGAAGAACGTCTTTCTGTATTTTGAACTTGAAGAATGTCCTTCCTCATTTTGCCATTTCCCTGAATTTGAAGAACATCCTGCTGTACTTCGAATTTTAAGAACGTCCTTCTATATTTGGAATTTGAAGACCACCCTTCTGCATTTTGAATTTTAAGAACATCCTTCTATATTTGGAATTTTAAGTGTCCTTCTATATTTGGAATTTTAAGAATGCCCTTCTGCATTCTGAATTTTTAAGAATGCCATTGTGCATTTTGAATTTTCTGTATATATATTTTGAATTTTAAGACCTTCCTTCTGTATTTTGAATTTTAAGAACGTCCTTCTATATTTGGGATTTTAAAAGTGTCCTTCTATATTTGGAATTTTAAGAATGCCCTTCTGCATTCTGAATTTTTAAGAATGCCATTCTGCATTTTGGATTTTCTGTATATATATTTTGAATTTTAAGACCTTCCTTCTGTATTTTGAATTTTAAGAATTCAAGGGAATTAAATATTGAATATAAGGGAATTCTGTATTTTGAATTTTAAGACCGCCTTTCTGCATTTTGAATTTTAAGACCATTCTTTTGCATTTTGCATTTGAAGAATGTCCTTCTGCATTTTGCTGTTCTACCACGACAACTCATCTTGTGTCCTAAGCTTCCATCTGGCTGCAGTAAAAACGCTGATTTTTTAGGAACTCCAGTTCCAGTAATGCTGTGAACACACACAGCTGGATCCCCTCAGCCTCCTGGTGATGGATTATCAAAGCTGGCACTGGGAAATCAGACTGGGAGGGACTGGGAGCAAACCCTGCTGGGTCCCCTCAGCCTGTTGGTGATGGATTATCAAATCTGGCACTGGGAGGGGCTGGGATCACTGGGAAATGGGACTGGAGGGACTGGGATCACTGGGAAATGGGACTGGAGGGACTGGGATCACTGGGAAATGGGACTGGAGGGGCTGGGATCACTGGGAAATGGGACGGGAGGGGCTGGGATCACTGGGAAATGGGACGGGAGGGACTGGGATCACTGGGAAATGGGACTGGAGGGACTGGGATCACTGGGAAATGGGACTGGAGGGGCTGGGATCACTGGGAAATGGGACTGGAGGGGCTGGGATCACTGGGAAATGGGACGGGAGGGACTGGGATCACTGGGAAATGAGACTGGAGGGGCTGGGATCACTGGGAAATGGGACTGGAGGGGCTGGGATCACTGGGAAATGGGACTGGAGGGACTGGGATCACTGGGAAATGAGACTGGAGGGGCTGGGATCACTGGGAAATGGGACTGGAGGGGCTGGGATCACACCCTACCTGTGCTTGGGGGATGCAGACCTCGATGGGGACCTTGAGTAACTCTGATCTCTGCTTCCACTTCGACTCCTGCTCTCTCTTCCTTTCTGGACACTGCCAGACACAAAGAACTCTCAGTTATTCTGCTTTGAGTACTCATGGGATAAAAATCAGCTGTTTGCTCATAAAACCTTACCCATTTACTGGGCTGCTGGAGCTGGTTCTCTTGGCTCCCTCTGTTTTCCTTTTTGCATTCTTCATGGCCTGCACAGGTAGGGGTGAGGGTTTGTTTCCTTTCACCTCTTTTGGAGACTCTGCAAGAAGAAGCTTTTGTTACCTCTTTGGAAAGTACCTGAAAGGACTTGAGGCTCCCCTCACCCCAGCTCTGCCCAGCTGGGCTTTGCTCACACAGCCACCCACAAGCAGATCTCAACAAGTTCACAGAAGGCAGAAGTTCACCTGAAATGTTTCTGCCAAAGTATTGAAGTCACTGCAAGAAAAGGCAGCAAACCCACTCTCCTTGCCAATTATTCTGCATTGTTTAAAGGGTAAATTGGGGGAGAAGATGGTGAATTTTGTCTTCTAGGTGAGACTGCACCAGACTGGAAACTTTAACCAACAAATTCCTCACCCAACATCCCAAAATGTTACCCCTGCCAGAGCAGCTCTGCTTCAATATTGCATCAGCACAACGTGCCAAGGGCAAGGATTTGAGTTTACTGCCAAATCCACATAAAAGCAAGCCCCTGGCCTATATGGGTTTAAACTAGTCTTAATTTCAGACTAATTTGATTTTAGCTTTTATCTGATTCAAGAAATCACAAAGCTACTGCTATTCAAACCCTGCCAGTTGAGTAGTGCTAGGAGCCATCTTAAAAAAATCCCCAACAAACTCCAAACCACACTTGTAAAAGCTTCCCAAAAGGGTAAATATACATGAAAGATGTGAAAGAGTTATTAAAAATGAGTTATCCACTATTTACCATTTTTTGGGATGGGGGAAAATCCTGATGTGTTATCCAAGCTTGGAACTCCCTCAGGTACCAGACCTTTAGCTTGTGCTTTTGCCTCTTCGATGGCCAATTTCTTCTTTTCTATTTTACTTTCCAGATCAGATAAATCCACCTGTGAACACAGGAGCACTGCTTGTGAGAGCTGAATTTCCTGCTTACCCATTCCCAGGGAGAGGAATGAAAATTCAAGGGGTTCCAGCCTTTGACTGCTCTTTGTTCACTTCCAGGCTTGCAGCTGTGGTTTTAAACAAGCTCAAATTCTCCAACTCCTGCAGCCTTCACTGAGGGCTCCCAACATGAAAAAGAACCAAACCTTTTTCCTTGTGTACAGCTGCAAGATTTTTAAGCAGATTTCTTGAATTTCTTCCTCTGTTGCTCCAAACAGTAAAAACCAATGTGGGCGATTTGGAAGAGGGATCTGAAAGGAGAGAGAGAGACAGACAAAGCTCAGATTTCTCCTCCTGTTAAAAAGGCTTGAAAAAAACCCCAAATCCATCAAAGTGTGGCTCACCTCCAGTGTCCTGGCTGCCAGGTAAATGCAGGCACAGGCAATGCTCTCTGGCTGGAACCTCACAAACACATCAGTTCTCAGGCTGTCGTTCATGTAGTTCCTGAAAAACACGAGAGCAGGAGGTTGCAAGGCACTGCAAAGCTCTTTGGGGCTCTTGTTTTGGGGTTTTGGCTTGGTTTTACTTCTATAAGGGCTATTTCTTTCTGCATTCAGTTACTAGACTTCAACATTCTATTCCTGTAAATCTAAAGAGAAGCTGAATGGTTTTACTACAAGAAAAATAAAAGGAATAACTAAAAATTAAATCCCTCAAGGGGAGGGATGTGTGACAGAAACAAAGTCTGACTGCTGCAAATTCAGTGGTGAGAAGAGAACCAATTTTAACTTCACTTTTGCTGCTGGATCTCTACTGGCCTGCTCTCATGCAATAAACAAGTTCTTTTCATCAAGACAACATACAGTGTGCTCAGAAATACTCAGAAATAGAATTTTAGGTTCACATGTCCCCCTGCAACAGGGCAGGACCAGGTGTGTGGTAAAAGCTGCAGCTCCTGGAGCAGTTCTGCCATGAAATGAAATCCTCTTCAGCACAGCTCAACTTCCAGCGGGGTTTCAGGGTCCATTTCCATCCAGAACTGAATTCTTTTTGATGCAAAAAGTCAGCCATAGGAGAAATCAGGGTGTTTGGGAAGATCAGTTCAGAAGAACAGTCAGAGTTCAGGCAGATCTCCTCTGTGGCACATGAAATAAGGTTTCCAAATTGTCCCATTTCAGTAAGGTTGCTTAAAATGAATATTCACAGAATGAGAAAACTGTAAAATATTGCACATATTCCAGTCAGTACAATGAAGCATTATTTGTTGTTAAATCTTAAACACACAAAGTAAATTCCTGTGAATCTCTCAGCTGATGTGCTTTAGAAGATCTAGACTTGAGAGCACATATGTCAATAAAATATCAGATGAGAAAAACTAAAACCAGACATAAGAAAAGTCCTTAAAATAATACTTTAAATAATAATGAACCATGTGGGTACCCAGTATACAAGGATTCAGTGACCCCCAAGGTATCCAAGCAGAGACCACAGGCACCTGCAAGGACAGAGAGGAGGGATTGGAATCCCAGAGTTCCCAACTCCCACCTGTCCTCAATTCCTGTTTACACAAACAGCAACTGCTGCCCCAAAAAAGCAACATTAGCCCATCTTTCTGGGAGAAAGGAACTTCTAAACCCACTGCAAAGAGAGCACAAACCTTTTGGCTAAAGGAATTACAAAGGAAAGGTTGACTTTGAACATCTGGAAGCTCCAAAGTGATTTTTTTCTGATTTGCCAAATTGAGAACCACACCAGATTCCAAGTTTGGCCTCTGCACATCTTCCCTGTGGGCTCAGCCAGACACAGGAGGAAATGAATCCTTGTCACAATAGCTTAAGAAAAAGGTCATGTTGTAAAAATGCACATTTCAAAAACCAGTTATACTGGATACCCACCAGTTTTTGGGTACTGGAAGCAACAAACACGAGCACAGAGATGAGTTATTGGAACATCTGACCCCTCTCCCAACTGGGGTAATTCCCTCCCTGTCCCTCCCCTCCCTCCTTCCATAACCAACAGATTCTGGCAGTCCAAAATCCCATTCCACTGCTCCATGCAATGCTTCTGGCAAGTGTCTCTAAATAGCACATTTGGTCTCCAAGCTTCACACATGTACTGCTATTTTCATTTAAACATTTCAGATAATTGTATCTTTCAAACTATTGACTTTTCGTTGTTAATTCATCCCTTTTAAAAGCTTTAAACCCCACCTTAATTCACTTTATCATATAATAAACACACCACATTATAACAGTTAAGAGAAATAGAACAATTTAAAAAAAAAATTAATTCAAAACTTCAACGCTCAGGTTATCAAATATACAAACAATCAAAAAAAAAAATGCAGAGTAAAATAAAAAAATAAAAGCACAAGAAGCAGTTGGCCAGTTACTCTACTATCATGTATATACCACCTGTCTAGAGCCAGCCTTCTCTTGGGAGAGCTTTGGGTTGACTGAAGACGGCAGCTATCCCTGCACCATGGGCAGCAGAGGAGAAGTCTTAGTCACTTACCCTCAGAGGCTACCCTTTGATCAAAAGAGTACAGAAAAGAAAAGTCAAAACTGGTTCTCTACACACAGCTCACAGTACCAGACAGTTCAGTCAGCAGAAATATGGTCTTTGGATTCACTAAAGGTGGTGGGGTTTTTTTATTTATTGTTAAAAAAGGATTATTTGGTAAAGTCTAAGATGTGGGATTTTACAGAAGCTTCCCACCCCCGAGTAAATATTTATTAATGAGAGCAATAAGGCAGAGAACATTTCTTGGCTAATATGAATGCAGGCTATCCATCTATCCACTCTTAGAAGCTGACATCTTGCATTATCCACATAGATAAAAGAAATTTATCTGTGCTGAGCTTTAGATACACCTGAAATCAAACTCAGGCCCTGGGAAAAGCCATTTCCCAGCACTGGGAACAAACTTGAATTAACCCTGAAGAAAACCCCGAGGGAACAACTCTAAACCCACCCAAGCTTTTCCCTTCAGCTGGAAAGTGAGAGCAGAGAGGAGGGAAGTGAGGAGTCAGGGTGGAAAGCTACCTTACCATTAAAACACTGCCTCCAACTTAAGAGGCCGCTCAACTTTTGGGAAGTTTGGGGCACACCAAGGACAGTGGAGCTGTCTGGGGTGGCCCCAAGCACTGCTGAGCAATCCTGCCCAGTGCCTCAAGTGACATATTTCTGCTACTGCCCCTTCTGGTCTCTTAGAACAAAGAAAATCAACTTACCATGAGGTCTGGACCAGGTGTTGGTTACGTTCACATTCTAATACCTGAAGGTACATAACGATTATCTGGAAGATATGGGTCATTGAGTTATTAACCAGCATCTGCAGAGCCACCTGCTCACTGCAGAGGGACATCCATGAGGCATCTGTGATCCTCTTTCAAGGCCTAAAACACTCCACACACCAAGAGTCTGCACCATCCCCATGTTTATCCACACCAGCTCTGACCTGCTGAGCCCTTCTGTCCTGGCCTTGTCTCCACCTGGGTTTGGTTCGGGGATTTTGTGATGGATTTTGATTCAGGGATTTTGTGGGTTGATTTTCATTTAGGCATTTTCATTTAGGGATTCTGTGGATGGATTTTGTTCTCCTACAAACCCCACAAATCCTTTTTAGCTGCAGCCTGGTGCAATCAGCAGCGAGGGAAGCTGGCAGTGCTTGCAGAGAACAGATCTAACACCGTGCCAGGGTTTGTTCAGCTCTGAGGGGTTTTCCTCAGGTTTGCAAGGAAAACAAGGCTGCAGAGAGGAAGGATAATGGCACAATTCACCCCACTAATAAACCAGAGCTGCCCTCTGGGGTGGGTGACAAAAGGGAATTCTGAATGTCAAGAAGCTCAAAAAGGCAGCTCTGAACAGGAGTTTTTTAGAGCAGAGAAGAGCAAGATCCCCAATTGTGCTGGCACAGAAATCCAAGTTCTTTTACCAGCTAAGGCACAATTTAAACATTTGAGGCAATTGTATCTTTCAAGTATCATCCACTCTGATATTTGTTACTTTTACTGGAGCCTTGCCTCAGTTCTAGCCAAGCCTGAGCGTGGCTGTAACACACTCCAAAGTGTCTCAGAGATCTTTAATACCTCAGCACGAGTGACCACGACAAGCCCAGGCCTCCAAACGGCTCCCTGCTTGGGGGAACCTAAATTGAGGTGATGTTTTCCACCACCACAGCTACCTACTGATCCAATTTGCCTTCCAGGAATAATGAGCACCTGCAGCCACCTCGCCGTCACTCAGCAGTGATACGAGAGCAATTAGTAAGAGTCTCTTAAATGAGAAAGAAAACATCAGGATGGTAAGAAACTAAATCTCACTGAGTTCACTGATCATCATCCACAGAGCTTCCAGGCAGCCTCCTCAGAGCTTTACAGAACACAAAACTTTGATTAAGGAGTGAATTTACAAAGTACAAACCTTATGAGGGTGCTTCACGTGAACACAAAATCCCAACTCCTTCAACACTCTTCTTTCTGCCTTAATTATTTGATTCTTCAAGTTCACATATTCTTGATCCAATATTAGAGGCACAGGTTTTCTGCAAGACAAGGTCAAACTCAAAAAATTATCATCTTAACCCTTAGGAAAACTCAGGTTGAATTGTGTAAGGAAAACTCAGGTTGAATTGTGTAAAGATAATAAAAAAATCATTATTTATAACACCAAAAATATTGATTTATTAAAACAGGTCAGCTCATTTCATGAGATCACTCTGAAATATTTCCTGATTTATGAAACAGGGAATGATGTTATTGTTTAATAATAGCACCATAATAATAGTTAATAATGAGCTTAATAATTTAAATACAACAGAGATAACTCAGATAATTCTGAATTCTCAGCTTACTTTTTCTCCCTCAGGTGTCTGAGGCGATGGAACACATTGATCACGTCCCGAATGCGTCTGGGGGCTTCCTCAATTTTGGATGCCAGATGGACACAGGCCATGGAAACATGCTGAGAAATGAGCATAAAATACAATATTTTCTCTATTTCATTTCCACTTCAGGAACTGAGCTCTTACAACAGTTTAAGGATGGATAATGAAGGAAAAACCTCCCAAAAAAATAAAATATTTGACAAAAATCACTACTAAATATCTTTCTCTATAACTATAAACTCCAGACAAGTTCCTAACACTGATCACAATCAGATAACAGCTTGCCAAGAGAGATCAGAAGATAAATATGGCAAAAAATGTCATTTAATGCCTTCTTACCTCCATGGAATGCTTCACAAAAGACTTGGTGTAAAAGAAACGCTGGAATAGCACCTGTCCTGTAGCCATAGCCACCTAAAAATGAGATCATCACAACAGCCATGAGCAAAACTACCAATTCCAAAGAGAAATTTTAATAGATTTGAGATCCAGAAGATTAACTAAGCATGAGAGGAAGTTTAATGGTATCTGAAGAAAACTTGTGTTGCTAAAGTAATTAATGCTATCAATGCTTTAAATACTGCCTACAAGTCAAATAGGCGGCAAATCCTAATTTTCTTTTATAAAATATGTGGAAATACGCTCTAAACTATTAAATTAATAATAAAAAACAAGAAAATTCCGAAAACCAAATAAAATTCAAAGTTATGAAAGTACGTCAGAAAAATATTTGCTTTTTGGGCGTGGAAAGTGAGGAGCACTCTAATCGCGTCATGATTTGCATACATTTGAATATGCTAAGGCTCGGAAAGTTTTACTCTCAGAGAGCAACGAGGTTGTTTGGCCTGAAATTCTCCGTGGAAACAAAAACCTCGCCGAGGTCACCGGGGCTGCAGAGGAGCCTTAGGAAATCCGCCTTTGCACAATCCCCACGCGGAGGCGGCGGGGGCGGCGCTGACATCACCGCATCCGGCAGCCAGCGGCTCTGAACGGCCCGGAACGAGCCCCGAGCGGCCCCGAACGAGCCCCACACACCGGGCGGCCCCGCGGCCTGCCCGGCCGGTAACTGCGGGGAGGCCTCGGGGCCTGCCCGCCCGGTAACCGGGAGATCGCACAAAGAAGAGCCCAGCCTAGCCCTGCTGAGTCCTGGCCCCATCCCTGCCCGCGCCCCGCCCCACCTGCGGCAGCCGCAGCAGGATCCCGGCCGCCTGGATGAGCTCGCAGCCGGTGACGCGCAGCTCGGTCTCGGTGTCCGGGTCTAGGCCGCTGCTCATGGAAGGCGTGAAGCGCAGCGTGTGCTCGGGCAGTAGGCAGTTCTCCAGCGTAATCAGCACGCCCGAGTACAGCCGGTCGCCGATCAGCACCGCGCCGGGACCCGGTACCGGGGCGGGAGCCGCGCCGGCCGCCTGAGGGCCCGCGGGGCCGCCGCCTGCCGCCGCCGCCATTTTGTGCCGCCGCCGCCTCGCTGGCTCCGCGCTTCGTCTCCTTCCCCCACCCGCATCCGCCCGACGCCGATTGGCGGAGCTCGGCGGGACCGCGGCCGCTGATTGGCTGAGAAGCCGTGACGCAGGACGCCGCCCGGGCCGCGCGTGGCGCGGTGACGCAGCGGCCGGGAATCCGGACAGGGCGGGGCCGCGCGGGGACGGGCGTGAAGGGGCTGGGACTGAGCGGTCACCGAGTTAAATATCTTTGTTAACTCCCTAAAAAAACACACGACGCTCTCACCGAGTTAAATATCTTTGTTAACTCCCTAAAAAAACACACGATACTCTCACCGAGTTAGGTATCTTTGTTAATTCCCTAAAAATTCACACTATGCGTGTCCTTAACTTGAGGTTCGTGAGTGAGGGCCACCATGCCGCTCCCCACCCCGGTTGGGTTTTCCCCATGCAGTGCTAGAATTTCACCACAAAAATTGTTTCCCTGTAGCACTTACCAACAAAAATATGTTTAATATTAAAGTCCTTAACAGAACAGGTTATGTTTGTCCTTCACCTGAGGGCTGACATCTCCCTCACACTCTGGGCTGGTTTTTGCTGCGCATTGCCAGAACTCACCACAATTCTTTTTTTTCCACAGCAATTACAAAAAAAATTACATTTATAAGTTCTTATAAAGTTCTTAAAATTATCTTTGTAAGTTCTTATATGTGTCCTTAACACAAGGGCTGTGTGTCAGGGTTGACATCCTGCCTTCCCTCCATCCCCTGGCTGTGTTTTCCCAATGAAGCGCCAAAATTAACACAAATTCTTTCCCCATGGCAGTTTTCCATAAAAATCTCTTTATTAAATCTTTAAAGTACAAACTATGAGTATCCTTAACTCCCAGGCTCCACCTGTGAGGGTCAACATTTCCCCCCATCCCAGCTGTGTTCTCTGCATTCACCACACAAATAAAGTTTATTTTCTACTAGCAGTTACCAAAAAAAAAAAAATACCTTTATTAAGCCACTGTGTGGCCTGACTGCTAACCTTGAAGTGTGCTTTTAATTTAACAGGTTTCAGTGACAACAACACAGGGAAAAAGCCATCAAGGAGAAGCTTCACACCCACACGATCCTCAGAGGATTTGTTCCACATTTTCCATTTTTCAGCAGCAGTCCCACGGCAGGTTTTTGCTTCACAATCAAACCCCTGCTTCTAAAACACACACACAGGCTCTGATATCAATAGGGGTGGTGCACAATTCGTGAAAATATCCCCTCAGGTTCTTTTCCATCTCCCAGGGCAGCCAGGAACCCTTCCTGTCTCCTCCTCTGGGCTAAAGCTGCCAGGGATTTGAATGTCTTTGGCTCATAAATAGCCAAGTCAGCCAGAACTTTCCTGTTCAGCTCCACCTGGGACTAAAGGCAAGAAAAAAATTGTTGGTTAAGGACTGCGATTTTTAGGAGCAACACCGCAATGCTTAGTTTTAAATATATTTAATTTAAATAGATTTTATTAAACGTAGTAAAATTTTAGTATTAAATAAAATTAAATGTATTAAATATAATGAACACTATTAAAAATAATGAACACTCTTTACTGTTTATATAAACACCCTTCATTAAGTATGATTAAACACTCTTAAGGCTTAAGACCTGAGGTCTTAAAGGAGATTAACTTTTTTCTACCCTGTGCAATTTGGAGCTGTTTAAGACTATCAGACACTCCCTGGCCATGGATGTCTCATTAATGCACCATGTAAAAATTATTTCCTGACTTGCTCTAAAGTTTTTCTGGTAGAAACCAAGCACTGAAGAAAAATCTCTAATTCTGCCTCAAGGCCAGGTTAATCCATAGCATCTATTTCAGCTCAAAAAAATTAAAACAGAATCACCAAACTGAAACAAATTCAAGCTTGCTTTATAAACAGGGGACAACAATTCTTTTCACAATTATCATGAAAAGAATAAGGATTTCTTAGATTTTTGAGGTTTTTTGCTAACACAAGCTTTGTGGTTTTAAATTTCTTGAAGTAAAAAGGAAGAGCAGCTGTTACTTTATGCCCACAAAAAAGCATTTTAAAAATCCCATTCCTAAGTTTTGGGGACATAACATGAGGTAGAGCCATAATGTTCACCAGGATAAAAGGGAAGAGAAATAGTTTAGGGCAGAACTTAGTTCCTGAAGTGGATGGAACTGCTTTCACAAGCCTTTCATCTCTCTAATTAGTAAATAATTATCCTCCAAACCACATCATTACCTTGGCCAGGTTGCCTATGAAGGCTGGGTACTTCAAACCATGTTCAAGGGAAGCTGCTTCAATCCTTGTGATCCAGAGCTGAAGGTGTAAAAATCAATATATTGCATGATGAAACACTTTAAAATAAACCCTTGTCTGCTCACACTTATTACATATAAATATAAATTATAATATTTTCATAGAATATCCTGAGCTTGAAGGGACCCACAAGAAAATGCTGCTTTAAACTCCAACTTTTCACTGATTTTTTTAAAATAAACCCCCCCAGAATAAGAAAAGCAGCTGTTTCACTCCTGCCTAGCTCTCATTTTGATATTTCCACCCAACATTTTGCTCTTTACCGCTCTGAGGAATCTCTTCTTCTCCCTCCTGGCCTTGGTGGACTTCACAAAAGCCCTGCGGACGCTCCTCACTGCCAGCTTGTAGCAGCGGTTCTTCCTGCCTCGAAAATGCTGCAAAAAAAACCCATAATGGTCTTATTTAATTAGATTTAAATATAGAACACTAATAAAGCTCATTTGCATTCTCAGTTCTGCATAATAATGATCACGGAAACCTTCACAAGCACCCCCTAAGCCTTCAGCTGGCACATAATGAAAATATTCTTTTTATCGTGGAAATATATGAAAAATAGTATCATATGGAATATAATAGCATGGAAATATATTTTTTTTCATGAAAAATCTGAAGCTGAGGAGTTGGAGCAGGGCGGAAAAATCTCAGTTTAGCAGAGGCAAAACCAGGCCTCGCTTTGGGCTGTGCTTCTGTGGGAAAGGCAATTACAAAATCATACACTGAATTCACATATTTATTCTCATTCCTCAGCTCCCCTCTGTTGTGTCTGTATGAACACAGGGATGAGGAAGGAACATTTATCAAACAGAAAAAAAAAATTATCAAACAGAAAAAAAAAAATTAAATTTGTCCTCTGCCATCCCTGTAATGCAACACAGGAGAAAGCAGCCAGTGCTGCACCAGGAATAACTGATACTGTGGGCTGCTTAGGTGCTACAAAACCAAAATATTCTCATTTCCTTCAACTTTTTCTATCTCAGCATTACAGCAAGATGTAATTTTAAGAATTTTATCACAGTGCTTAGGATGCCCTTGAGAAAGGTTCATTCCTAACCTCGGCACAGCAGCTTGAACTCCAGCTGACATCCAAAATGCACTTGAGAACAAGGTTCATTTTTTCTTTGCCCAGTAAAACAAAGCAAGCAAAAACACTCAGAAGGACCCACAACCAGCCCGGCTGTGTTTAGTGAATTTATTTCTCACTTTACAGCAGGAGAAAAGCCCGGGATGGTTCGGGTGGACAAGGGAGCTCCGAGCGCAGCCGGTGCCAGCCCTGCTGTGGGCAGAGACCCCTCAGACCGCTCCAGAGCCCTTCCAGCCCTGCAGGGCTGGGGCATTCCCGGCCTGCTATGGGCAGAGACCCCTCAGGCCGCTCCAGAGCCCTTCCAGCCCTGCAGGGCTGGGGCATTCCCGGCCTGCTGTGGGCAGAGACCCCTCAAGCCGCTCTAAAGCCCTTCCAGCCCTGCAGGGCTGGGGCATTCCCGGCTCCGGGACCGTGCCCGGGACACAGGGCAGTGCTGGGGGACGCGGGGACAGCGGCGGGGACCCCGCACTCACCCGCGCGTACTTGAGCACCTCCTGCACCCTCCAGAAGCGATCCGTGAGGCGACTGCGCAGCCAGCGCGCCGCGCTCAGCACCACCATGGCTGCGGCACGGTGCCTGCCTGCTTTCCTGTGTTCCTGCTTTCCTCCCTCCCTTCCGGGGCGGCACCGACCTGCACGGCCCTCCCTGGGCCTGCCTTCGAGCTTGGCCGGGCTTCTTCTGAGCCGGCCCCCGGTTCTTCCTCTGATCCTGTCCCCGAGCCTGGCCGGGCTTCCCCTGATCCTGTCCCGAGCGTTCCCGGAGCTTCCTTTGGACCTTCCCTCGGTTCTTCCTCTGATCCTGCCCCCAGCCTTCCCCGTCCTTTTTCCAGTCCCTCCTCCGGTCCTTCTTCTGATCCTTCCTCCGTTTCTGCACCCGAGCCTTCCTAGTCCTTCCCCCGATTCTTCCTCCGGTCCTTCCTGTGGTTTTTCCTCCAGTCCTTCCCCTGAGCCTTCCTCTAGTCCTTCCTCCGGTCCTTCTTCCAGCCTTTTCCCCGGTTCTTCCCCCGGTCCATCCCGCGAGCCTTCCCGGTCCTTTCCCCGGTCCTTGCCCAGATCCTTCCCGGTTGTTCTTCCAGCGCTTCCTCCAGTTCTTCCCCCTTCTCCCGATCTTCCCCTTGCCCTTCCTCCGGTCGTGTCCCCAGCCCTTTTCCCGGTCATTCTCCGGCTTTTTCACCTCCCTCATGTCCTCTCTCACAGCACAGTGGCTTTTCCCCGTGCTGGGCATCCTCTGCCTCAGCCTGAGTTCAGCCATGGAATCACGGAATATCCTGAACTGGAAAGGACCCACAGGGATCCTCCAGCCCAGTCCCCAGCCCTGCACAGACACCCCAAAATCCCACCCTGTGCCCCCCTGAGAGTGTTGTCCAAACCCTCCTGGAGGTCTCATTCCCTGGGTGTTGGAGATTTTTTCAGAAATGGCTTAGAAGGCAGCTGTGAGGAGTAAAATTCTCACAGCCGGTTTCTGTAAACAGCAGAGGTTCTCAGGTTGTTTTTAATTACAAGTAAAAGTGACAAACATGAAGGCCTTGAGAACCTTGCACACCAGAGTTCTCAGGCAGCTTTCTCATAACAAGTAGATATTCAATCTTTGGCTGTTTTGGGAAAGCAAAAATAATTTAGAGAACCTAAATCTTGGTATTGGAAACATAAGGAGAGGTTGGTGTGTTATCTCTGACCTATTGTGAGCTCGGGTTTGCAATATGCATGAACTTAATTAACACGGTTATAAAAGGTGATTGATTGAGTGAATAAACGGAGTCGATGCTGATCAACAAGGATAGGTCTTCTCCCTCCAACTTCAATACCTGGGGAGCCTGGGCAGTGCCCCAGAACTCTCTGGGGGAAAAATCTTTCCCAAAATCCAAGCTAAACCTTCCCTGACACAGCTCCAGCCATTCTCTCAGGCCACCAGAAACCTTCACCTTGGGGTGAAGAACCTTTACCTGATCCCAGCCCTCTGATGTGCCCTCACCGCCTGCCTGAGGTGTGACCGAGGCAGCCCAAACCCACAGCTCAGCTGGGAGCAGGCACACACACCGGGCTTGTACCAAAACCCCCTGGAAAAAGGAGCTGGGCTGCTTGGAGCCAGCTCAGCGAGGAGTTTGGGATTTTGTCTCCCCAGCAGTGCTCCAGCCATCAGTGTGAGCAGGTTTGGTGTTGTTTTCAGTGGCTGGAAGGATTCCATAGTGCATACAAAGCTTAGAGCATCCTGCAAGGGTTAGGGTTGGAGAATGGGACACATAAATGGAAAATTTATGAACTGTGCAAACCACAAGATGGTGCTGCCAGAAAATGATTCCATGGGAGCAGCAGTCTCAGCGTCAGAGAACTGATGGATTTTTTTTAAAATCATCACCACTTCCAGCATCTCAAAGCAATCATGCTCCTATTATAAACTGCTCCATCATCAATCATCAAGATCTTCCCCACTTCTGGGAAAGTTCTTGTCAAGAATGTGGAAATTTCAGAGAAATCTTTCTCAATATCACTGAGGTTTTTCTGACACAAAGTTCACTTGGTTATTACGAGAACCAGTAGACAATAAATGTACAGCACACAATTTTCAGACCTCCCTGAAAAGGTTAAAACACATTTTCAGACCTTCCTGAAAAGGTTAAAACACATTTTCATGACAGCAAAAGAACTTTGGAAAGTTTCCCTGGATTTAGCAAAGCTTCCTAGAATGTTTGGCACTTTTATGAATGCTTAAATTGTATTTCACCACACCCTGTGCCATCACCAGCAGATGGTAAAAGCAGCTGTAGGATTTTTAGCCGCCCAGCCCTGAGTTAATCTTTCCACGGTTTAAGCCTAAAATTGATTTCTCTTCCTATAGTTTTGAGTTTGGGTTCTTTCTGTTTGTGTGACTCCTCCTTTTTAGCCACTTCAAATTCGAAAAATATTGTGTCTTTAAATCTAAGCAGAATTTAGACAGGCAGAGGAACCACTGAGGCTCCCAGAGCTCCCTACCACTTGTCACATTTATGGTTTCCTGCACAGCTCCAGATTTTGTTATTAACGCTCTCTCTGGCCTGTGCAGCCCTGAAAACAGGATGGATCCAGCAGTTATTTCCCCTGGGATGTCTGGACAGATCTGAGAAGAGATTTCACATTTTGCAGCTTGAGTGGAGGCTGCTGCCCTGCAAACCCCCCTGGGAGCCATCCAGCCCTGGAGTGCAGGGAGGGAACAGGATGGAAATGGACTTGTCACACTCTGCTCTCTGCTTCAGAGCTTGTTTCCCTCTGTGTTTTTAATATCTCTCTCTCTTATTACTGCCACTCTATCTTGGAGGCTGCACAGGCACGGAGATGGGGCTGAAATTCTTAAATAATATTGATCTTATGAGGGAGATGAAATAATTGATAATCGCTGTGCCTCCTCTTCGAGAGTATCAATATGTTCTGCAAACAATACCAGATGACTGCAGGGGACAGATGATTTCTGAGGAATACAGTGATTATTATCCATTTCTCTTAGGGTTTTTTTTTTCCTTATTTAATCTAGAGCGGAATTTTAGAAAATGAACCAGAGGCAGAATAATTGAAGTTGGAGAGGGACCATGTTGACCCGGGGATGGATGGCTGGAGCGTGGGGAGGCAGATGTGAAGGATTGGCCGGCACAGAGAGCACTGAGGCTGTTGTGTAAACACAGCAGAGCTGAGCTCAGAAGGGACCTCAGTGCTGGGAGCGAGTGGCTGTGGCTGCAGTGACAGCACCACACACTGCTGCCATCCCCAGGGCTGGGAAACAGCTCCTGCCCTTCCTCTGCATGCTCACCTCCCTGCGGTGACACCTGGGCACGAACATCTGCTTGGATACACTGGAGAGCATGGAAAGGGGATTTGAAGACAAGGAGCTGCCTGGGGGTGCCTAAACCTGATGTTCTGAGCACCTAAACCTGATATTCTGAACATCTGAGCCTGATATTCTGAACCTCAGCCTGATATTCTCAACACCTGAGCCTGATATTCTGAATTTAAGTCTGACATCCTGAGCATCTAAGCCTGATATTCTGAGCACCTAAGCCTGATATTCTGAATTTAAGTCTGACATCCTGAGCATCCTAAGGCTGATATTCTGAACATCTGAGCCTGAAATCCTGAAGATCTAAGCCTGAACATCTAAGGCTGATATTCTGAACCTAAGCCTGATATTCTCAACATCTGAGCCTGATATTCTGAATTTAAGCCTGACATCCTGAACATCTAAGCCTGATATTCTGAATACCTAAGCCTGAAATTCTGAGCCCAAACCTGACATCCTGACCACCCAGCTGAGCTCCAAGGTGGAGGGGGATACCAAAGCCCACTGAGCAGCCCAAGCCCGTCACAGCCACCCTTTGGGACCTCTTGGGATCGGAATTTTGGGAAAAACAACAGCAAAATTCAGCAGGACTCGGGATTCTAACCCAAAATAAAATCACTGCCAAACTTCCAGCAGATCTGCTTTGGGAGAGACTGGGAAAAGCATCTGAAAGAAGCAAATTGTGCTGAGCAGGGAGCGGGGAGACCTTTCCTTGCTGCCCCACAATGATCTCTGCCTGAGGGCTCCTGGAGGAGACAGAAGAACCCTTTGCAAGCTCCTTCCCACCTCTGCCAGACCAAAAGCAAGGAAATAGTTTTGAATAAGAGCGTGGCTTGGTGGATCTCCTTGAAGGATGCCCGGCCAGGAGCCTGAGGACTTTGGAGCAGAAATCCCGTCGGAAAAATCCCGAATGATCCCTGGGCTCCCCCCGTACGACATGGACGAGCAGCTCCTGCCCAGGCAGCCCCGCAGCCCCTGCTGCTGCCTGGCCTGGACCCTGCTGATAGGAACCATGAACTGCCTGGTTTTCCTCCTGAATTTGCTCCTGATGTTGGTGATCTTCACCGTCGTGCTCCTTCCTACCATCGTGGTGGTTTACTTTGGCTTCCAGTGCCACTCCCAGGTAAGGGCCACTCCTCAAGGGCAGGGCCACACCTGAGGGTCCCTCTAAGCCCCAGCTGAGCAGTGCCTGGAAAGGACAGGAAAAACTCCCCAGGGTTTGGCTTTGGGCACAGATTTTTCCCTGTGTGAATAGCCTGGGCTGACAAGGACAGGTATTGTGGGATATTGGGCAGTGGAGTTGTGTCCCCACAGAAATTGGGCGGTGGAGTTGTGTCCCCACAGAAATTGGGCCCTGGAGTTGTGTCCCCACAGAAATTGGGCCCTGGAGTTGTGTCCCCACGGAAATTGGGCAGTGGAGTTGTGTCCCCACAGAAACTGGGCAGTGGAGTTGTGTCCCCACAGAAATTGGGCCCTGGAGTTGTGTCCCCACAGAAATCGGGCAGTGGAGTTGTGTCCCCACGGAAACTGGGCAGTGGAGTTGTGTCCCCACAGAAATTGGGCCCTCGAGTTGTGTCCCCACAGAAATCGGACAGTGGAGTTGTGTCCCCACAGAAATTGGGCCCTGGAGTTGTGTCCCCACAGAAATTGGGCCCTGGAGTTGTGTCCCCATGGAAATTGGGCAGTGGAGTTGTGTCCCCACGGAAACTGGGCAGTGGAGTTGTGTCCCCACAGAAATTGGGCCCTGGAGTTGTGTCCCCACAGAAATCGGGCAGTGGAGTTGTGTCCCCACGGAAACTGGGCAGTGGAGTTGTGTCCCCACAGAAATTGGGCAGTGGAGTTGTGTCCCCACAGAAATTGGGCCCTGGAGTTGTGTCCCCACAGAAATCGGGCAGTGGAGTTGTGTCCCCACAGAAATTGGGCCCTGGAGTTGTGTCCCCACAGAAATCGGGCAATGGAGTTGTGTCCCCACAGAAATTGGGCCCTGGAGTTGTGTCCCCACAGAAATTGGGCAGTGGAGTTGTGTCCCCACAGAAATTGGGCCCTGGAGTTGTGTCCCCACAGAAATTGGGCCCTGGAGTTGTGTCCCCATGGAAATTGGGCAGTGGAGTTGTGTCCCCATGGAAATTGGGCAGTGGAGTTGTGTCCCCACAGAAATTGGGCCCTGGAGTTGTGTCCCCATGGAAATTGGGCGGTGGAGTTGTGTCCCCACAGAAATTGGGCCCTGGAGTTGTGTCCCCACAGAAATTGGGCGGTGGAGTTGTGTCCCCATGGAAATTGGGCAGTGGAGTTGTGTCCCCACAGAAATTGGGCCCTGGAGTTGTGTCCCCACAGAAATTGGGCGGTGGAGTTGTGTCCCCATGGAAATTGGGCCCTGGAGTTCTGTCCCCCAAGCAGAGGTGCCAGGTGAGGTGAACACACTCCCTGTCCTGATGGAATTGCTGTTTGCATTTTAATTTCACAATTATTTCTCCCTTCCCTGGGATTTCTGTCGCTGAGAGCTCCAGAGAGCTCACAGCCCTGCCTGGGCTCTGGTGGGGTTTGCTGCTTTCTGTTGAATTAAATTTAAGATCCATTAGGATCTGCCTAGTTAGGATCAGTAAAATCTGACAGGATATCTAATCCCCTTCTCGTGCCAATCTAACATTGCTGTTCCCAACAATTCTGTGCATTCCTCACACCAAAATTGAGCCTCCTTTGTCCATCCAGGCTCTGTTTGCTGCCCTCTGCATTGCATCATTTCCTTATTTACCAATCCCTTCTTGCCATATTCCTTTAAACATTTTTGGGATCAGCTGACCAAAAACAATTCCCTGTTTTCCTTGCAGGCCTGGGTTGTTACACCAGCTCAATGTGCCTTTTTCATAAGTCATAAACAGGGACTGAAAATGGGAAAAACCCTCCCAGAACTGCCCCTTCCATCTTCCCTCACCTTGGAAAACCTCGAGTTGTGCTTTTCACACACACCCAGAGGCTTTGAGGAGATGCAGAATGTTTTTGAGCACAGCCAAGTGCACCAGAAGTGAAAGCTGCTGGGAGCTGTGAGGAGATTTTTAAACTCAGCTTTTCCTTCAATGCAATCATAGCAAGAAATTGTGGCTTCAGCAGAGCAGCCCCTGACTTTGGGCCGCGGTTTTTGAGCGGCTCCCCAGCAGCCAGGGGCTGATTTCTGCACTGCAGCTCCATTAGGTGGATTTATTGTTGGGTTTTAGCGTGATTGTGTTCCTTTCGCTGCTGAAAGGAGGAAAGAATAAAGTCAGAGGCTGCCTGCAGCATTTGGAGTGCAGAACAAGCGAGTGCCAGCATGAAAGGAGGGCTCTGAGCACCACTCAGAGAGGTTTTTCTTTGCAAGTGGTCAATTCTGGCAGGGTTTCCAGGCAGAAATGAGTGCACACAAAGGGCTCTGGAGAGCTCAGAATGACCAGCACCTGTCTGCAGAATCTAACAGATTTCTCTATTTTCATTTATTTTTATTTATATATTTATATATTTATATATAATTTATATTTATTTTATTTATATTAAAAGATATATTATATAAATTTATAGTATAATATCTTTTAAATAAAATTAAATAGATGTTATTTTATTTATTTATTTATTGTTCTTCCCAATGTTGTGCCACCCACACTAATATAGCACCAAGAGGTTTTTTGGATTTGGTTTGTGCAGAACAGATTTCTGTATTTTTATGTATTTTTATTTATATATTGATATATTATTTATACTTATTTTTATTCATATAAAATACGTATTATATACATTTATAATATATGTTTTATAAAATTAAATAGATGATATTTTATTTACTTATTTTTTGTTCTTCCCAGCGTCGTGCCACCCACACCAATGTGCACCAGGAGGTTTTTTTGATTTGGTTTGTGCCTATCCAATGCTCTTGGGTGACTGAATAAAATGAGTGTTCCCTGCTCCAGGGTCAGTGTGCAGTGCTCCTGTCTCACAGGGAGAATTAAAAGCTTGATTAAGATGTGATTTCTGTCACAGACTGTGCCTGAGGATTGCTCAGCTTTGAGAGAGGGAGCAAAAGAAAAAATATTTTCTTTTTCCATGTAAACATTGGAAACTCAGGGGTGTTTTGGCCACTGCTGTCAGCACCACATCACATAACAGGGGTGGCTCTGGCAGGGTTGGGTTAATGGGGGACTTCTCACAGAATTCACAGAATCACAGAATTCTCAGAATCCCCAGGCTGGAAGAGACCTTAAAGATCATTGATCCAACCCAGCCCCAGCTCCTAAACTAAACCCTGGCACCCAGGGATGGTGACTCCAGCACCTCCCTGCTTCCTGGGAATTCCCTAAATTCTCCCAAATTCACAGAATTCCCCCAAATTCTCAGAATCCCCAGGTTGGAAGAGACCTTGAAAATCAGTGAGTCCAACCCAGCCCAGCCCCTCAACTCAGCCCTGGCACCCAGTGCCACACCCAGGGATGGTGACTCCACCACTTCCCCAGTTTCTGGGAATTCCCAAAATTCTCTCAAATTCACAGAATTCCCCCAAATTCTCAGAGTCCCCATGTTGGAAGAAACCTTAAAGACCATTGAGTCCAACCCAGCCCCAGTCCCTCAACTCAGCCCTGGCCCCCAGTGCCACATCCAGGCTTTGTCACACACACCCAGGGATGGGGACTGCAGCACCTCCTCGGTGCCTGGAATTCCCAAAATTCCCCCAAATTCACAGAATTCCCCCAAAATCACCAGGTTGAAAGAGACCTTAAAGATCATTGACCCAACCCCTCAACTCAGCCCTGGCACCCAGTGCCACACCCAGGCTTTGTCACACACACCCAGGGATGGGGACTGCACCTCCCTGGGCAGCCATTCCAGAACTTTATCCCCTTTCTGGAAAACCCTTTATCACCTTTCTGTGAAAAACTTCCAATATCCAACCTGCATTTCCCTTGGTGCAGCTTGAGGCTGTGCCCTCTGGTTCTGTCATTTCCCTTTGGGAGAAAGAGGAACCCCACCCCAAGCCCACCTTTCAGGGAATTGCAGACGGTGCTTTTTGTTGGTCACTTTTTGGAGCTCTTTTCCCCAAGTTCTGACCCTGGCTGTGCCCCCTCTGTGCCCCCACAGGTGCTGCACTCCTCCGCCCGCTACTGCAAGAGCCTCCTGGACGACAACAGCTCCTCTGCCCTCATCATCCTGGGCTTTGTCATCATGTCCCCGCTGCTGGTGGTGGCCATGGCCATCTACTGCAGCCTGGCGCGGCGCCTGCAGCTGCTGGTGTGCTTCCAGCCCTACAGCCTGGCCCTCTACAAGGGGGGGCGCTGCTGCGGGGCCGGGGGCTGCAGCCGCCAGCTCAAGGCCTGGGTGTGACCCTGCAGCACCAGCGGGGTCCCCTCCCTGCGCCCCGTCATCATCATCATCATCATCATCATCATCATCATCATCATCATCATCATCATCATCATCCTCGGCCCTTCATTGTGCTCAGCCTGGGCACTGCTGTGGTGTATCCCAAAAAATCCCCCAAAAATCCCAAAAATCTGCAATGGAATGGAGACACAGTGTGGGAGAGGTGTGGGGTGAGCAGGGCAGCTTCATCCTTACAAATCCCTCTGTGCTTTATCCCAAAAATCCCCAAAATCTGCAATGGAATGGAGACACAGTGTGGGACAGGTGTGGGCTGGGCAGGGCAGCTTCATCCTCTTAAATCCCCCTGTGGTTTATCCCCAAAATCCCAGGGCAGCTTCATCCTCCTAAATCACCTTCTGGTTAACCCCAAAAATCCCAGGGAAGCTTCATCCTCCTAAATCACTCTGTGCTTTATCCCAAAAATCCCCAAAATCTGCAATGGAATGGAGACATAGTGTGGGACAGGTGTGGGTTGGGCAGGGCAGCTTCATCCTCCTAAATCAAGGAAATCACCCTGTGCTTTATCCCAAAAATCCCAAGGCAGCTTCATCCTTCCAGATCACCCTGGGGTTTATCCCAAAAATCCCAGGACAGCTTCATCTTCATCCTTCCAAATCACCCTGTGGTTTATCCCAAAAAACTCCAACTGAGTGAAAACACAGCCTGGGACAGGTATGGGGTGGGCAGGGCAGCTCCACCCCCTAAACCATCTCTGCTGTTGGTTTTGGTGTTGGTTTTGGTGTTTTTGGTGTTGTTTTTGGTGTTGTTTTCGGTGTTGTTCCTGCCATCACTGCCTGCTGTCCCCTTGTCCCCTTCAGAGCCATTCCCAGTTTTCTGTACAAATAAATTTTGTGCCCAATCCCCCTGAGGAGTTTGTTGTGTCTCAAATGCTGCTGCCCCAGAACCACCCCTTGCTCTCACTCGGTAGCACTGTGAGGTAAAACGGAATTTTTGTTCTCTTTCTGAGGATTTTCTTTTAATTTTATTTTCAAAAAATCAATTTTCTGATTGATTTTTTCCTGCTGTTTGCCCTGATACCACCCAGAGGAATAACCAGGGGTGGCTACAGGGGGGAGTGAACTGGAGGGGGGGAAAAAAAGGAGGTTTTTTTATTTGGTTTGACAAATAACCTGACATTTTCTGACAAGACTGAAGAAAAACAGGAAAGTTCTGTTCCAGGCAGGGAGATCTGCTGCAGGATAACAAGGTTTTGCCTGAGGGCTCTGTCTGCTCACTGGGTGCAGATATTTGATATGTTTTGCTCACCTGTTGTTTAATCCAACTGCTTTTAAAAGGAAAACATCCTTCAGCCTGGCAGGGCTGCAGAGAAACCCAGAGTTATTTGCTACAGCCTCCCCCAAGAAAGCAAAACTGTATTTCAGTTGGCATTTAATATATATAAAATAAAAAATATAAAATAAAAATATAAAATATAAAAAATAAAAAATAAAAAATAAAATATAAAATATAAAATATAACATATAAAATATAACATATAACATATAAAATATAAAATAAATATAAAATATAAAATACAAAATACTCCACAAAGTATTTAATATTTTATATATATATTATATATATATATATATAATGAATTTTATTCCTTGAATTTGAATTAAATTCATTTAATATATGAATTTAATGCATTTAATATATTAATTTTTGAGGGATAAAAAATTCCCAGCAGTGCTGCAGCTCCAGGGTGAAGCTGGATTCATCCCACCAAGGAGCAGCAAAGCTGTGCTGGTGCTGAGCCACTCCAGAGCAAGATATTGATTAAAAGGAGAGACAAGAGACCAAAAAAATCAATTTTTTTATCCCAGAACAGCCTTGAAGGAGAGAGAAAAAACAATTATATCAAGAAGCAACAAAACTGTCCTGGTGCTGAGCCACTGCACAGCAAGAGGGGAAAACAGCAGACCCAAAAATCCAATTTTTTATCCCAGGACCGCCTTGAAGGAAAGAGAACAATCCCACCAAGAAGCAGCAAAGATGTCTTGGTGCTGAGGGGAAAACAAGAGACCAAAAAAATCAAATTTTTTTGTCCCAGGACAGGCTTGAAGGAGAAAGGAAACCAATCCCACCAAAAAGCAGCAAAGCTGTGTTGGTGCTGAGCCACTCCAGAGCAAGATATTGATTAAAAGGAGAGACAAGAGACCAAAAAAATCAAATTTTTTATCCCAGAACAGCCTTGAAGGAGAGAGAAAAAACAATTATATCAAGAAGCAACAAAACTGTGCTGGTGCTGAGCCACTCCACAGCAAGAGGGGAAAACAGGAGACCAAAAAAATCAAATTTTTTATACCAGAACAGCCTTGAAGGAGAGAGAAAAACAATTCTACCAAGAAGCAGCAAAGCTGTGCTGGTGCTGAGCCACTCCACAGCAAGACAATGATTAAAAGGAAAAACAGAAGACAAAAAAACCCAAATTTTTTTGAAGGAGAGAGGAAGCTCCTCTGCTGGATGAGGCTGCTCAGAGAACCCCGTGCGCGTCCTGGAGAGCAGAAAATTCCCTCCCAGTCCCGGCCAAGTGTTTTCCTCTGGCCGCAGACGCTTCCATGAGGTCGCTCTTGGAGCTCCTCCCGGGGCTGGAACGTTCACGAGCAGAAATTGAAATGTTTGGGGCTTTGGGATGCTCCTGTGGCTCAGTCTGGGGTGGTGTGGGGCAAAAGGGCTTTGGAGGGTTTGGGATCCTGTAGGGTTTGGGATCCTGAAGGGTTTGGGATGCTCCAGGATTTGAGATACTCCAGGATTTGGGATCCTCAAGGATTTTGGGATCCTCCAGGATCTGGGATGCTCAAGGATTTGGGATGCTCCAGAATTTGGGATCCTGCAGGATTTGAGATACTCCAGGATTTGGGATCCTCAAGGATTTTGGGATCCTCCAGAATTTGGGATCCTGCAGGATTTGAGACCTTGCAGGGTTTGGGATGCTCAAGGATTTGGGATGCTCCAGAATTTGGGATCCTGCAGGGTTTGGGATCCTGCAGGGTTTGGGATGCTCAAGGATTTGAGATGCTCCAGAATTTGGGATCCTGCAGGATTTGGGATCCTGGAGGATCCTGCAGGATTTGGTACCATGCTCAAGGATTTGGAACACTCCAGGATTTGGGACCCTGCAGGATTTGGGATCCTCCAGGATCTGGGATGCTCAAGGATCTGGGATCCTGCAGGGTTTTTAGGATCCTCCAGGATTTTTGGGATCCTCCAGAATTTGGGATCCTGCAGGATTTGAGACCTTGCAGGATTTGGGATCCTCCAGGATCTGGGATGCTCAAGGATCTGGAATTCTCCAGGATTTGGGATCCTGCAGGGTTTGGGATGCTCAAGGATTTGGGATCCTCCAAGATTTGGGATCCTGCAGGGTTTGGGATGCTCAAGGATTTGGGATCCTCAAGGATTTTGGGATCCTCCATAATTTGGGATCCTGCAGAATTTGAGACCTTGCAGGATTTGGGACTTTGCAGGGTTTGGGATGCTCAAGGATCTGGGATCCTCCAGGATTTGGAATCCTGCAGGATTTGGGATGCTCAAGGATTTGGGACCATGAAGGATTTGGGGTCCTGCAGGGTTTGGGATGCTCAAGGATTTTTGAGATGCTCCAGAATTTGGGATCCTGGAGGATTTGGGATCCTGGAGGATCCTGCAGGATTTGGTACCATACTCAAGGATTTGGAACACTCCAGGATTTTGGGACCCTGCAGGATTTGGGATCCTCCAGGATCTGGGATGCTCAAGGATTTGGGATCCTGCAGGGTTTAGGATCCTGCAGGATTTGGGATCCTCCAAGATTTGGGATCCTGCAGGATTTGAGACCTTGCAGGATCTGGGATCCTGCAGGATTTGGGATGCTCAAGGATTTGAGATCCTCCAGGATTTGGGATCCTCCAGGATTTGGGACCTTGCAGGGTTTGGGATGCTCAAGGATTTGAGATCCTCCAGAATTTGGAATCCTGCAGGATTTGGATCCCCCAGGATTTGGGACCCTCCAGGATTTGGGATCCTTCCTGCCTCAGTCTCCATCTCCCCCGCTCCTTCCAGAGCTGCTCCCAGCAATTTCTCGTCACCCTGATTAATGATCAACTGTAAGAGAAGATTAATCAGGCCTATACACTTAATTAATGATGAATTAATGATCAGCTGTAGCAAAGATGATTCAGGATTATACACTTAATTAATGATCAGCTGTAACAAAAGGTAATCCCAGGAATCCTTGGATCTGCTTTTTGATCTGCAGCCCTGGAAAAACGCTGGATTCAGGGCAGGGTCTGACATGTGGGGTGAAAAATTGTGATTTTTCTTGGTTAATTATGAAACTGCAGCAGTGGGGTCTCCTCACACCCTCCATGGATTGGGCCAGGAGAGAACAGGGAAGGAACCCCAGAATTCCACCAGAACTTTGGAGATTTGCAGGAATTCCCTGAAGGAAGAAAAACCTTGATGGAAGCAGCAATGTGAATAATCTAAGGGGCTGCTTTAATGAAATTAATAAAAAACCTCGCTTTAATAAACTCGCTTTAATAAACCCACTTTAATAAACTTAATAACTTTAATAAAAAAGGATTTTAAAAAATTCCCTTTTTAATTAAAATTTCACGGTGCAATTTCCCTTTTTTCCCCTCTGGGACATTTCCCCCTCCTGTTCCAGGTGTTCCCTCCATTCCTGCCCGGCCTGCAAACCCTGGAGATGATGGAAAAAGGAGAAAATAAATCAGGAGAGGAGCTCTGGGTGGCTTTTTTTGGCCAAGCCGTGGCCTTGACAGGTGCCAGGAAGCCAAGCAGAGGCACAAAAATCCCCCTGTGTGGGAGAACTCTGCAAAACAGGATCTGCCACACTTCCTCCCTCTTTTCCACCCCATTTGTACCGAAATATCTGCAGATATTTTATTTAACAGCAATATCTGGTTGTCCTTTGGAGAAAATGGGAGTGGGAGCTCTGAGTGGATGGCTGGAATTGCAGATTTTCAGAGAACTGAGTGGAAATTTCAGGGAAATTTTCAGGATTTGGCGTGGCTGCAGATGGTTTTGCTTTTCCCATTTTTCTCAATTTTTAGTGGCATTCCCAATGACCCATCCCATTTTTTGGGGGGATTTTTAGGGCCATTCTCCAGGATTTTGCTGTAAATGCGGATTTTCACATGTGGCTGATCTGTTCAGAACCCTCACCCTCTGAGCACCTCAATTCCTCCCTTATTTCCTAATAATTCCTCCCAGAAATTCCTCCCTCCTAATGCTTCCTCCTGGATTTTATTATTTTATTTTATTTTATTTTATTTTATTTTATTTTATTTTATTTTATTTTATTTTATCCCTGCTGGCAAGTGGAGAATGTGGATGGGCTCTGGATTCGCATTCTGCTTCTTCTTACTTGGCTGAAAAAGCAAATTTATCTTGCAGAAAGAGCCTGATCCACCATGTGATATAAAGGTCTTTTTGAATTTTATATATATATTATATAGATAAAAATATAGATAAAGATATATAGATAGATAGATATAGATATAGATATAGATATAGATATAGATATAGATATAGATATAGATATAGATATAGATATAGATATAGATATAGATATAATTATAGATATATTTGAGCTTTTTTGATATCAGGGTCTTTTTGAGGTCTTCCTACACCTGTGGAAGAGCAGAAAGGACATTTCTGCCCAACAATTTCACTGATTTGTGGCTGAAAAAGAAAATTTATCCTGCATAAAGAGCCTGATCCACCATGTGATATAAAGGTCTTTTCGAATTATATTTATATTTATATTTATATTTATATTTATATTTATATTTATATTTATATTTATATTTATATTTATATTTGTATATTCTTTATATATTTTCATATATTTATATATTTATGTATCTTTTTATGTATATAATATTTATTTGAGCTTTTTTTATATCAGGGTCTTTTTGAGGTCTTCCTACACCTGTGGAAGAGCACAGAGGACATTTCTGCCCAACAATTTCACTTATTTATGGCTGAAAAAGCAAATTTATATTGTAGAAGGAGCTTGACCCCTCATGTGATATAAAGGTCTTTTTGAATCTTATATATATTATATAAATATATGTATATATAAATATATGTACATATAAATATATAAATATATAAATATATAAATATAAATATATAATTTAAAAATATTTATATATTTGAGCGTTTTTTGTATCAGGGTCTTTTTGAGACCTTCCTACACCTGTGGAAGAGCAGCGAGGACATTTCTGCCCAACAATTTCACTGATTTATGGCTGAAAAAGAAAATTTCTATTGTAGAAGCAGCTTGGAAGGGCTGTGGCAGAGCAGAGAGGAGATTTCTGCCCAACAATTTCACTGATTTGTGGCTGAAAAAGAAAATTTATCCTGCATAAAGAGCCTGATCCACCATGTGATATAAAGGTCTTTTCGAATTATATTTATATTTATATTTATATTTATATTTATATTTATATTTATATTTATATTTATATTTATATTTATATTTATATTTATATTTATATTTATATTTATATTTATATTTTCTTTATATATTTTCATATCTTTATATATTTATGTATCTTTTTATATATATAATATTTATTTGAGCTTTTTTTATATCAGGGTCTCTTTGAGATCTTCCTACACCTGTGGAAGAGCAGCGAGGACATTTCTGCCCAACAATTTCACTGATTTGTGGCTGAAAAAGCAAATTTATCTTGCAGAAGGAGCTTGGAAGGGCTGTGGCAGAGCAGAGAGGAGATTTCTGCCCCTGGTTTGTGGGGGGATTTTTGTTCTCTGCTTGTTCTTTCATCGTTCAGGAATTCCTGCAGCCGGCTCTGCAACAAAAGTCCTTTATGCCCAGAAGAGATGGGGATTGTTTGGGATTTGTGATTTGCACAAATCCCTTTCTCTGGAATTGCATTTTGTGCCCAGGCTGGCGTGGGAGGAAGGACAGGGAGCCCCCCACTGTCCTGGCACTGCCTGGGCAGCAAATTGAAACCAGAAATGGATTTTTGGTGGGGAGTTTTTAAAGCCCTGAGAGAAGGCCTGGGGGTTCCTGCAGCACTCGGCGTCCCTGCAGGGGAAAAAAAATCCAAATATAAAAATTAAAAACAAAAATAACGACAAAAAACACACCAAAAAATCAAAAAAAACAAATTTAAAAAAAAAAAATTTCACCCAAAAAACCCAAAAGAAAAACCCCAAAAAACCAAACCAACCCAACCAACCCAAACCAAAGAAACCTAAACCAACAAAAAAAACAAAGAAAAACCAAATAAAACACCCCAAAACCAAACCAAAACCAAAACCAAGGAAACCTAAACCAACAAAACACCCCCAAAAAAACCAAACCAAAAAAAACCAAAAAAACCCAAACCAAATAAAAAAACCCAAGACAAAGAAAAATAAAAAAAAAAAAACCAAACCAACCCAATGAACCCAAACCAAAAAACTTAAATCAACAAAAACCCCCAAAAACCAAACAAAAAAGAAACAAAAAAACCACCCAAAACACCCAGAAAACCAAAAAAACCAAACAAAAAAAAAAAAAACCAAACAAAAGAAACCCAAAAAACCAAACTAAAAAACCAACCAACCCAAACAAAAAAAACCTTAACCAGCAAAAACCCTCCAAAAAATCAAAAAAACCCCCAAAAACCAAACTAAGCTAAACCCAAAGAAAAAAACCCCAAAACGAACAAAAACCTCCCTAAAAAACCCAAACAAAAATCCCAAACCACCAAACCAAACAAAAAACCCAAACCAAAACAAAAACCAACCAAAAACCAAAAAACCAAAAAAACCAACTGACCAAAAAAAAAATCCAAATATCCCTAAAACAAAACAAAAAATAAATAGTAATAAAATAAACCAAAAAACCACCCCAAATTGTTGTTTTTTGGGGTTTTTTTCTCTGTTCCAGACACACAAACGCAGGAGATCAGAGCTCCTGACGGGGGTGGAAATCCCTCAGGAAGCTCCGGCCTGAGCAGATTCTCCTAAATTTGGCTTTTCCACAGCTCTGGGCTCTGCGGACAGGATGGAGCCAGGACAAAGGAGAGAAATAAAGGAAATTATCCAAAGAATAGGCTGGGCTAAAAATGGAGCTGTGTCTGCGGAGATCCTTGTGCTGCTCAGAACTCAGTCCAATTTTTGGAGTTGTTTGGGTTCCTGGCGAGGAAGGGGAAAAAAGCTGAGGAAAAAATCACTCAAGTCCTGATCCTGAAGGAAATAAGGCAGGAATTTCAAATTTTTGAGGATTTTTTTAATAATATATAATATATAATATATAATATATAATATATAATATATAATATATAATTATATAATATATAATATATAATATATAATATATAATATGTAATATGTCATATGTCATATGTCATATGTCATATGTCATATATCATATATAGTATATCATATATCATATATCATATAATTATTAATTCAAATAGAATTTTATAGAATTTCAATGGTAAATAATATAAATTTTAATATATTAAAATTAAATATTTATTCAATATATTAATATGAAAATTAAATACAATAAAATCAATATATAAATATGTATCATAATAGACATATTTACTTATAATATATATAAATATGTATAATTATATTTATAATATATTAATCATTATATTTCATATGTTATAATATATTTAAATATATTTAAATATATTTAAATATATAAATGCTAATTAGTATTTAATTAATTATATATTATTCATTATATATTTATAATATATTATAATATAATATTTTATAAATGCATAATGAATAATATATATATATGATTATATACTGTTATATATAATAGTACAGCTATATATTAATATATTATGATATTAATAATATTATATAATATATATAATACATTATATGTAATATGTATTATATATTGATATATAATATATACTATATACTATATAGTATATATACTATATATTATATAGTATATAGTATACAGTATATATATTATATATTATATAATACTATAATATTAGTAATACACATTATACTATTATATATAATATTTTAATATATTATTTATAACATTATTGTTCAATAGTTTTATAATGGCAATATAGATTTTAATGTAATTTTTAATACAGAATTTTTTAATACAGAAATTTAAAACCAGATATTATATAAATCTGTCAAATCTCTTCACAAAAACAAGGAGTCATTCCCAGCCCTGCTTATCCTCTGAGAAACATAAACCTGGTGTTTGGGAGATGTAAACATTTCTATTTTTGTAGTTTGTCTTCCAAGTCAAGCAAAAATAAGAGATGACTCCAGGCTGAGCCCTGCGTGACCCGGCCGTAACTGAGAAGTGACAAAGCCGGGCCTGACCCAGGCTGGCATTTCTCAGGTCAGCAAGATGAACCCAGAGCCCTTGGCCTGCAGATGAACAGAAATTAATTAGCAGAAATTAATTAGCAGAAATCACCTTCAAAGTCAGAAATGCTGCTCACTTCCAAAAAAAATTGAGAAAAATTTATTAAAACCTTATCAAAAATACAACAGAAGAATGAATGGAGGAAATATTACAGCACCAGAGCAGAGGATTTTTCCCACCAGGATTTTTTGCCTTTTAACCCTTTAAATTCTGCCCCAAAATTCTGCCCATCAGCTCCTTCTTCTCTGTCCATGGTGGAGTTTAAACCCTTAAATCTTGATTATTGATCAGGTGCTGCCACAATCCCACCCTCCCAAATGTCCCAAACCCTGCCAAACACAAGAGCCGGAAAACATCACTAAAAATCTGTAAAAATAGAATTATAAATTTATAACACAACTATAAATGTATAAAACATAACTAAAAATCTATAAAATATAATCATAAATTCATAACACAACTATAAATGTATAAAACATAACTAAAAATCTATAAAATATAATCATAAATTTATAACACATAACTAAAATCGATAAAATGGAACTATAAATTTGGAACACATAACTACAAATCTGTAACACGTAAGTATAAATCTATAACACTAAATATATAACACATAACTATAAATCTATAAAACGTAACTAAAAATGTATAAAATATAACTATAAATCTATAAAATATAACTATAAATCTATAAAACTTGTCCTAACATCTGTATATGATATTTGACTTTTAATTATGAGAGAGATCTGAATCAGCCTCTCCTCCATCTGAAGATTTCCACAAATCCTTTGGAAAGAGGGGAGGTAACTCAGAGAGGAGCGGTTTATAAAAATTTAATGTTAATTATTTAATAAAATTCAATAAAATTAATATTAATTATTTAATAAAAATTAATAAAAATTATAAAAATAATATTAATTTTATTTATAAAATTGGGAAGTGAGGAATGGAAGGGAATCACCTCCATTTATCCAGCAAGGGGCGCTGGATGGGTCTGGAGATGGGGCAGGAGAAAGATTTGGTGGGATTTGATGGGATTTGCAGGAATATTATGGGATATAACGGGAGCAGGGGGATGTCTGGGTTGGGGCTGCAGGAATTCAGGATCTCAATCAGCCTCCCATCCCTCTGAAGCTTTCAGCAAAGGTGTCTGTGCATTAATTTACTGCTATTTGTGCATGAATTTCCCGGTATTTGTGCATTAATTTACTGCTATTTGTGCATTAATTTCCCGGTATTTGTGCATTAATTTACTGCTATTTGTGCATTAATTTCCTGGTATTTGTGCATTAATATTCTGGTATTTGTGCAATAATTTCCCGGTATTTGTGCATTAATTTCCTGCTATTTGTGCATTAATTTTCTGGTATTTGTGCATTAATTTTGTGGTATTTGTGCATTAATTTTGTGGTATTTGTGCATTAATATTCTGGTATTTGTGCATTGATTTCCTGCTGTTTGAGCATGAATTTTCTGGTATTTGTGCATTAATTTCCCAGTATTTGTGCATTAATATTCTGGTATTTGTGCATTAATATTCTGGTATTTGTGCATTGATTTCCTGCTGTTTGAGCATGAATTTTCTGATATTTGTGCATTAATTTCCCAGTATTTGTGCATTAATATTCTGGTATTTGTGCATTGATTTCCTGCTCTTTGAGCATGAATTTCCCGGTGTTTGAGCATTAATTTCCTGGTATTTGTGCATTAATTTCCCGGTATTTGTGCATTAATATTCTGATATTTGTGCATTAATATTCTGGTATTTGAGCATTAATTTCCCGCTGTTTGTGCATTAATTCCCCTATCGAGGGGACCCAGGTGTCCCAGCCCCGTGTCCCCACGGGCAGCCCCGGGCTGAGCGAAGCTCCCAATGCTCCTCCCCGCAGATTGGCCAATATTCCCGGGGCAGGGCAGCTCCTGCCTTCCCCACTCCTCCTTCCCTTTATAAGCGCCTTCTCCCTTCTTCCAGCTCATTCCACTCCGGCAGGACTTTGGATTTCTCGCAGTTTTCTTTCTTTTTTTTCCTTTTTTTTTTTCCTCTCTACTTATTGGCCTGCTGCCAGTGCCTCTCACGGCCAAAGTTTTATCTGTAGGGATATATATATATATATATATATATATATATATATATATATATATATATATATATATATATATATATATATATATATATATATTATTTTTTAATATTATTTTTCAAGCCAAGCCTAGCTGCACACTAGCAAACCCCGCTCCTGGGGCGAGCTTAACCCGGCCGAGGAGGAGGAGGAGGAGGAGGAGGACGAGCAGCAGGAGCTGCCTGTGCTCCAGCTCTCCCTGTCACGATGGATTTATGGCTTTAAAAGGAGTGGGGGGGAGGAAGGAAAGAAAATTCCCTGCCCGAGCCAGAGCTCGCAGCGCAGCCAAAGCCAGCCCGGAGCTGCGGGATGGCTCCGGGGGCTGCAGGACACGGGCTATGACCGAGCTCGGGCTCGGCTGGGCCCCCTCAGGTGGATTCAAGGCGCTTTGGGCAGCACCAGGCTCGGCTATGTTGGCCAAGGTGGTGTTTTCGCTTCTGCTGTGGCTGAATTTTGCTGCGGGGCAGGACACACCTGAGCCAGGTGAGTGCTGGAAAGGTTCCTGTGCTGCTTTATCCCGTTCCCTGCCTCCTGCTTGCCTCAAAAATCCCTTTTCAGAATAAAAATTGAGCCTACAGTGCTGCTTTCGCTTTTTCTGCCGCTGTGTTTTGCTGTGGGACAGGACACACCTGAGCCAGGTGAGTGCCAGAAAGGTTCCTGTGCTGCTTTATCCCGTTCCCTGCCTCCTGCTTGCCTCAAAAATCCCTTTTCAGAATAAAAATTGAGCCTACAGTGCTGCTTTCGCTTTTTCTGCCGCTGTATTCTGCCGTGGGACAGGACACACCTGAGCCAGGTGAGTGCCTGGAAAGTAAAGGGTTCCCGCTCTGCTTTTCCCTGTTCTTTGCCTCCTGCTCTCCTCAAAAATCCCTTTTCAGAATAAAAACTGAGCTTGCAGTGCTGCTTTCCCTTTTTCTGTGGCTGAATTCTGCTGTGGGACAGGACACACCTGAGCCAGGTGAGTGCCTGAACAGCGAAACGTTCCTCAGCTGCTTTTCCCCATTCCCTACCTCCTGCTCTCCTCAAAAACCCTCCTCAGAATAAAAATGAGCCTACGGTGCTGCTTTGGGTGTTTGCTGCTTTTAGAAGTGCTTGTGCACAAGAAACCTCACTGCAATTGCAGAAAGAAATTACTTAGAATGTAATTTTGTGTGTTTGTTGCCAGTGGGGAAGAGGAAATTGTTCAGAAATTCAGAGTTAAAGGAACCCCATGGAAAAGTTCTCGCTGCTCACTGAGGGCTCTGAGGGAAGCCAGCGGTGATTAACGCTCTGCTCTCTCCTGATCGCTGTAATTCAATCGCTTCGGCTCTAAAACTTCGGCTTTTCTTTCTCCCGGGAGCTGCAGATGGGAAACGATGACGGGGCAGAGCTGGAATTGGGAGAGGGATGGATGGATGGACGGACGGATGGACGGATGGTGTCCCATTCCTGGGCAGGACTCACCCCTCAGTGGTGGCTGAGCTGCTGCAGTTCAGTCTGTCCTGGTTTGGAGAAGGTTCTGGGGCTGCAGGGATGGTTCTGGTTGGTTCTGTGCCTTCAGGGATGGTTCTGGTGGGTTCTGTGCCTGCAGGGATGGTTCTGGTTGGTTCTGTGCCTGCAGGGATGGTTCTGGTTGGTTCTGTGCCTTCAGGGATGGTTCTGGTTGGCTCTGTGCCTGCAGGGATGGTTCTGGTGGGTTCTGTGCCTGCAGGGATGGTTCTGTGCCTGCAGGGATGGTTCTGGTTGGTTCTGTGCCTTCAGGGATGGTTCTGGTTGGCTCTGTGCCTGCAGGGATGGCTCTGTGCCTGCAGGGATGGTTCTGGTGGGTTCTGTGCCTGCAGGGATGGTTCTGTGCCTGCAGGGATGGTTCTGGTTGGTTCTGTGCCTTCAGGGATGGTTCTGGTTGGTTCTGTGCCTGCAGGGATGGTTCTGGTGGGTTCTGTGCCTGCAGGGATGGTTCTGGTTGGCTCTGTGCCTGCAGGGATGGTTCTGGTGGGTTCTGTGCCTGCAGGGATGGTTCTGGTTGGTTCTGTCGCTCCAGGGAGGGCTCTGTTGGATTTTCAGGGCACCTGGGAACTGCAAGCACTGGGAAACCAAAGGGAACCTCGTGTCTGCCCCTCCGTGTCCCACTGGGGTCTGTCCCTGTGTCCCAGGCTGGATTTTATCAATGTCCCAGTTGAGTTCAGATCCCTCACAGGGTGCTCGGGTTTGTCCCTCAGTGTCCCAGGCTGGATTTTGTCCCTCCATGTCCCACTGTCCCTCACGGGGTGCTGGATTTCGTCCCTCAGTGTCCCATTGGGGCAGTTACAGTTCTGCAGCTCCTGGCATTGTCCCAGCTCTCCAATCCACCCCTGGCAGCAGCAATTCCCATTGTCCTGCCCTCCTGCCACCCCGGGATCCTGTGGCACATTCCCATTGTCCTGCTCTCCTGGTGGCAGCCCGTGGCATTTTCCCAGCCCGTGGCATTTTCCCAGCCCGTGGCATTTTCCCAGCCCGTGGCATTTTCCCAACCCGTGGCATTTCCCAGCCCGGGCTCTGAACAATGCTCAGGCCTTCAGGGGCTGTGCCAGAGCCAGCCTTGGCATTGCACAAGGGCTGTGCCCTGCTCCAGAGGCTGGGTGTGGGCTCGGGATCAGCTGGGTTTGGGTGGATCGGTGTTTGGGCTGAGCTGGGTTTGAAGAAGGTGAAGAAGAACAACCTGCCTCCACCCTAAAACCTCATCTTGCTTCATATTTATTTCTATATTCTAAAACCCCCAAACTTTTTTTTTCCACCTGTGATTTTACAGGTTTTCCACCCTGTGATTTTACACACTTCTAACCAACTCCACACCCACAATCCCAGTGCTATAATTCCATTTTGGAACACTGCACTGGCCTGGCGATGTGGAGAAAGGCTCTCTTTGGGTCTGTACCTTTAAACACAGAAAATTTAAATTCCTCAGCACGCAGGTCTCCAGCCCAAGCAGTGAGAGAAGACAAGAGTGGGATGTCAAGCAGAATTACCCCAGACAGGAGCTGATCCCTGCTGGCTGTGAGGGAGCCCCAGAGCCCGGGGCTGTGTGAATCAGCCCGTGCTCAGCTCCAGCCCGGATGTCTCCTGTCAGCATCAGGGGAAGCCTGGCCAGCTGCTTTCCTCCTCCTCCTCCTCTGGAAAAGCCAGCAGCCAGCGTTGTGTTTCCATGGGGACATTTTCCTTCCCAAATCCAGCCCTTCCAAACACTTCAGAGCCCGGGGCATCGACCCAGCCTCGCACAGGGGGTGACAGCAGGACCCTGCAGTGTCCCTGTCCCTGCCCAGGCCCCAGCAGAGCCCAGGGGTCACATCTCAGTTATCCCTCATACTGAAAATGCTCATGGGTGCTCCAGATCCCCCCTGAAAAATGAGAAATCCTCCCCTGGCACGTGGCCACGCCGTCTGCAGGGCCTGGGAGCAGCAGCTGCTTGCGTGAGCAGGGATTTGGTGCTTCCAAACCTCCACCTCTGGCACGGATGGCATGTTTGTGCTGGATGCAGGACAAGGAGCGGGAGGAAGGATGAGGGAATGGAGAGCCTGGACCTGCAGGGAGGCTGATTGCAGTGTCTGCTTGCTTTGTGAGCCCTGCCACGCTCCTGATGGGGGCAGAGCCTTTGTCTCGATTTTATTTATTTTTATGTTTTTTAATGGATTCTTTCTGCTGAGCAGGAGGAATTTGTTTCCATCTCGTGCAAACAGGAGTCAGTGTCACACATGGGATGGGGCTGGAATGAAGGAGAAGCTTCAGCCCCAAAACACCCCCTGCCCTCCAGCTGTGTGGTTAACCAAGGCAGAGCCCTGTGGGGTCAGGATGGGGCTCTCCCTAATTAACATCAATGAGTAATTAACAGCAATGAGTAACGGGGAAAACCGGCATTTATGGGATGGGAATGTGGTGCCCCAGAGCTGCAGGCCACAGACAAAAGGACACAGCTGTGACTCCCCTTTGTTCTTTGGGGGTTTCACAAAAAGGACACAGCTGCGACTCCCCAAACCTTTGCTCTTTTGGGGTTTTACCCAAAAGATTTGGCTGTGACTCCTCTTTGTCCTTTTGGGGTTTCGCACAAAAGGACACAGCTCTGACTCCTCAAACCTTTGTTCTTTTGGGGTTTCACATGAAAGGACACAGCTGTGACTCCCCTTTGCTCTTCTGGGGTTTCACCCAAAGAACACGGCTGGGACTCCCCAGCCTGTGCAGGTTTTGGGCTCTCAGCCCTCACTGATGCAGTTCCCTCTCTCTGCCCTGCAGCTCCCCAGCCCTCCACCTCCAACACCGAGGGCGACCTCCTGTTCCTGCTGGACAGCTCTGCCAGCGTCTCCCGCTATGAGTTCTCCAAGGTCAAGGAGTTCATGTGGGACCTCCTGCAGCCGTTCGCCTTCGGGCCCAGGGACGTGCAGGCCAGCATCATCCACATCAGCACGGCGCCCAGCATGGAGTTCCCCTTTGACCGGCACCTGAGCGGGGCCGGCCTGCGCGGCGCCATCGCGGCCACGCGCCAGCGCATGGGCGACACCAACACGGGCAAGGCGCTGGCCCTGGCCAAGGAGAAGCTCTTCAGCAGCCAGGCCGGGGCCAGGCCCGACGTGCCCAAGGTGCTGGTGTGGGTGACGGACGGCTTCTCCACGGACGACATCTCGGAGCCCATGCAGCTGCTGAAGGACATGGGGGTCACCGTGTTCATCGTCAGCACCGGCCGTGGGAATTTCCTGCAGCTGTCGGCGGCCGCCAGCGCGCCCTCGGAGGCGCACCTGCACTTTGTGGACGTGGATGACCTGCCCATCATCACCCCGGAGCTCAGGGACGCCATCCGAGGTACGCGGGCACCAGCAGGGCTCAGAGTGGGCACAGAGGGTGGAGGCCGTGACCTGTTGGTGTGGGTGATCCCCAGCTGGGCAATAACGTGCTCTGACCCCACGGTTCAGAGCTATTGCTTCATTAAAACTGTATGACATTAATACTGTATTATAACTACACTAAAGAGGATAATGTGCTCTGACCCCATGCTTCAGAGCTATTGCTTTATTGAACAATATTATATGGCATTAATACTGTATTATAACTACACTAAAGAGAATAATGTGCTCTGACCCCATGGTTCAGAGCTATTGCTTTATTAAACTACATTATATGGCATTAATACTATATTATATGGCATTAATACTGTATTATAACTACACTAAAGAGAATAATCTGCTCTGACCCCATGGTTCAGAGCTATTGCTTTATTAAACTATATTATATGGCATTAATACTATATTATAACTGCACTAAAGAGAATAATGTACTCTGACCCCATGGTTCAGAGCTATTGCTTTATTGAACTATATTATATGGCATTAATATTGTATTATAACTACACTAAAGAGAATAATGTGCTCTGACCCCATGGTTCAGAGCTATTGCTTTATTAAACTATATTATATGGCATTAATACTATATTATACGGCATTAATACTGTATTATAACTATACTGAAGAGAATAATCTGCTCTGACCCCATGGTGCAGTGGGCTGAACAATTGTCATATTATATTAATTATAATATACTGTACTATATGATATATACTATACTATATATAGTATACTATACAATATATAGTATACTATACTATAGTATACTATATAGTATACTATACTATATTAATACTATTTAAATCCTACATTATATTAATACTCTTAATTTAATATAGTATTAATATAGTATAGTGTATATGTATTATTATATTAATTATATAATATATATTATTATATATAATTCTATAATGATAATACTATAATATATACTATAATTATATATATAGTATTACATTAATTCTACATTATAATTATACTAAAGGGAATAATGTGCTCTGAATCCATGGTTCAGAACAATTGAAGAATTGCTTTATTGTATTATATGACATTAATACTATATATACACTAACAATATAAATTATACTATATATACATATATAGTATATAAATGTATAATATACATTAGTATATGTTTATAATAATATATCTGTATATTATATATAATATACATATATAATAATATATAATATAATATTATAACTATACTAAAGAGAATAATACACTCTGACTCCATGATTCAGAAAGCTGAACAATTGCTTTATTAAAACTATACTATATTACATTAATACCATATAATTTATTATATATTATTAGTATTTTATATTATAACTATACTACATCATACTAAAGAAAAACCCGTGACTGTCTGCAGTTAGGCACAGCTTTGAGTGATTGGTTAATTAATATAAACAACCATCACCCCAATTCCCAAATCCCTGCCACAGGTCCAAGTACAAACCAAGGCTCCTGGGAGGTCTGGGACAAATATTTGCCCTCGGAATGTTTGTGTGAGTGGGACAGATTCCCCTTGGTGAGGTGAACTCGTGTTTGTGAGTTCAGCTGGGAACGAGGAACTCGGAATATCTGAGTTCCTTAAAACCCCACAAGACTTTGGGATGAGTCATGCAGGTCAGGCATCTGCACACCCCAGGCAGAGCTCAAAACGCCCCACCTGCACAGGCTGTTAACCACAGGTTGCCCAAACTGGGATGATTTCACCTCAGTAAATTGTGGACACAAAGTGCCTGAGCCCCCTGAGCTGATTTTCACATTTAAAGTGGTTTTTATTATTTTTTTTTCCTCTCAAAATTTTCTGTCTCTGCGCCAGCTGATGGAGGAGCACAAACGTGTTGAGCACATCTAAAATGGGATGTGTGTCCCTGGCAAGGATTTGTTCCTGTCAGCTCCTTCCAGCTCTTGTTTGGGATAGATCTGAATCTCTAAAATTCACCATCAGGGGCTGAGACCTCCAACTGCCGCAGTTGCTCTCTTCAAAAACACAACTCAGGACAGTGCAGGCTGTCAGCATTGAGGCTATAGGAAAGGAATGTTTTTGTTCCATAAATCCCTGTTCTAACGTGCTCCACATCTGCCAGATCCCTGGCCTGACTTGGCCAGCAGAGCCCTGGAGGAGCAGCCCAGCCCTGCCTCGGCAGGCCAAGGTGGATTCTGTGCCCTCACAGGGTGCAGAGAGGGAAATGGCACTGGAAATGGCACTGGAAATGGCACTGGAAATGGCACTGGAAATGCCACTGGAAATGCCACTGGAAATGCCACTGGAAATGGCACTGAGCCAGAGCACCTGCAGTGTGAGACCCCAAAAGGGCAAAGGGGAGGCACAGATGTGTCCTTTGGGGTGAAACCCCCAAAAAACCAAAGGTTTGGGGAGTCCCAGCTGTGTCCTTTGGGGTTAAACCCCAAAAGAACAAAGGTTTGGGCAGTCACAATAATGCCCTTTTGTGTGAGACCCCAAAGAATGAAGGGGAGTCACAGCTGTGTCCTTTTTTTGTGAAACCCCAAAAGAACAAAGATTTGGGGAGTCATAGGTTTATCCTTTTGGATGAAACCCCAAAAGAACAAGGTTTGGGGAGTCCCAGCCATGTTCTTTTGGGTTAAACCCCAAAAGAACAAAGAGGAGTCAGAGCTGTGTCCTTTTGTGTGAAACCCCAAAAAAACCCAAAGGTTTGGGGAGTCCCAGCCATGTTCTTTTGGGTTAAAACCCAAAAGAACAAAGAGGACTCACAGCCGTGTCCTTTTGTGTGAGACCCCAAAGGGATAAAGGTTTGGGGAGTCACAGCTATATCCTTTGGGAGAAACCCCAGAAGAACAAAGATCTGGGCAGTCACAATAATGTCCTTTTGTGTGAGACCCCAAAGAATGAAGGGGAGTCACAGCTGTGATGTTTTGTGTGAAACCCCAAAAGAACAAAGAGGAGTCACAGCCATATTCTTTTTTGTGAAACCCCAAAAACCAAAAGTTTGGGGAGTCCCAGTTGTGTCCTTTTGGGTGAAACCCCAAAAGAACAAAGCAGATCTAAAACCTGCAGAGGTCAGGACTGTGCTTGAGGGCAGTGTCCATTCTGTGAACCCAGCAAGCCCTAAAACCTCCTGGGCTGGGGTTTTAATGCCAGGTGAGGTTCCCACAGAAACCCAGGGCTTGCCAAGTGCCAGATTTTGGTCACACCACCTGATTTCACATTAATAAAACCACTTAATCCACTGGTGCCTACCTGGAGGAGCTCAGAGCTCCACCACCCTTCCTGGCATGGCAGGGACAGGCAGCACCTTGGCAGGCAGGAATTAATTAATTCCAGCTCTGGAATGGTTTTAATTATCACTCCTCTCTTATCTTCATCTCTGCTAATGTTAAAAAAAACCCAAAAAAAAACCCCAGTGGAGTCTTTTGGAGAGGCACAAACAAGCTTTGTCAGGAGCTGCTCCCCTCTCCAGGCTGGGCTGTTTCCTGCCTGCTCCTCAGAAATTCCAAACCAGGGCTCCGTGCCAGGCTGCTGCTGCCTCAGGTGGGCTCAGCCTGCACGGGGAGATGTGCTGGGGCTGGAATGGCCCCAGAGCTGCTCAGGACAGGGGCTGGGGGTGCTCACTGCCTGCTGTTCCTCAGCCCATGCAATCCTGAAGCCCCTCCTGTTTTTTCACAGCTTTTCCCACAGCTGTGTTTGTGGGCCGTGTCAGCTTACGGGATTTTAGTTTAAAGATTAGTTCAAGAGCAAATGTTGTCTACATCTATTTCTGAGAAATAGATCTATTTCTGATCTCCTCTCTGCTCACAGGGTCTCACCACTCTTTTCTTTTTCTCTGTTCAAGTTTCTCATGGGATCACAGCTCCATTTGCTTCCTTCAGCATGGAGGCCTTTGCTGAAGGCCTTTTTGGTTAAACCTCAAAAGAATAAAGGGGAGGCACAGTCATGTCCTTTTTGAGAGAGACCCCCAAAAGAACAAAGGTTTGAGGAGTCACAGTCGTGTCCTTTTGGGTTAAACCCCAAAAGAACAAAGGTTTGAGGAGTCACAGTCGTGTCCTTTTGAGAGACCCCCAAAAGAACAAAGGTTTGAGGAGTCACAGTCGTGTCCTTTTGGGTTAAACTCCAAAAGAACAAAGGTTTGAGGAGTCACAGTCATGTCCTTTAGAGAGAGACCCCCAAAAGAACAAAGGTTTGAGGAGTCACAGTCGTGTCCTTTTGGGTTAAACCCCAAAAGAATGAAGGGGAGTCACAGCTGTGCCCTTTGGTGTGAGACCCCAAAAGAACGGAGAGCACTCACAGCCATGTCTATGAACCATTGCCCCACACTTTGCAAGGTGGTGGAAGGGAAAGAGGAGTCGGGTGTATCAATGGCATCCTGCACCATGGCTTCACAAGGTTTCCAGTGCCAGGATCAGGACATCTTTTTATTTTTCTGCAGAAAGCAGCTCCCAGCCTGCCTGGCTGTGGCACAGCTGGCTCCTGGCAGGCGCCTCCACCCTGCCACAGGGAGGGGAAGGTTCTCAGGCTGTGCAGGAGCTCAGGCTCCCTCTGAAGTGCCCAAACTGTGGCATTTGGTGCTGGGGAAGGACCCTCTTGGTTGTGAAACCCAGGCATTCCTGTGAGCTGACATCAGCCCTGAGCCTGCAGCCGCTTGCTCAGTGCCCAGCCTTAAACTGGGCCTGCTGCCTCCTGCCAGCCCTTGGCACCACTCCTGAGCCAGGCTGTGCAGGAGCCTGCAAGCCCTGAGCATCCCCACGTCCCTCTGTGCTCAGGAAAGAGCATTTCTGACCCAAAACGGGTCCTGGGTTGTCCGGTTTTGGGCTGTTTGAAGGGCCTGGAAAGGCCCGGGGTGGCCTTGGGACAGCCCACGTATCAAAGGACCAGAAGAGGCTTCAGTTCTTCTTTCGGTCTTTATGTTTATTAATTGTTTATCTAAAAGATTTTCTTTCGGCCCGACAGAGCTCTGCTCAGCAGCCAGCCATGAGCACACTGTGCTGCCCTCCAGACAGCCACCTATCTTTATACCCATGGTTACGTGTACAATATTTATCATTTTTCCCCAATCCTTTTTATTCTTATTGTCCGGTGCACTTTCAGTAATGACCAATCCCAAAGTGCCACCATCATCATAGAAGATGGAGGAGAAGAAGAAGAAGAAGAAGGACAGGACACGCCCCAATTCCTCCATCTTACTTCTCTAAACCCCCCTGTACAGAAATCCTAAACCCTGTGTTTCACCCTCTAATTAACCAATCCCTTCACCATTCACCCCGGTGAAACCCTCCTGTCCTCATACAGGTGTCGTCTCCTGTGTAGGATCAAAGTGCAGCCACCAGACACTTCTGGAACATTCCAGGACTCCCGAGCCCCCCAAGGGTGGTCTCGGTGGCACCTCAGGACTGAGGTGCTGAGATCCCACACTGGGTGGGTCCTGCTGCAGGGAAGGCTCTGAGCTCTGTCCCCACTGCCAGAATCAGAGCTTTGCCCCACTCACATCAAAGTGATTTGTCCCAAATCCCAGCTGCAGCTTCTCTAAACCAGTTTAGGACAGGTTCTCCTGAAATCCTGTCCCAATTTGGGTCAGAGAAGCTGCAGGACCTGTCCTAGTCTGGGTCTGAGGAGCTGCAGCTGGGATTTGGGACAAATCTGTCCTGTTCTGGCTGTTCTTGCTGCTGGTTTTTCTTTTCCTCACCCTCATGATGAAGCCAGCAGCATTCCTGCAAGTCTGATCCTGATTTCTGCAGAGCTCCTGGATGCAAAACGGTGTTTGGGGTCCCCAAGAGGCAGGAGGTGTCACCAGGCAGGCACTGCCTCAGTCCAGTCCAGGATATTAATTATTATTAATTATTATTAATTATTGCTGCTTCCCTCTGGGAGCAGAGGGGCTGGGAAACACCTTGAGTGCTGGATTGAGCCCTTTTCTGACCCAGAGATGGAGCAACTGAGAGGTGTTTGAAAAACTTTTATTTTATTTTCAGTCTCATGTGAAGGGTGAGACAACACAGATGTTATAATTCACGCCATCACAATCAGAAGTTAATTACTTCTTCATGATAATACATTATAAGTAGTTTTTGGCTTATTTGCTTTAGCTACACCATGTTGTAAATGTTTTAAGGCCAATCATCTAAAATTACCCCTCGTGGCTCCTACTACAATGCATCTTTCACAGTTCTGTTTCTCCAGAGTGTCCAATCTTTTCTGTAAGGTCATCTTTTGAAACTTTTTTTTCCTGGTTCCATTTCTCCCTCCACAATGTCTGTCCTGTTCCACGGCATTGCTAAATCAGCATTTCTTATCTCCAGCTTTGCACACTGCATGCATCTGTGTGAGAACTCCCTGTAAATCCATTTCTCACCACTGTGGGCATTTATTTCTTTATTTTCTGTGCTTCTTTATATGCTGAAACTTCCATTGCTCTGGCAACAAGGGGCAGAGCTGTTTGCTGCGGGCTTCCCCTTTGATCTGCCCCCTCCATTCACATTTTCCCTGCTCCCAGCTCACTAATTTCCATTCCCCGAGCTTCTGGCAGGGTTTTTGGCAGCACTGAGCCCTTTCCTGTGCTCCCTGCCCCTTGGTGGATTGGTCCCTGAGGTTTGTGGGGCTCCCAGGAGGGTGCAGGGCCCCAGGATTTGGGATGGGATCGCTGGGATGGGCAGGGCACGGAGCAGGGAAATGTTCCTGCCAGGGAACAGCTCAGAGGAAAATCTGAGCCTGTTTTATTTGGTGCAGGGAAGCTGGCAGGGCTCAGAGCAGCCGAGCTAAAAGGATGAGTCTGGGAAGGCAGAGCAGCCCCGAATTTGCAGCTTTGGGAGAGGATTTTGTGCCTCCCTTCACCTCCGTGCGATGGGGAGCCAGTGAGAGCTCTGGGAGTGTCTGAGCATGAGCTGGAAGTGCTTTCATAAGGATTTAGGGGCTTTTCAAAGCTCTTGAAAATAATTTAAAAACAGATAAGATCTCCGTGTCGCTTCCCTGGAGCTAGAAACAAAGTCCTGTGTGTTTGTGCCTCTCTGGAAGAGCAGAGAACAGCGGAATTGTGCCCAAAATGGGAGCGTCAGAAGGGCCAGGGAGCAGAGGGAGCTGCCCAGCGCCACCAGAGGGATTTGTGGTCTGGAATTTGTGCTCTGGAGCTCCAAGGTAGCACAAAAAAAAGGCTCAAAAAGGAGCTGTCACCCTCCCTGGGTGTGTGTGACAAAGCCTGGATGTGGCACTGGGTGCCAGGGCTGAGTTGGTTGGGTTGAAGGTCTCTTCCAACCTGGGGATTCTGAGAATTTGGGAGAATTTTGGGAATTCCCAGGAACTGGGGAGGTGCTGGAGTCACCAGGTGTGGCACTGGGTGCCAGGGTTTAATTGAGGGGTTGGGGCTGGGTTGGACTTGATCTTAAAAGTCTCTTCCAACCCAGAGATTCTGAGAACTCTGCGGTTCTGAGAATCCTGTGAATCATGTGAATTCTGTGGTGTTTTGGATTCTGTGGTTTTGTGGATTCTGAGAATTCTGTGATTGTGTGGTTCTGTGGATTCTGTGGTTCTGTGGATTCTGAGAATTCTGTGGATTCTGTGGTTCTGTGGATTCTGTGGTTTTGTGGATTCTGTGGTTTTGTGGATTCTGTGGTTTTATGGATTCTGAGAATTCTGTGATTCTGTGGATTCTGTCGTTTTGTGGATTCTGTGAATCATGCGGATTCTGCGGTTTTGTGGATTCTGAGAATTCTGTGATTCTGTGGTTCAGTGGATTCTGTGGTTTTGTGGATTTCGTGCCTCGGGGGCAGGGAGAGGTGCGGTGCCAGCCCTGCTGGGGCACACGTGCAGCTGGCAGCGCCCATGCAGTCACCCAGGGGTGGTGCTGGATTAAGGGTTTTATTTTGACTCAGTAACTGAGTAAAAGACTTTCAAAATATTTTATTTTTTATGAATAAAAAATATTGTCCCTGTCCCTTTGCAGATGCCATCCGTGCCAACCGCCTGCACGCCACCGACATCACCTCCAGCAGCTTCCGCCTGGTGTGGCCGCAGCTGCTGGCGCAGGACAGCGGCTTCTACAGCCTGGAGTACGGCCCGGGCGGCGACCCCGCTGCCAGGAGGGCGCTGCAGGTGCCCGGGGCACGGAGCAGCCTCGTGCTCACCCAGCTGGCACCGGCCACCACCTACGAGGTGGCGCTGACCCCCGAGTCCAACGTGCACTACTTCCCCCCGCAGAGAACCAGGGTCACCACGCTGCCAGGTAAATGGGCATGGATGGGACCAGGGGCACCACCCTGCCAGGTAAAACGGGCATGGATGGGACCAGGGGCATCAGGGGCACCACCCTGCCAGGTAAATGGGTATGGATGGGACCAGGGGCACCACCCTGCCAGGTAAAATGGGCTTGGATGGGACCAGGGGCACCAGGGGCACCACGCTGCCAGGTAAATGGGCTTGGGCCAGGGGCACCACCCTGCCAGGTAAAATGGGCATGGATGGGACCAGGGGCATCAGGGGCACCACCCTGCCAGGTAAATGGGCATGGATGGGACCTTGGGGCACCAGGGGCACCAACCTGCCAGGTAAAATGGGCATGGATGGGACCAGAGGGACCAGGGGCACCAACCTGCCAGGTAAAATGGGCATGGATGGGGGCATCAGGGTCACCAACCTGCCAGGTAAATGGGCTTGGGCCAGGGGCACCACCCTGCCAGGTAAATGGGCTTGGGCCAGGGTCACCACCCTGCCAGGTAAACGGGCATGGATGGGACCAGGGGCACCACCCTGCCAGGTAAATGGGCATGGCTGGGACCTGGGGCACCAACCTGTCAGGTAAAATGGGCATGGATGGGGGCATCAGGGTCACCAACCTGCCAGGTAAATGGGCATGGATGGGGGCATCAGGGGCATCAGGGGCACCACCCTGCCAGGTAAATGGGCTTGGATGGGACCAGGGGCACCACCCTGCCAGGTAAAATGGGCATGGATGGGGGCATCAGGGGCACCACCCTGCCAGGTAAACGGGCATGGATGGGGGCATCAGGGGCATCAGGGTCACCAACCTGCCAGGTAAATGGGCATGGCTGGGACCAGGGGCATCAGGGTCACCCCCCTGCCAGGTAAATGGGCTTGGGCCAGGGGCACCAACCTGCCAGGTAAACGGGCATGGATGGGGGCATCAGGGTCACCATCCTGCCAGGTAAATGGGCATGGCTTGGGCCTTGGGCACCACTGTGCCAGGTAAAATGGCATGGCATACACCTGGGGGCACCAATTCTACTGGGTTGATTTCACTTCCTTGCTGCGTTGATTTAAATTCTTTGTTGGCTTGATTTTAATTCCACTGGGTTGATTTGAATTCCTTGCTGGGCTGATTTTAGTTCCACTGGGTCGATTTCAATTCTTTGCTGTGTTGATTTTGATTATTTGCTGGACTGATTTTAATTCCTTGCTGCATTGATTTCAATTCCACTGGGCTGATTTTAATTTCAATGGGTTGATTTGAATTATTTGCTGGGTTGATTTTACTTCCTTGCTGGGTTGATTTGAAATCCTTGCTGGGTTGATTTCAGTTCCCCTGGGTTGATTTTAATTCCTTGTTGGATTGATTTTCATTCCACTGGCTTGATTTGAATTCCTTGCTGGGCTGATTTTAATTCCTTGCTGCATTGATTTCAATTCCACTGGGCTGATTTTAATTTCAATGGGTTGATTCGAATTATTTGCTGGGTTGATTTCAGTTCCCCTGGGTTGATTTCAATTCCTTGCTGCATTGATTTTCATTCCACTGGCTTGATTTGAATCCCCCACCCCTGAACCCCGATATGACGCACACCAATAATTCTCATTAAATCCTCACCCTCGCCTCTCTCCACCTTTTCCAGAGGAGATCAGCCCGGTTCAGGTTCTCATCTCGGACTGTGGGCCCCGCAGCCTGCAGGTGAGCTGGGCTCCCGTCCTGGACACCGTGGCCTCCTACCAGGTGCTCTACGGGCCCCTGCCGGGGGGCTGGGCCCGGCTGCTGCAGGTGGGTGGCGGCCACAACAGCACCGTGCTGGAGCAGCTGGCGCCCAACACCACCTACCTGGTGACAGTGACAGCCATCTACAGGTCTGGCACCGAGAAATCCCTCTCAGCCAAGGCCTGCACCCTGCAAGGTGAGTGATGGCAGCACAGAGAGGGTCACCTGCCCCAGGGGGGACCCGGAATCCAGCCCCTGGCTGGGGTTTTGTTCTGCAGAATCCAGGTGTTTATTATTCAGAATCCAGGATTTCATTATTCAGAATCCAGTCCCTGGGAGGGGATTTTTAATGCAGAATCCAGGTGTTTATTATTCAGAATCGGGGTGTTTATTATTCAGAATCCAGGTGTTTATTCTTCAGAATTCAGTAGTTCATTATTCAGAATCCAGCCCCTGGGCGGGGTTCTGTTCTGCAGAATCCAGGTGTTTGTTATGCAGAATCCAGGTGTTTGTTATGCAGAATCCAGGTGTTTATTATTCAGAATCCAGGATTTATTATTCAGAATCCAGCCCCTGGCTGGGGTGTTGTTATGCAGAATCCAGGTGTTTATTATTCAGAATCCAGTATTTCATTATTCAGAATCCAGTAGTTCATTATTCAGAATCCAGCCCCTGGGTGGGGTTCTCTTATGCAGAATCCAGGTGTTTATTCTTCAGAATCCAGTATTTCATTATTGAGAATCCAGTAGTTCATTATTCAGAATCCAGCCCCTGGGTGGGGTTTGGCTATGCAGAATCCAGGTGTTTATTATTCAGAGTCCAGGTGTTTATTATTCAGAATCCAGCCCCTGGGTGGGGCTTTGTTATGCAGAATCCAGTATTTCATTATTCAGAGCCCAGCCCCTGGGCGGGGTTCTGTTCTGCAGAATCCAGGTGTTTGTTATGCAGAATCCAGGTGTTTATTCTTCAGAATCCAGGTGTTTATTCTTCAGAATCCAGGTGTTCATTATTCAGAATCCAGCCCCTGGGCGGGGTTTTGTTCTGCAGAATCCAGGTGTTTATTATTCAGAATCCAGTGTTTCATTATTCAGAATCCAGGATTTATTATTCAGAATCCAGCCCCTGGGTGGGGCTTTGTTATGCAGAATCCAGGTGTTTGTTATGCAGAATCCAGGTGTTTATTATTCAGAATCCGGGTGTTTATTATTCAGAATCCAGGTGTTTATTCTTCAGAATCCAGGTGTTTATTATTCAGAATCCAGCCCCTGGGCGGGGTTCTGTTATGCAGAATCCAGGTGTTTGTTATGCAGAATCCAGGTGTTTATTATTCAGAATCCAGGTGTTTATTCTTCAGAATCCAGGTGTTTATTATTCAGAATCCAGCCCCTGGGTGGGGTTTTCTTATGCAGAATCCAGGTGTTTGTTATGCAGAATCCAGGTGTTTACTATTCAGAATCCGGGTGTTTATTCTTCACAATCCAGTAGTTCATTATTCAGAATCCAGCCCCTGGGTGGGGTTTTGCTATGCAGAATCCAGGTGTTTATTAGTCAGAATCCGGGTGTTTATTATTCAGAATCCAGTATTTCATTATTTAGAATCCAACCCCTGGGTGGGGCTTTGTTCTGCAGAATCCAGGTGTTTATTATTCAGAATCCAGGATTTCATTATTCAGAATCCAGTATTTATTATTCAGAATCCAGCCCCTGGGTGGGGCTTTGTTATGCAGAATCCAGTATTTCATTATTCAGAATCCAGCCCCTGGGCGGGGTTCTGTTCTGCAGAATCCAGGTGTTTATTATGCAGAATCCAGGTGTTTATTATTCAGAATCCAGGCGTTTATTATTGAGAATCCAGTAGTTCATTATTCAGAATCCAGCCCCTGTGTGGGGCTTTGTTATGCAGAATCCAAGTGTTTATTATTCAGAATCCAGCCCCTGGGCGGGGTTTTGTTATGCAGAATCCAGGTGTTTATTATTCAGAATCCAGGTGTTTGTTATTCAGAATCCAGTATTTCATTATTCAGAATCCAGCCCCTGGGTGGGGTTTTGTTATTCTTCAGAATCCAGGTGTTTATTATTGAGAATCCAGCCCCTGGGTGGGGTTTCATTCTGTAGAATCCAGGTGTTTATTATTGAGAATCCAGGTGTTTATTATTCAGAATCCAGTAGTTCATTATTCAGAATCCAGCCCCTGGGTTGGGTTTTGTTCTGCAGAATCCAGGTGTTTATTATTCAGAATCCAGGTGTTTATTATTCAGAATCCAGTAGTTCATTCTTCAGAATCCAGGATTTCATTCTTGAGAATCCAGCCCCTGGGTGAGGTTTTGTTCTGCAGAATCCAGGTGTTTATTATTCAGAATCCAGGATTTCATTATTCAGAATCCAGTATTTATTATTCAGAATCCAGCCCCTGGGTGGGGTTTTGTTATTCAGAATCCAGGTGTTTATTCTTCAGAATCCAGGTGTTTATTATTCAGAGTCCAGTATTTCATTATTCAGAATCTAGTATTTATTATTCAGAATCCAGCCCCTGGGTGGGGATTTGTTATGCAGAATCCAGGTGTTTATTATTCAGATCCAGCCCCTGGGCGGGGTTCTGTTATGCAGAATCCAGGTGTTTGTTATGCAGAATCCAGGTGTTTATTATTCAGAATCCAGGATTTCATTATTCAGAATCCAGCCCCTGGGTAAGGTTTTGTTATGCAGAATCCAGTGTTTCATTATTCAGAATCCAGCCCCTGGGTGGGGTTCTATTATGCAGAATCCAGGTGTTTATTATTCAGAATCCAGGTGTTTATTATTCAGAATTCAGTAGTTCATTATTCAGAATCCAGCCCCTGGGTGGGGTTTTGTTATGCAGAATCCAGGTGTTTATTATTCAGAATCCAGGTGTTTATTATTCAGAATCCAACCCCTGGGTGGGGCTTTGTTATGCAGAATCCAGGTGTTTGTTATGCAGAATCCAGGTGTTTATTCTTCAGAATCCAGGTGTTTATTATTCAGAATCCAGTAGTTCATTATTCAGAATCCAGCCCCTGGGTGGGGTTTTGTTCTGCAGAATCCAGGTGTTTATTATTCAGAATCCAGGTGTTTATTCTGCAGAATCCAGGTGTTTATTATTCAGAATCCAGCCCCTGGGTGTGGTTTTGTTATGCAGAACCCAGGTGTTTATTATTCAGAATCCAGGTGTTTATTATTCAGAATCCAACCCCTGGGTGTGGTTTTCTTATGCAGAATCCAGGTGTTTGTTATGCAGAATCCAGGTGTTTATTCTTCAGAATCCAGGTGTTTATTATTCAGAATCCAGTAGTTCATTATTCAGAATCCAGCCCCTGGGCGGGGTTCTGTTCTGCAGAATCCAGGTGTTTGTTATGCAGAATCCAGGTGTTTATTATTGAGAATCCAGATGTTTATTCTTCAAAATCCAGGTGTTTATTATTCAGAACCCAGCCCCTGGGTGGGGCTTTGTTATGCAGAATCCAGGTGTTTATTCTTCAGAATCCAGGTGTTTATTATGCAGAATCCAGTATTTCATTATTGAGAATCCAGTAGTTCATTATTCAGAATCCAGCCCTTGGGTGGGGTTTTGTTCTGCAGAATCCAGGTGTTTATTATTCAGAATCCAGGTGTTTATTCTTCAGAATCCAGTCGTTCATTATTCAGAATCCAGCCCCTGGGTGGGGATTTGTTATGCAGAATCCAGGTGTTTATTCTTCAGAGTCCAGGTGTTTATTATTGAGAATCCAGGTGTTTATTCTTCAGAATCCAGTAGTTCATTATTCAGAATCCAGTATTTATTATTCAGAATCCAGCCCCTGGGCGGGGTTCTGTTATGCAGAATCCAGGTGTTTGTTATTCAGAATCCAGGTGTTTATTCTTCAAAATCCAGGTGTTTATTATTCAAAATCCAGTATTTCATTATTCAGAATCCAGCCCCTGGGTTGGGTTTTGTTCTGCAGAATACAGGTGTTTATTATTCAGAATCCAGGATTTCATTATTCAGAATCCAGTATTTATTATTCAGAATCCAGCCCCTGGGTGGGGTTTTGTTATGCAGAATCCAGGTGTTTATTATTCAGAATCCAGGCGTTTCACCACACACTGACCAAAATTTGGTTTTCCCCCCATTTTTAGGAGTAAGACTCCTCCTAGTGGAGTTTATTGCAGGCAGGAGGAAATGAGTACAGTGGAGACAGATGCATAAAAACACATTCATTTGTTTATTTATTACATTTATTAATTAGCTATTATTTAATATTATAGAAATAACTATTAATATAATTATTAATTGTCTTTATTTATTAATATTATTTCAATATTAAACAAATAAATTTATTCAAATTTATTTATGCATTTAATGAGTAAAATAAGTTTAATTATTTATTAAATTTATTATTTAAATATTCAATATTATATTAATTATTACTAATCTAATTGCTAATTTTCTTTATTATTTTTATTAAAATATTCAATAAATTTATTTATTTATTCAAATTTATTTATGCATTTAATGCATGAAAATACATTATTTAATATTATTATTTAGATATCATTTAATATTATAATGATTGTTATCGATTTAATTATTATTTTCATTTATTAATTAATATTATAATAATTGTTATCAATTTAATTATCATTTTCATTTATTAATTCATATTATTTAAATAATAAATAAATAAATTTCTTTATTAAAGTTTATTTATGCATCTAATGCATAAAAATAAGGGGTGAGATCTGTGACTCAGATGTGGAGAATGGGTGACTAAAGCTGACATTTGTATTCCTTGTATTCTGGCATTTTAATTCCTCGTGTTCTGACATTTGAATCCCTTATTTTCTGACATTTTAATTCCCTGTGTTGTGACATTTCTGTTCCTTGTGTCCCTCCAGCCACCGAGGCCCAAGGATCCAGGCCCAGGGAGCAGCACAGGCCGCAGTGAGCAAAGGCCTGGAATGGACAAAGATTTGGACAAAACAAGGAGGAGTCAGGGGAGGAAGCAGCTCCTGCCCCAGGCTGTGCTGTCCCCGCCGGTGTCCAGCCCAAACCTGGCCCCAGCCAAGCTCTGCTCTGGCTGGGTGCATGGAACAGCCAAGTGTGACTAAAAAAGTGACTAAAAGATGCCCAATGTGTCCCCATTTCACAGAAGGCACAGTGCTGGACCCTCACCTTGCTTGCTCCTGTTCTCTCTTTACTCAAGGTTGATGCAGGTTTCTTTTTGCATGAGCACATTCAGGATTTGGCTGTTCCAATTCCATCCTGGCCAAATCCAGCCCTGAATCCAAGCCATTCCCTGGAGGGAATGAGAGAGCAGGAACCCCAAAATCCTGGCAATGTGCTTCCCTCACAGGAGGCAGAGTGGTGGATCCCCACTCTTGCTGGATCCTCTTTTCTATTTATTCAAGGTTCATGCAGGTTTCTTTTTGCATGAGCTCATTCAGTATTTGGGTATTTATCTTCCATCCTGGCCAAATCCATTCCTGAATCCAACCCATTCAGGAGAATTCAGAGGGCAGGAACCCCAAAATCCTGGCGTTGTGCTTCCCTCCAGAGCCCAGAAAAGCCAGACAAAACCATGTAAAACATTTATTTTTGTTTCTGTGCTCCTGCCTGGATCATTGCTCTGGCATTCCTTTTCACCAGATGGGAGTGCTGCTGTCCTCGTGGAGATTAATTAGCCTGTTCTGTGATTAATTACAGGCAATAATTCTCCAGCTCTATCATTCCTCTGCACTCTGAACACACACAGCACATCTCTGGTGTCTTGTCTTGGGCTTCCACCCAGTGCTAAGCTTAAGCTACACTTAAAAATCAATGTTTTTAAGGTAAAAAAGAGTAAATCTAATTATTTTCCTTTGCCCCTAAGCTTGAACTTGCTGTGTCTAAGCCACTCTGGAAAGGGGAGCTAGGAAAAAAAAAACAGAAAGAAAGATAAATTAATTATAAATACCTAGTGACCAAGCAAATGGTTTCAAAGTTCAGAGCTTAGGGCTGTAAAGAAATGTAGATATTTCTCTGCTAACCCCCAGCATCAGTGGGAACACCCTCCCTCAGTAACTCTTGCTCTATTTTAAATTTATTGCTTATTTTCCCTCCATGTGGAACTTGGTTTTGAAGCAGTGTTGTTTGTGGAGAGCCCCATTCAGCCTCAAAAATCCTTCTTAAAACAGCTTAAATCAGCTCCTTTTGGAGCTGAGAGGAATTTTATCCCTGACTTTGTCTCCTGAGAGCTGAATCCTTCATCTCCACCTTTCTGGAGCATTTTTCCTTGGGCTGCCTTGTTCAGGAGAGAAGGGAGGTGAGTCATTCATTAACTCTATAAAGAGATTTTCATGTGGTTTTTGTCCTCCTCTGGAATGTGCATTTGTGACTGATTAATCTCAGTGCTGAAAGGATCACAAAGCCCCTGGAACTGCTCATGCAATAAAATGATTTTGTTTCTTCTCGCTGTAGGACAGAAAATAAGTTTGCACAACTTCCTGCATAGTTTATTAATGCATTAATTTTCATCCCCCCCCTCAGTTGTAACACAGCCTTTTTAAGACAAATAAATATAAATATGAGAGCTACTGAATGGTTCCTTTGTGCTGTGGGGTTTTATGGGGGGGAATTGTGGGTTTTGTTCCAGGGGTTGAAAAGCTGGAATTTATAGAATCATCAAAGTTGGGAAAAGCTTCTGAGATCACCCTTAAATCATAATTTTAAATGAAGTGTGTGTTCCACCCATGCCTGAATAACCAGATTTACCCCGAATTTTACTCCCATCCCTCAAAAAATGTGTGGGAAATGCAAAAAACAGAAATATCTTGGTCTTGATGAAACGTCAGTTCCAAAATTATGATTTCCAGGAAAATCCTGCTCTTTATCCCACATAACCACAGATAAGGGTTTCTTTTCCACTTTCCCATCATTTTTCCCACTCCAAAATGATGGATTATGAGCTGATTTCCAGGGAAATCCTGTTCTTTATCCTACATAGCCACAGGTTTCTCCTCGCTCCTCTTTTCCCATCCTCTCTGCCATTCCAAGGAGAGAATTTCGAGGGAAATCCAGGAAAACCCCAAGGGAAATTCGGGATAACACCAAACTGGGGCCGATTTCCAGGGAAATCCGGGATAATCCCAAAAGCTATCTGGGATAACACCAAATTGGGGCTGATTTCGGAGGAAATCTGGGATAAACCCCAGGGGAAATTCAGAATAACGCCAAGGGAAATTGGGATAACCCCAAGGCAAACCCGGGATAATCCCAAGGAGAAATCTGGGATAACTCCAAGGGAAACCCGGGATAACGGCAAACTGGGGCCGATTTCCAGGGAAACCCGGGACAATGCCAAGGGAATCCCGAGATAACGCTAAACTGGGGCCGATTTCGGAACAAATCCGGGATATTCCTAAAGCAATCCCGAGATAACGCTAAACTGGGGCCGATTTCGGAAGAAATCCGGGATATTCCTGAAGCAATCCCGGGATAACGCCAAACTCAGGCCGATTTCCAGGGAAATCCGGAATAACGCCCAGGCCGCGCCTCCTCGCGGCCCTTAGCAACGCCCCTCACTCCCGTTGCTATGCGGAAGCACCGCCCCATTTGTCCCTCCGCGCTCTCCGTCCCTTCACCCCTCCCCTCTCGCCCCTCCCTCCTCTTCCCACCAATCAAACCGCACACGCGCCTCCTCTCCACCAATCACCGCGCGGCGCGCCTCTCGCTCCACCCAATGAGAAGCCGGCCCGCCTCTCCGCGCACGCGCAGTGCCCGCGGCGCGTCCCCGCGTGCAGCCGGCGCCGCCACCCTCATGTCGTGGCTGTTCGGGCTGAACCGCGGGGCCGCCCCGGGCGGCGGCGGGGACGCGGCTCCTCCGGGCACCGGCAGCGGCCTCTCGCTGCCGCCCGGCCCCGCTGCTGGCGGCGGCGGCGGTGCTGGAGGCGCCGGGGACCGTCAGACGCCCAAGGACAAATGGAGCAACTTCGACCCCACGGGCCTGGAGCGCGCGGCCAAGGCGGCGCGGGAGTTGGACGCGTCCCGTGCGTGAGGGGACGGGAGGGAGGGCTCGGAGGGGTGTGGGGGAAAGGGTCGGTGTGAAAAACAGCGTGTGTTTTATATTGGCTTTTCGCAAATATTCAAATGAATGTTTTGTGTTAGAAAGTTATGGGGTATTCATTCTCTTAATTAAATATGGTTTTAGGTTATAAAAAATTGTTTTTCACCCAGGCGGAATCTCCCGGGCAGCCCTTCCTGCCCTTCCCAGGAAGCAGAGCTTGGTCCCAGACTGTGAAAAACGCCAGTCGCTTGTTTTTAAAATTTTCAACGTTTAATAGTAATAAAATGGTTATAAAAATAAGAATACAGTTAGAGTAATCATAATTTGGACAATTTGAATTAGGACAATATGAGACAATTAAAAAAAAAGAGTTATGGATGACCAGGTACCTCTTTTTGGGCAGCACAGGCCCGAAAAAGGACCCAAATTAACAGAGGATTAACCCTTAAAAACAACAGCCTGTTGCATATTCATACACTTCATTAGTGATGCAGAAATTCCATTTCAACACAGGATTCTGTCTGGTCATCATCACCTTCCTCCTCTGAACCCCAACAGCGCCTTCAAGGCGGGAGGAAGTTCCTTTCTTCTGATAATGGAGCAATAAATTCTTTTCTCTGAAAGACTGATTGTGTGGAATCACTGCTCAGGTTTTGTGTCCAGGTTCTGAGCCCAATATATAAATCTGTGAGTTAGATCTCTAAGTTATATCTGGAGAAGGAATTCTTTTGTCTCCCTGCTCTGTGCACAGAGCTCCCCATCCTCTCATATGAATCCTAAACCCACACACTAAAGCAGCACAGAATGTGGAAAATAGAAAAACTAAAACCTGAGATATCAGCACAGAATCTGGAAAATAAAAAAATTAAAATGTACAGAATGTGAAAAATAGAAAAGCCAAAACCTGAGATATCAGTACAGAATTTGGAATAGAAAATAGAAAGTTAACACCTGAGACATCAGTGCAGAATCTAGAAAATAGAAAAGCTAAACCCTGAGATATCAGTACAGAATTTGGAATATGTAAAATCTAAAACCTGAGGCATCAGTATAGAACCTAAAATATAGAAAAGATAAGCCTGAGGCATCAGTACAGAATCTGGAAAATAGAAAAGTTAAAACCTAAGATATCTGTGCAGAATCTGGAAAATAGAAGAGTTAAAACCTGAGATATCAGGAAAGGATCTGGAAAATAGAAAAGCCAGAACCTGAATCTGGAAAATAGAAAATCTGGAGAACAGAATCTGGAAAATAGACGCATTAACACCTGAGATATCAGCACAGAATCTGGAGAATATAAAAGTTAAAATCTGTGATATCAGCACAGAATCTGGAAAATATGAAAGTTAAAATCTGTGATATCAGCACGGAATCTGGAGAATAGAAAAGTTAACACCTGAGATATCAGGAAAGAATCTGGAAAATAGAAAAGCCAAAACCTGAATCTGGAAAATAGAAAATCTGGGGAACATAATCTGGAAAATAGAAGCGTTAACACCTGAGATATCAGCACAGAATCTGGAAAATATAAAAGTTAAAATCTGCGATATCAGCACAGAATCTGGAAAATAGAAAAGTTAACACCTGAGGTATCTGTACAGAATCTGGAGAATATAAAAGTGAAAATCTGCGATATCAGCACAGAATCTGGAAAATAGAAAAGTTAAAATCTGCGATATCAGCACGGAATCTGGAGAATAGAAAAGTTAACACCTGAGCTATCAGCACAGAAATAAATAAATGGAGAATATAAAAGCCAGCCCTGATCCATGCCTGTCCCTTGTGTCCCCCCAGGCCATGCCAAGGACGCCCTGAGCCTGGCGCAGATGCAGGAGCAGACCCTGCAGCTGGAGCAGCAAACCAAACTCAAGGTGGGTTGGCATTCCCATCCTTGGCACCCTCAGGCTCTGCAGGGACAAATTCCAATCTTTGTGATGAATTTGTCTTTCTGTTCAGCTTCAGCAAATTGTGGTTATTTGCCTTTAGGAGGAAAAGAATGAGTAATTCTGGGAGGTGATCTCAGCTAATTTGGGTTATTCTGTCACGATTTTTGTGGTTTTGGATATCCCTGCTGGTTTTGGGGAGTGAACAGGGGTTTCTGGAGCTGTGACTGTGAGGGACAGACTTCTGTTTCTCTTGTAAAGGAATTTAGGGATTGTTTGGGTGTTGCTTGATCTCTTGGGTGTTTTTTTTAATTGTGTTTAATCCTGAAATGGCTGAATATGGTATTTCTTATCATTTCTTATCATTTTCTTCTCTTATTTCTTATCATATATCATTTCTTATCATCTGAATTCTTATTAGAATTCAGAATTTAATATTTTGTCACATTTTATTGTAATACTTTATTATTATATTATAATACTTTATTATAATATTATAATATCTTATTATAATATTTTAATATATTACTATCATTTCATTATAATACTTTGCTTCATCATAATTTTTTATAATAATATTTATGATAGCATATAATATAATTAGATTTTAATATATTACTATCACCTCATTATAATACTTTGCTTCATCATCATTTTTTATAATAATATTTATGATAACATATAATATAATTAGATTTATAATATACTAAAATATAATATTTAGTAACATTTTAGTATCATATTTTAGTATGTATATTATAATACTATATATTATATTATATTTAGTATATATAGTATAATACTATAATATTATACTATATTTTAGTATCATATTATAGTGTCATATTTTATTATTATGTTGTAGTATCATATTTTATTATCATAATTTATGACCCTATTTTATTACCATAATTTATTATAATATATATTATATATATTTATTTTATTTATATATATTTTAAAATTATTTATATTTACTATCATATTTTAACTTTCTTATGTCAGCGGTCATCTATTTTATTATTACATTATAGTATCACATTTTATTATCATAATTTATGACCATATTTTATCACCATAATTTATTATAATATATATTATATATATTTATTTTATTTATATATATATTTTAAAATTATTTATATTTACTATCATATTTTAACTTTCTTATGTCAGCGGTCATCTATTTTTTTATTACATTATAGTATCATATTTTATTATCATAATTTATGACCCTATTTTATTACCATAATTTATTATAATATATATTATATATATTTATTTTATTTATATATATATTTTTTAAAATTATTTATATTTACTGTCGTATTTTAACTTTCTTATGTCAGCGGTCATCTATTTTATTATTACATTATAGTATCATATTTTATTGTCATAATTTATGACCCTATTTTATTACCATAATTTATTATAATATATATTATATATATTTATTCTATTTATATATATATTTTAAAATTATTTATATTTACCGTCATATTTTAACTTTCTTATGTCAGTGGTCATCTATTTTATTATTACATTATAGTATCATATTTTATTATCATAATTTATGACCATATTTTATGATTATATATATTATATATATTATATGTATTTATTTTATTTATATATTTTTAATTATTTATATTTACTATCATATTTTAACTTTCTTATGTCAGTGGTCATCTTTTAAGGGTACCACTCTGAATACAGAGGGATTTATTGGAATGTGATTGTCAGTAGCATTTCTGTCCAGATGATCTGTGAATTTCTGGAGATGAAATTTCTGCGAATTTCTGGAGATTAAATTTCTGTGAATTCCTGGTGATGAAATTTCTGTGAATTTCTGGAGATTAAATTTCTGTGAATTTCTGGAGATGAAATTTCTGTGAATTTCTGGTGATTGAATTCTGCTTCTGCCCCAGGAGTACGAGGCTGCCATAGAGCAGCTGAAGAATGAGCAGATCCGGGTGCAGGCAGAGGAGAGAAGGAAAACTCTGAATGAAGAAACCAAACAGCACCAAGCAGTAAGGGAATGAGGGGGAAAAGGCAATGATGCATTCATTATCCCTTTCATTAATTATCCCTTTGTTAATTATCCCTTTTTGGGGAGAGGGGCTCTGGGGGTGCTCACAGGCTGAGCCCCTGTTGTGTCCTGGATTTGTGATGTTGAGCTGGAATTTGAATCCTCTGGGACTTTTTTGTTCCTAAGTTCTTGAACATCCAGAGGAATTGGATGCTCAAGAATTTGGGAACAAAAGTCCAAGAGTTAATTGTCCAATTAACAGTTTCTCTCTAGCAGCTTGGACTAAAGTCTAAGGGTTAATTGTCCAATTGATTTTCTCTCTTGCAGTTTCTCTCATTTTGTGTTTTTTGGGGTTTTCCTAAGGGGCTTTTCAGGGAAATGTTGAGAAATACTGATTTATCAACTGTTTATGTTAGCCTGGACAGTGAAATGGCTCTGAAGTTGTTTGGATTTCAGTCTTAAGTATTTTATTTCTTCTGAATTAAACAGGAAAAAATATCTTGAGGAGAAGTGATGCAAATCTGAGTTGTTGTGAGCAGTGTTGGTTTGTTTTAGCTTGAGTGCCTGACGTGGCAATAACCCTGAAACAGGGAAAACAAAGGCTGGCCTAAATGTTAAAAGTTAAATTGTGGGGATTTCTTGCTCTGAGAGCACAGGAGAGGAGGGAATTGATTCATTTTAATGGAATTTCCAGTTTGCTAGAGCTGTTCATTTGGCACGTGGTGCTTTTACCCTGGCAGGGTTTGGACTTTGAGCAGGGCTGGCCCAGGGAGCAGCTGCACTCTCAGGGCTTGGTTCTTCACCTCCTGCTGCTCACAGGGCACCACTGGAGCTCACAGCAAACTCAAAGATTCTTGGTAAACAACCAAAACCAACGTGGTTTATTCCAACTTGTTGAGGAGATCATTCCCAAGCTGTTGTGCTGTGTTTGGAATAGGGAATGGTGTCACCCCCTGACCTGTGGATCCTCAGCCCCCTTCCAGTTCATGGAGATGATTTGGGTTTATTTGGAGCTGCAGTGATTGATAAGAGCAATTAATGAGGAATGAGTAAATCTTCATCAGAACCATCAGCACATCCTGCCAGTTCTATTGCTTGCAGTCTCCAGTCCTGATAATGTGGTTTAGAACATGAAAACTTTATTTTTCCCACTGAAATCTCCTTTTGTGGGCCAAGAAACCTTTGCTCTTTATTTTGGCATCTGTGATACCATAAAATTAAGTCAGACTGTAGAGATTCCTCAGCACAGAGAAATTTTTGCTGCTGACTGACGATATTCACATTCAAATCCAGGATAACTTTTTATTTGTGTGGATTTCCCCATTTTATTTGGGTTTTTTTACATCCTGAACCTCATTTCCCTGAGGAGCAGGCAAAGAAAGCTTTGCTTTTTATTTTGGAATCTGTGATGCCATAAAATGAAGTCAGATTGTAGAGATTTCTCAGCACAGAGAAATTTTTGCTGCTGACTGACGATACTCACATTCAAATCCAGGATAACTTTTTATTTGTGTGGATTTCCCCATTTTATTTGCTTTTTTCCCTCTGAACCTCGTTTCCCCCAGGAGGTTTTTAACTGCCTAATCTGTGTATTTTATTTTGTTTTTTGAAGAGAGCCCAGTACCAGGACAAGCTGGCCCGGCAGCGCTACGATGAGCAGATGAGACAGCAGGTAGGGTAGGGTGGGGTGGGGTAGGGTGGGGGTTCCTGCACTAATCCAGCTGGGAATGGGCTGGGAGCCCCCTGAAATCCCAGAGATGCTCTGGAGCTGTGCCCTGTCCTGCTGGGCACTGCTTATCTCTGTTATCAGCATCAACACTGCACATCAATGCTGGGCACTGGGGCAAAGCAGCAGCTTGGGGTCAGGAGGAGAAATGTGGGAGGTGGGGAGAGGAAAACACACTTCAACCTTGGAAATATTTGTGAAGGCTACCCTAGAACAGACCAGACAGATTGAAAGAATAAAACAGGGATTTATGAAAAGTTTCTCCTCAATGGATCCACCTTGGGCAGCACAAGAGCCCGGCCAGGGCTGCACCCAAGATGAACCAAAATGGTCCCAGAATGATCCCAGGGTGAACCAAAATGGTCCCAAAATGAACCCAAGATGAACCAAAATGGTCCCAAAATGAACCCAGGATGAACCAAAATGGTCACAGAATGAACCCAGGGTGAACCAAAATGGTCCCAAGATGAATCAAAATGGTCCCAAAAAATGGATGATGGGTCACAAAATTATCAATTTTAGTCCATTTACATTTTGGAGTGAATTGTCCCATTCCAGCTTTAGCCCCTGCAGTCCCATCCCTGTTTTTCTCTCTCCAGCCCACGGTGTTTGTGCTCCTGGGCTGAGATTTGGATCATTTGTCCTTGGTGCCCAGCTGGAGCAGGAATTGTTTTGTCTCCCTGCTCTGTGCACAGAGCTCACCATCCCATGATACGAAGCCCAGACCCACACACTAAAGCAGCACAGAATGTGAAAAATAGAAAAACCAAAACCTGAGGCATCAGTACAGAATTTGGAAAATAGAAAATCCAAACCCTGAGGCACCAGTAGCACTTCAGTTTACAATTGTTGGAATCATTACAACATCAGCATCTCTTTTGCTCTCATCTCTCCCTGTAGCAACTTGCTAACGAGGAGAACCTGAGGAAGCAGGAGGAGTCTGTGCAGAAGCAGGAGGCCATGAGGCGAGGTGAGGGTTTTGTTCAGGCTGTGAGGACATGTGGGGTCCTTGTGCTGCTCTTGGTGTCCATTTGATGTCACATCAATTCCAGGAGGTAAATTCCAATTGCTCCCAAGGTTTGCTTTAGAAAGGGCTGCACTCCTGAACATCTCCCCTGCCACTGCTGGATTTTCCAGTGAACTGTAAGCATCTCCTGAAATTCTGATTTCATACTGGAATTCTGATTTCATACAGGAATTCTGATTTCATACCTGAAATTCTGATTTCATACCTGGAATTCTGATTTCATACTTGAAATTCTGATTTCGTACTGGAATATTTATTTCGTACCTGAAATTCTGATTTCATACTGGAATTCTGATTTCATACCTGGAATTCTGGTTTGATACTGGAATTCTGATTTCATACTGGAATTCTGATTTTGTACCTGAAATTCTGATTTCATACCTGAAATTCTGATTTCATACTGAAATTCTGATTTCATGCCTGGAATTCTGATTTCATACAGGAATTCTGATTTCATACCTGAAATTCTGATTTCGTACCTGGAATTCTGATTTCGTACCTGAAATTCTGATTTCATACAGGAATTCTGATTTCATACCTGAAATTCTGATTTCATACTGAAATTCTGATTTCATACTGGAATTCTGATTTCATACCTGAAATTCTTATTTCCTACCTGAAATTCTGGTTTCATACTTGAAATTCTGATTTCGTACTGGAATATTTATTTCGTACCTGGAATTCTGATTTCATGCCTGGAATTCTGATTTCATACAGGAATTCTGATTTCATACCTGGAATTCTGATTTCATACAGGAATTCTGATTTCATACAGGAATTCTGATTTCATACTGAAATTCTGATTTCATACTGGAATTCTGATTTCGTACCTGAAATTCTGATTTCATACCTGAAATTAATTCTGATTTCATACTGGAATTCTGATTTCATACTGGAATTCTGATTTCATACTTGAAATTCTGGTTTCCTACCTGAAAATCTGATTTCATACTGGAATTCTGATTTCATACCTGGAATTCTGATTTCATACTGAAATTCTGATTTCATACTGAAATTCTGATTTCATACAGGAATTCTGATTTCATACTGGAATTCTGATTTCATACCTGAAATTCTGATTTCATGCCTGGAATTCTGATTTCATACTGGAATTCTGATTTCATACCTGGAATTCTGATTTCATACCTGGAATTCTGATTTCATACTGGAATTCTGATTTCATACTGGAATTCTGATTTCGTACCTGAAATTCTGATTTCATACAGGAATTCTGATTTCATACCTGAAATTCTGATTTCATACCTGAAATTCTGATTTCATACAGGAATTCTGATTTCATACCTGAAATTCTGATTTCATACAGGAATTCTGATTTCATGCCTGAAATTCTGATTTCATACTTGAAATTCTGATTTCATACAGGAATTCTGATTTCATACCTGAAATTAATTCTGATTTCATACTGGAATTCTGATTTCATACTGAAATTCTGATTTCATACTGGAAATTCTGATTTCATACCTGGAATTCTGATTTCATACTGGAATTCTGATTTCATACAGGAATTCTGATTTCATACCTGAAATTCTGATTTCACACTTGAGGAGAGGAGAGGATTATTTCACTCCTGAATTTCTCATTCATCCTCCCTTCACACAATTCCATGTTTGACATAACAGCGCTTCCAGAATCCCCTTTGGAACCGTTTTGCTCCTCTTCCTTCCAGTCCACAGCACCTTCCCTGGGCTTTTCCTTCTCCCAGGCCACACTTTGACCTCTGTGCTGTTTTATTTCCCCCCAGCCACGGTGGAGAGGGAGATGGAGCTGCGGCACAAGAACGAGATGCTGCGGGTGGAGGCGGAGGCGCGGGCGCGCGCCAAGGCCGAGCGCGAGAACGCCGACATCATCCGCGAGCAGATCCGCCTCAAGGCGGCCGAGCACCGCCAGACCGTGCTCGAGTCCCTCAGGTGGGGCTGGGGGGGCTCTGGCTGTGGGGGGAGCTGGGGTTTGTGCCTCTGGAGCTGCTTCAGGTGTGTGGGAGAACCTGGGGTTTGTTCCTCTGAGGAATTTCAGCCCAGTGCTTTTCCAAGTGTGGGAAGAACCTGGGGTTTGTGCCTCTGGTGCTTCTACACGTGTTGGAGGACCTGGGGTTTGTTCCTCTGGAGGTGCTCCAAGTGTGGGAGAACCTGGGGTTTGTGCCTCTGGAGGTGCTTCAGGTGTGTGGGAGAACCTGGGGTTTGTGCCTCTGGAGCTGCTCCAAGTGTGGAGAACCTGGGGTTTGTGCCTCTGGAAGTGCTCCAAGTGTGGGAGAACCTGGGGTTTGTTCCTCTGAGGAATTTCAGCCCAGTGCTTCTCCAAGTGTGAGAGAACCTGGGGTTTGTGCATCTGGTGCTTCTACACATGTTGGAGGACCTGGGTTTGTTCCTCTGGAGGTGCTCCAAGTGTAGGAGAACCTGGGGTTTGTTTCTCTGAGGAATTTCAGCCCGATGCTTCTCCAGGTGTGGAGAAAACTGGGGTTTGTGCCTCTGGAGGTGCTCCAGGTGTGTGGGAGAACCTGGGGTTTGTGCCTCTGGAGCTGCTCCAAGTGTGGGAAGAACCTGGGGTTTGTGCCTCTGGAGGTGCTCTGTGTGTGTGGGAGAACCTGGGGTTTGTTCCTCTGAAGCTTCTCCAAGTGTGGGGGAAACTGGGGTTTGTTCCTCTGGAGGTGCTCCAAGTGTGGGAGAACCTGGGGTTTGTTCCTCTGGAGGTGCTCCAAGTGTGGGAGAACCTGGGGTTTGTGCATCTGGAGCTGCTCCAAGTGTGGGAGAACCTGGGGTTTGTTCCTCTGGAGCTGCTCCAAGTGTGGGAGAACCTGGGGTTTGTTCCTCTGAAGCTTCTCCAAGTGTGGGAGAACCTGGGGTTTGTTCCTCTGGAGCTGCTCCTTGTGTGTCCCAGCACGTGGGAGGAGCTGGGGTTTGTTCCTCTGAGGAATTTCAGGCTGGCGCTTCTCCAAGCGTGTCCCCACACACAGGAGAACCTGGGATTTGTTCCTCTGGAGCTGCTCCACGTCTGGGAGGACCTGGGCTTTGTTCCTCTGAGGAATTTCAGCCTGGTGCTTGTCCCACGTGTGGGAGAACCTGGGGTTTCTTCCTCTGGTACAGTTTCTCTCCCAGCCTGTGGGAGTTTGTTCCTCTAAGGAATTGCTCCACATGTGGAAGAATCTGGGGTTTGTTCCTTGAGGAATTTCAGCCTGGTGCTTCTCCAAGTGTGTCCCTACACATGGGAGAACCTGGAGTTTGTTTCTCTGGAGGTGCTCTGTGTTTGGGGGGAAACTTTGAGGTTGTTCCTCTGGTGCTTCTCCACGTGTCCCAACATCTGGGAGAACCTGGGCTTTGTTCCTCTGGAGCTGCTCCACGTCTGGGAGAACCTGGGGTTTGTTCCTCTGGAGCTTCTCCAAGTGGGAGAGGATCTGGGGTTTGTTTCTCTGAGGAATTTCTCCACGTGTCCCAACATCTGGGAGAACCTGGGATTTGTTCCTCTGGAGCTGCTCCAAGTGTAGGAGAACCTGGGGTTTGTTCCCTTGAGGAATTTCAGCCTGGTGCTTCTCCAAGTGTGGGAGAACCTGGGGTTTGTTCCTCTGGTGCTTCTCCAAGTGTGTCTCCATATATGGGAAATCCTGGGGTTTGTTCCTCCAAGGAATTGCTCCACTGTGGGAGGACCTGGGCTTTGTTCCTCTGAGGAATTCAGTGTTGTGTGACCTCTCATGTCTCGCTACATTGTCACTGAAATAGCAACCAGAGATATTCAGGGTGATACAATTTTTCTAACAAATTATTTCAGATCTTTTCCTCTGGTCCTGGAGCTCTGAGAACCCTTCAGCTCTTTCAGGTCCCCTCAGTTCTTTCAGAACATCCATCACAAAGCTCTCCTGCACTTTGGCTCCTCAGGGCTGGCTGTGTAGCTTTGGAATTGGCTCATTTTAGATCCTCTATAATATTGAACAAAAAAAGCTTTAAATACCTCCAATCCAGCACAAATAATGCATTAAATTAAATTGATACCATCTTAGAGTCAGGTGCTTTTCTGGACTTAATCCCAGCTCAGTGTAGGCATCAGATGATTGTAAATATATTTTCAGATTATAAATATATTTTCAGATTATTATAAATGTATTTTCAGATGATTATAAATATATTTTCAGATTATTATAAATGTATTTTCAGATGATTATAAATGTATTTTCAGATGATTATAAATATATTTTCAGATGATTATAAATATTACAAATATTTTCCCATGTTCACATTCCAATTCTGAGGTGAACCCTTAGCTTTGACTCGTTCTGAAGCTGAACAAGTTTAATACAATCTGAAATCCTGTTTTAAAATGTATCAAATCACTGAATTCCCTTTTTCTCCTGCTGTTTGTTTGCCACAGGACAGCTGGGATGCTCTTTGGGGAAGGATTCCGTGCTTTTGTGACGGACTGGGATAAAGTCACAGCCACGGTAAGCTTGGCAAACCTGGCAGAAACTTCCAGAAAAGCCAGCTTGGAAATGTGTGTTAAACTCTGATTGTGTCACAGCTTCCAATCCAATTTTGATGTAGCCCAGAGAGCACTTGGAGAACTGCTCTGTGTGCTGAATAAATGGATTAAAAGCCAGAGCAGCATCTTTTCACAGGACAAAAGGGCTTGGCAGTGGAATCTTGGGGACACAAAGTTGTTCCTCAGTGTAAAACTTAAAACAACAGTGAAAATATATTTTTGGTAGCTGGTTAAAATAGAAATTCTGCTTTAAATCAGCCACCACCATCTGCTCCACCCTCTGATTTTTAATACACACAAAAAGGCTGATACAAAACCTCCTTTGCCTGAGAGCTGTGGGGAGAACAGGAGAAACTTTGAGTGGCTCCTTTTGTCATCTGCAGCCTTCAGAGCCCTTTGGAGATCTGTGCTTGACCCTCATACAAATTGTCATTTTTGCTGCTGACATGTTCTTCTCTTGGGAATTTGGGACATTTAGCTTTAAAAAAAAAAAAAAGAAAAGAAAAAGGCAAGTGTATTTTTGGAAAGGAGATAACACAGCTGGAAATCATTTTTTTTGTTGCTTTAAAAAGTTTGGCATTACTATAAGGTAAGAACCAGTTATCTTAAGGTTCTTGTAAATGAAACCTGAATTTTCAGCTCTAAGTGCTGCTCTTTGTCTACCTCCTCCCAGCCAAGCAGTAATTCCCATTCCATGGTGACCATTCCCATTCCATGGTGACAATTCCCATTCATGGTGATAATTCCCATTCCATGGTGACAATTCCCATGGTGGCAATTCCCCTTCCCATGGTGATAATTCCCATGGTGACAATTCCCATTCCATGGTGGCAATTCCAATTCCCATGGTGACAATTCCCATTCCCATGGTGGCCATTCCCATTCCCATGGTGGCCATTCCCATTCCCAGGGTGACAATTCCCATTCCCATGGTGACAATTCCCATTCCCATGGTGGCCATTCCCATTCCGTGGTGACAATTCCCATTCCCATGGTGACAATTCCCATTCCATGGTGACAATTCCCATGGTGACAATTCCCATTCCCATGGTGACAATTCCCATTCCATGGTGACAATTCCCATTCCCATGGTGGCAATTCCCATTCCCTTGGTGACCATTCCCATTCCATGGTGACAATTCCCATTCCATGGTGACAATTCCCATTCCCATGGTGACAATTCCCATTCCCATGATGGTCATTCCCATGGTGACAGTTCCCATTCCATGGTGACAATTCCCATTCCCATGGTGACAATTCCCATGATGACAATTCCCATTCCATGGTGACAATTCCCATGGTGACAATTCCCATTCCCATGGTGACAATTCCCATGATGACAATTCCCATTCCATGGTGACAATTCCCATGGTGACAATTCCCATTCCATGGTGACAATTCCCATTCCCATGATGTTTTTAGTTTTGTTTCTCCTCTGGAGCCCCTCATTCCCTGTTCCCAAAGGTTCTCCCTCAAGTTTTTTTGTTTCATTGTGGTTTTAGTGGAATTCACTTTTTCACTGATCAGAAATCCATTCCTTTGATACTTTATTTTAAAAAGGTGGGTAAATGTCTCCCATGCAAAACCACAACTCCCTGTAATCAGATTAATTTTTAGAGCTGGCAGTTGGGTTCTTGTTTGATGCAGAACTCATTTTTAAAGCTCCGTTTCTCTGTATCTTGTGACATGAACATCATCAAAAATCTGAGAAAATGACATCAGCTCCATGCAGGCACAGGAACTTTGTGCTGGATGCTCTCAGAGAGCGTGAGATCATGGCTCTGCTTTCAGAGGGAGGCTGCTAAGGAGGTGAAATCTGTCCTGGGCTGAGCTGGGCATGGAGATCCCTCACTCTTTGCATCCTGGAACTCTCAGCTCTGATCCCTCGGTGTTCCCACCCGGAGCAGAGGAGCTGTCACACGTTCCAGCACAGTGAGGGCCACCAGATGGTGCCTCGTGGATTACTGAGCAGTGCCACCATCCGTGCTGTCCTTGAGGCTCCTCACCCTCAGCTGTGCTTGCAGGGGAAGTCAGCTCATTTTAAAAGCAATTGCTGAAGTTTGCTCTTTTCTCTGATGTGAGTTATTGGCACCGGCTCTGAGCTGGCTCCAGATCTGGAGCCTTCCTGCTTCACTGGCACATCCATGGCAATGGCTCATTTGGGGGGGTTCTGGAGGAACAGCCCAGTGAGTGATGGAATTCCCATTCTGTGATGGTAATTCCCATTCCATGGGGGTAATTCTCATTTCCATGGTGGTAATTCTCATTTCCATAGTGATAATTCCCACTTCCATGGTGGTAATTCTCATTTCCATGGTGGCAATTCCCATTCCATGGGGGTAATTCCCACCCCCATCATGGAAATTCCCATTTCCATGGGGGTAATTCCCATTTCCATGGGGGTAATTCCCATTCCATGGGGGTAATTCCCATTCCATGGGGGTAATTCCCATTCCATGGGGGTAATTCCCATTTCCATAGTGATAATTCCCATTCCATGGGGGTAATTCCCATTTCCATGGTGGTAATTCCCATTTCCATAGTAATAATTCCCATTCCATGGTGGTAATTCCCATTCCCATGGGAGTAATTCCCATTCCCATGGTGATAATTCCCATTCCCATGGTGGTAATTCCCATTTCCATGGGGGTAATTCCCATTTCCATGGGGGTAATTCCCATTCCATGGGGGTAATTCCCATTCCCATGGTGCCAATTCCCATCCCCACAGTGGTAATTCCCACCCCCATCATGGTAATTCCCATTTCCATGGGAGTAATTCCCATTTCCATAGTGATAATTCCCATTTCCATAGTAATAATTCCCATTCCATGGTGGTAATTCCCATTCCCATGGTGCCAATTCCCATTTCCATGGGAGTAATTCCCATTCCCATGGTGCCAATTCCCATCCCCACAGTGATAATTCCCATTTCCATGGTGGTAATTCCCATTCCCATGGGGGTAATTCCCATTCCCATGGTGCCAATTCCCATCCCCACAGTGGTAATTCCCACCCCCATCATGGTAATTCCCATTTCCATGGGGGTAATTCCCATTTCCATGGGAGTAATTCCCATTTCCATAGTGATAATTCCCATTTCCATGGTGGTAATTCCCATTCCCATGGTGCCAATTTCCATCCCCACAGTGGTAATTCCCACCCCCATCATGGTAATTCCCATTTCCATGGGGGTAATTCCCATTTCCATAGTGATAATTCCCATTCCCATGGGGGTAATTCCCATTCCATGGTGACAATTCCCATTCCATGGTGCTAATTCCCATTCTATAATGGCAATTCCCATTCCCATGGTGGAAATTCCAAAAAGCGTGGGGCTGAATTTGCAAGTAAATTGAAAATTGGGAATTCTATTTACTTGAAAATTCAGCCCCACACTTTTTGGCTGCTGTGGCTGTTTTTATTTTCATTATTCAATTTACTTGAAAATTCAGACCCAGACTTTTTGGCTGCTGTGGTTTTTCTTCATTATTCAGTTTAGTTGAAAATTCAGCCCCACACTTTTTGGTTTATCTTCATTACTCAATTTACTTTAAAATTCAGCCCTACACTTTTTGGTTTGTCTTCATTATTCAATTTACTTGAAAATTCAGCCCCACACTTTTTGGCTGCTGTGGCTGTTTTTATTTTCATTATTCAATTTAGTTGAAAATTCAGCCCTACACTTTTTGGTTTGTCTTCATTACTCAATTTACTTGAGAATTCAGCCCCACACTTTTTGGCTGGTGTGGCTGTTTTATTTTCATTACTCAATTTGCTTGAGAATTCAGCCCCACACTTTTTGGCTGGTGTGGCTGTTTTACCTTCATTACTCAATTTAGTTGAAAATTCAGCCCCACACTTTTTGGCTGGTGTGGTTTATCTTCATTATTCAATTTAGTTGAAAATTCAGCCCCACACTTTCTGGCTGGTGTGGTTTATCTTCATTACTCAATCCACTTGAAAATCTGGACATCCCCACATTTTCTTTGGCCAGGATGTACTTTTGGATTCAGGACTAAATGCTTCACTTGTGCTTTTCTGCTGTGCAAGAGCAGTCAGTGAGCAGGGAGTGTGAGACCTTGACTGAGCAGGGATAACCAAAAACACCTTACCAAAAATAAACCCCTCCTGCTCAGCATTTGTCCTGAATCTTAATTCCCCACCCCAGCAGCACTGCCTTGCCAAGTGCTTTTTGCTCATTTTTCCCTGTTTTTTTTGCAGGTGGCAGGCCTGACCCTGCTGGCAGTGGGGGTTTATTCTGCCAAGAATGCCACGGCTGTAGCCGGGCGTTACATCGAGGCCAGGCTGGGCAAACCCTCCCTGGTGAGGGAAACCTCCAGGATCACTGTGCTGGAGGCTCTGAAGCATCCCATCAAGGTAAAATTCACCTTGGGCTCTGGGTTACACTCACCTGGGACTAAATAAATAAAATATTGGAGGCTCTGAAGCATCCCATCAAGGTAAAATTCACCTTGGGCTCTGGGTTACACTCAGCTAGGATTGTCAGGGAATAAATAAATAAAATATTGGAGGCTCTGAAGCATCCCATCAAGGTAAAATTCACCTTGGGTTCTGGGTTATACTCAGCTGGGAGTGTCAGTGTGTAAATAAATAAAATATTGGAGGATCTGAAGCATCCCATCAAGGTAAAATTCACCTTGGGCTCTGGGTTACACTCACCTGGGACTGTCAGGGAATAAATAAATACAATATTGGAGATGGGATGGATGGTTGGGTGGAAACTCTGAAACTTCCCATCAAGGTACAATTCACCTTGGGTTCTGGGTTACACTCAGCTAGGATTGTCAGTGAATAAATAAATAAAATATTGGAGGTGGGATGGATGGCTGGAGGATCTGAAACATCCCACCAAGGTAAAATTCACCTTGGGTTCTGGGTTACACATAGCTGGGATTGTCAGTGTGTAAATAAATAAAATATTGGAGGCTCTGAAACTTCCCATCAAGGTAAAATTCACCTTGGGTTCTGGGTTACACTCAGCTGGGACTGTCAGTGAATAAGTAAATAAAATATTGGAGGTGGGATGAATGGCTGGAGGCTCTGAAAGTTCCCATCAGGATAAAATTCACCTTGGGTTCTGTGTTACAGTGAGCTAGGATTGTCAGTGAATAAATAAATAAAATATTGGAGGCTGTAAAACTTCCCATCAAGGTAAAATTCACCTTGGGCTCTGGGTTACACATAGCTAGGATTGTCAGTGAATAAATAAATAAAATATTGGAGGTGGAATGAATGGCTGGAGGCTCTGAAACATCCCATGAAGGTAAAATTCACCTTGGGTTCTGGGTTACACTCAGCTGGGATTGTCAGTGAATAAATAAATAAAATATTGGAGGTGGGATGGATGGGCTGGGCCCTCTGGTGTTCTGTTAAGGTGTTTTAGTCCAAGTGAGTTGTCACAATGTGGTTTTTCCTGCCTGTGAGTAACTGAGTTTGTCCTCCCCAGGTTGGGAAGCGTCTCACCAGCAAGGCTCAGGATGCCCTGGAAGGAGTTGTTCTCAGTGTGAGTACTCTGTTCTGCCTTGGGCTGTCAGGGAGGGCTTTGGCTTCCAAGTGAGAGCTGCTGGTGCCTTAAACTCCCTTCTAGAGCTGCAGTTCCAGCAGTCTGAGTGGCTTTTTGTCCCTTGGGACAACACTGAGCCCATAAATCAGCTCCTGTGTTCAGTGTGACAGGCATTAAGCAGCTTGTTCACCTTTTTTCCCTCATTGAAATCAGTTGGAAATTTTAGCTCAGTCCTTGCTCTGCTGCAGTTTCTCTCTGTAGTCAGCATGTGAAGATTGAGAATTCCACTTGTGCCATCTGAAGTTAAGGATTAACCCAAACCAGCTTTTAGGCCAAAAAAAAAATCTAAATATTCTGTACATTTACCCACCCTGAGATTGGCTCTTAACTTGCTAATTAGTGCTACTTCTGTATATTTGCCTCTGAATTGAAATCCTGGTTATCTGGCAAATTTAAGAGCTGCTTGAAGCTGCTGAGAGAAAATGCTCCTGCAGGAATATCTCTCTCCCAGTATCCCCAATTGCAGTAGGAATATAAATATAAATTTATAACTTGAGAAGGAATTAGCACTGCAAAGAGTTGCTGATGTTTTGACATATCCCTCCCAGGGCATCCAGTAGGAAGTGAATATTTAGGTGTTATCTGTTCCTAGAGCAGTCACTGCACTCCTTCCTGCACTGCTGCTTTTCCTTATGAAAGAATTGCAGCCAAGTGGACAGAAAATCCAGTAAATCCTCACATAGGACAGGAAATGACCTTGGTGTGGAGTCATGAGCAGCTGAAGTTAAGACTTTAAAGCTTGAGCCTGGAGTGCTGCCTCCTTCCTGCAGGTACAGATTTGGGAACCTGGTAGGTGCAGCTCTTTTTGGTACCTTTTGATCCTTAAATTGAATTATTATTTTTTTATTTTTCCCCTGCAGCCCCAGCTGGAAGCACGTGTGAGAGACATTGCCATAGCAACGAGAAACACAAAAAGGAACAAAAGCCTCTACAGGAATATCCTGATGTACGGGCCCCCTGGCACTGGGAAAACTCTTTTTGCCAAGGTAAAAAAAACCCTGCCAAGGTTCTGCCAAAGTGTCCTGAAAATTCCAGGGCTGTGGAGCTTCCCTGGGCTGGGATCTCTGGCTTGGAGCTGGGATTTATTTGTGGGAATCCTTTGGAGTGGGATTTATTTGTGGGAATCCCTTTGGAGCTGGGATTTATTTGTGGGAGTCCCTTTAGAGCTGGGATTTATTTGTGGGAATCCCTTGGGAACTGGGATTTATTTGTGGGAATCCCACAGAACTGGGATTTATTTGTGGGAATGGACTGGGATTTATTTGTGGGAATGGACTGGGATTTGTTTGTGGGAATGGACTGGGATTTATTTGTGGGAATGGACTGGGATTTGTTTGTGGGAGTCCCTTTGGGAACTGGGATTTGTTTGTGGGAGTCCCTTGGAGCTGGGATTTATTTGTGGGAATGAACTGGGATTTGTTTGTGGGAGTCCCTTTGGGAACTGGGATTTGTTTGTGGGAGTCCCTTTGGAAACTGGGATTTATTTGTGGGAATCCTTTGGAGTGGGATTTATTTGTGGGAATGGACTGGGATTTATTTGTGGGAATCCCTTGGGAATGGGATTTATTTGTGGGAATGGACTGGGATTTATTTGTGGGAATCCCTTGGGAATGGGATTTATTTGTGGGAATCCCTTTGGAACTGGGATTTGTTTGTGGGAATCACAGCAGCATCCATTTGTCCATGAGTCCTGAGGTTTCATCAACTTTTTAACTGTGGCAGATTTGCCAAACTGATGCAAATTGATTTTTATTTTTCTTATTCAGCACATTAAACCCACACCCCAATAGCTTTGAGATTATGGCACCCACTGGATTTCTAAAGCCACCTAGTTTGGGTTTCTAATGCCCAGAAATAAAAAAATAAATAAAATCACAACAGCAGCCACTTCCTAACCATCTCTGTTGCATTTATATGGTTTATTTTTTGCCCTAAATAAAAAATTACCATTAAGTGATAAAGAACATAAAGAAGCCAATACTTCCCTGTTCAAACCAGCACTGACAGGACCAAACTGCTTTAATTCTAAAGCCACTTAGTTTGGGTTTCTAAAACCCATAGAGTTGGATAGAAATAGAAAAATAAATAAAATCACAGCAACAGCCACCTCTATTGGGTTTATATGGTTTATTTTTTTGCCCTGAATAAAAAAATTGCCATTAAGTGATAAAGAAGATAAAGAAGCCAATACTTCCCTCTGCAAACAGCACTGACAGGACTTAAAATGCTTTAATTCTAAAGCCACCTAGTTTGGGTTTCTAAAACCCATAGAGTTGGATAGAAATGGAAAAAATAAATAAAATCACAGCAGCAGCCCCTTCATAGCCATCTCTGTTGGGTTTATATGGTTTATTTTTTGCCCTGAATAAAAAAATTGCCATTAAGTGATGAACATAAAGAAGCCAATACTTCCCTCTGCAAACCAGCACTGACAGGACTTAAAATGCTTTAATTCTAAAGCCACCTAGTTTGGGTTTCTAAAGCCCAGAGAGTTGGATAGAAATAGAAAAATAAATAAAATCACAGCAACAGCCACCTCTATTGGGTTTATATGGGGTTTTTTTGCCCTAAATAAAAAAATTGCCATTAAGTGATGAACACAAAGAAGCCAATACTTCCCTCTGCAAACCAGCACTGACAGGACTTAAAATGCTTTAATTCTAAAGCCACATAGTTTATGTTTCTAAAACCCATAGAGATGGACAGAAATGGAAAAATAAAATCACAGCAGCAGCCCCTTCATAGCCATCTCTGTTGGGTTTATACGGTTTATTTTTTTGTCCTAAATAAAAAAAATTGCCATTAAGTGATAAAGAAGATAAAGAAGCCAATACTTCCCTCTGCAAACCAGCACTGACAGGATTAAACTGCTTTAATTCTTAAGCCACATAGTTTGGGTTTCTAAAACCCAGAGAGTTGGATAGAAATGGAAAAATAAATAAAATCACAGCAGCAGCCCCTTCATATCCACCTCTGTTGGGTTTATGTGGGGTTTTTTTGCCCTAAATAAAAAAATTGCCATTAAGTGATGAACATAAAGAAGCCAATACCTCCCCTCTGCAAACCAGCACTGACAGGACCAAACTGCTTTAATTCTAAAGCCACCTAGTTTGGGTTTCTAAAGCCCAGAGAGTTGGATAGAAATGGAAAAAATAAATAAAATCACAGCAACAGCCACCTCTATTGGGTTTATATGGTTTATTTTTTGCCCTGAATGAAAAAATTGCTATTAAGTGATAAAGAAGCCAATACCTTCCCTCTGCAAACCAGCACTGACAGGATTCTTAAGCCACATAGTTTGGGTTTCTAAAACCCATAGAGTTGGATAGAAATGGAAAAATAAAATCACATCAGCAGCCCCTTCATAGCCATCTCTATTGGGTTTATATGGTTTATTTTTGTCCTAAATAAAAAAATTGCTATTAAGTGATAAAGAAGCCAATACTTCCCTCTGCAAACCAGCACTGACAGGACTAAACTGCTTTAATTCTAAAGCCACCTAGTTTGGGTTTCTAAAACCCATAGAGATGGACAGAAATGGAAAAATAAATAAAATCACAACAACAGCCACCTCTATTGGGTTTATATGGTTTATTTTTGCCCTAAATAAAAAAATTGCCATTAAGTGATGAACATTAAGAAGCCAATACTTCCCTCTGCAAACCAGCACTGACAGGACCAAACTGCTTTAATTCTAAAGACACATAGTTTATGTTTCTAAAACCCATAGAGATGGACAGAAATGGAAAAAATAAATAAAATCACAGCAACAGCCACCTCCTAGCCACCTCTATTGGATTTATATGGTTTATTTTTTTACCCTGAATAAAAAAATTGCCATTAAGTGATGAACATAAAGAAGCCAATTCTTCCCTCTGCAAACCAGCACTGACAGGACTTAAAATGCTTTAATTCTTAAGCCACATAGTTTGGGTTTCTAAAGCCCAGAGAGTTGGATAGAAATGGAAAAATAAAATCACAGCAACAGCCCCTTCATAGCCATCTCTGTTGGGTTTATATGGTTTATTTTTTTACCCTGAATAAAAAATTGCCATTAAGTGATGAACATAAAGAAGCCAATACTTCCCTCTGCAAACCAGCACTGACAGGACCAAACTGCTGTAATTCTTAAGCCACCTATAGAGATGGATAGAAATGGAAAAAATAAATAAAATCCCAACAAACTGCTGTAATTCCCCTTGCTCCCCGCTGGCCTGGCAGTGCCAGTGAAGGCTGCATTGGTGGTTTGTTTCCCTGCAGAAGCTGGCCGTGCACTCGGGCATGGACTACGCCATCATGACCGGAGGGGACGTGGCCCCCATGGGCAGGGACGGGGTCACAGCCATGCACAAACTCTTTGACTGGGCCAACACCAGCAGGAGAGGGTAAGTTGGGCTTTTGTTTCATCCTCACTTTGGGTTTTGGTTCAAAAATCCCTCACTCACAGCCACAACAGTGTAGTTCAACCCTAATGTTATATATATTGTATTTATAGAAATATGTAAAATGTGTATATTACATGACATGACATGACATTGCATTATATTATCTATAATATATATATAATTATATATATATATTATATATTTACATTTACATTACATTACATTATATTATCTATAATATATATAATTATATATATTATATATTTACATTTACATTGCATTGTGTTATCTATAATATATATAATTATATATATATTATATATTTACATTACATTACATTATATTATCCATAATATATATAATTATATATATATTATATATTTACATTTACATTACATTATATTATCCATAATATATATAATTATATATATATATATTATATATTTACATTTACATTACATTATATTATCTATAATATATATATAATTATATATATATTATATATTTACATTTACATTACATTACATTATCTATAATATATATAATTATATATATATATTATATATTTCCATTTACATTACATTATATTATCTATAATATATATATAATTATATATATATATTATATATTTACATTTACATTACATTATATTATCTATAATATATATAATTATATATATTATATATATAATAATATATAATATATCATGTATTTATTGTATGTAAGTATATAATATATAAGAAATATTTATTTATTAAAATAAATAAATTTTATTTATTTTAAAATAAGTAAATTGTTAGAAAGCAAGGTGTCGATCCTGCAAGAACCATATATATAATGTAATGTAATATAATGTAATATAATATAATATAATATAATATAATATAATATAATATAATATAATATAATATAATATAATATAATATAATGTAATGTAATATAATATAATATAACGTAATATAATGTAATGTAATATAATATAATATGTAATTATTTAATAGATATTTATTTTTAAAAATAAGTAAATCTTACCTATTTTAAAATAAATAAATTGTTAGAAAGCAAGGGGTTGATCCTGCAAGAACCATATCTATATTATGTATTCTATGTTCTATTCTATTCTATTCTGTAACAAATATATAATTATAATATATAATTAGTACATATTTAATAAATATTTCTTTATTAAAATAAATAAATCTTACTTAATTTTAAAATAAATAAATTGTTAGAAAGCAAGGGGTTGATCCTGCAAGAACCCTATCTATATTCTATATTCTATATTCTGTATTCTATATTCTATATTCTATTCTATTCTGTAACAAATATATAATTATAATATATCATTAGTACATATTTAATAAATATTTCTTTTTAAAAATAAATAAATCTTACTTATTTTTAAATAAATAAATTGTTAGAAAGCAAGGGGTTGATCCTGCAAGAACTTTGCTTTTCCCTTTGAGGGGGACAGCAAATCTTTTCTGAAATGATCCATGGAGCTGCTCTATAAATTACTCAGTTTAATTAATTAATTATTATTATTTCATTATATTTGCAAGAATAATCACAATAAATGAGTTGCTGTTACTGAGTGAGTTAACACAGAATCTCCTGAAGATTTTAAGCACTGATAGGATTTAAATCCAGCTTCTGGTTTACTTTTAATCTCAAACAGGAAGAGTGAATAAAAGAGGATAAGAAGGACATAGATACTAAAGGCAATGATATAAAAATCACAAACAGGTGTAAAATATCAGGTGTAGAAAACACCAACACAAAAAAGAACTTTTGCTTTTTCAGTCACCTTTAAAATCAGATTTTTACCTGCAGAGGCTCCTCAGGCCGAGGCTGAATTTGGCTCCCTGATTTTGTAGCAGTGTGTGGTTCATTTGCTCCTACCAATATAAATGGATTTTTGATTTTTGCACTGCAGAGATTGTTGTGAAATTCAATATTGAACTTTCAGAGGTGTCACTTTGGGTTTTTGCTGCTCTGAGCTCAGATGTGTGAATGGGGCTGCCCAGTGATTTGTGTGCTCTCAGATGGACACGATCTTGTGGTGTCTCTTTTAATCCTCCTTCATTCATCACCTCAATCTTTCTATTTCCCCTTACAAAGGAAAAAAAAAATCAGGGATTTAAAAGCAAGATTTAATTTTGAAGCTTCTGTCCTGAGGAGCTATAGAAGGGAAGGTGTCAGAATTTAAGTGAGCTCAGGATTTAAGTGAGAGCTTGGAAGGGATGTGAGGATGCTCAGCTGGATGCTCCCATCCAGGAATTCTCTTCCAGCCCTGCCTGGCTCTGAATTTCTCTGCCCTGATAAAAAATTTTGTGCATTTCAGCTCCCTACACTGATCAAAGCTTGCATGTGCCCATAAAATCAATATTCTCACCTCCAGCAGCACTGAAGTATTTAAACACATTTAATTCTGAATATCCACCAGTGTTAGCTGTTTCCTATTTAGCTGAAATTGTGATAACGCATTTTCTGCAGAGAATATTTGGGAGAAGATGCTAACAGGCCTGAAAAAAGCTGGGTTTGAAGTTAGGCAGGGAGGCAATACAAGCTGTGACAGCTTTATGAGCAACCTGCTCCTGTTATTGATAAACATCTTCACAGGCCCAGTCCCGTGGGAAGAGCTCTGCCCTTGGGTTAGAAGGGAATTTATTTTGGTGAATAATTCATGGCCTTTATTAATTCACTTCTCCACAGGTAGTAAAGCCGTTCCATTAGTGCTGCTGTGGTTTGGGAAAGAAAAACCTCACAAAACAAGAAAGCAGGCTGAGGTTTGAGCTTTTAGGAGGAGAAATGGCAGGGAGGTGTCACTGTCACCAGGATTTCTGTGCTGTGCCCTGCACACAGCTCTGTAAAGAGGAGGGAATGCTAAAACAGCACTCAGGCTTGAGCAGGTCTGAATTTCTGCATTTGAGGCTGAGGAGAAGCTTCCAGAATGGAATGGTGGAGCTGGGATTGTGGGTGTGGAGTTTGGATAGAAGGGTGTGGGAAACTCAGAGTTTGGGGTTTTAGAATATGGAAATATATGGGGCAGGATGGAGGATTTAGGGCAGAGGCTGGTTCTTCTTATTCACCTTCTTCTTCTCTTCCTTCTCCTTCTCCTTCTCCTCCTTCTTCTCCTTTTTCTCCTTTTTCTCCTTCTTCTCCTCCTCCTCCTCCTTCTCCTTCTTCTCCTTCTCCTCCTTCTCCTTCTCCTTCTCCTTCTCCTTCTCCTTCTCCTTCTCCTTCTCCTTCTCCTTCTCCTTCTCCTCCTCCTCCTCCTTCTCCTTCTCCTTCTCCTTCTCCTTCTCCTCCTCCTCCTCCTCCTCCTTCTCCTCTTCCTTCTCCTCCTTCTCCTTCTTCTTCTCCATGGGTTTGGGTGGTTTTGTGTAATTGTATAAAAACTCCACATTGCAAGCCATGGGTGGTTGGTTATTGGGTTAAAAGTAAAAATAATTTAGGTGTCATTTCTTAATTGGACACTTTATCCTTAAAAGGCCTTGTAGAGTGAGACACAGCTCCATTTTTAGTTTGTTAAAGTGCTGCAGAGCTCAGGGTTTGTGAGAGTGTAACACAGATATGAGCTAACAAACATCCGAGTCCAAACAAGGAATTCCATCTTGTCCATGGAATCGCAGCCCTGGCCAAAAGCAGCAGAGGCTGCCCAGGCTGTGCCCTCACTGTGCTGCTTCCCCCTGCAGCCTCCTGCTCTTCGTGGACGAGGCCGATGCATTCCTGAGGAAAAGGGCCACGGTAAGTGCTGGCTGTGTGTCTGCTCTGCTCCTGCTCTGCTCCTGCTCTGCTCCTTCTGCTCCTTCTCCTGTTCTTCTCCTGCTCTGCTTCTGCTCCTTCACCTGCTCCTGCTCTGCTTCTGCTCCTTCTGCTCCTTCTGCTCCTTCTGCTTCTGCTCCTTCTCCTGCTCCTGCTCTGCTTCTTCTGCTCCTTCTGCTTCTTCTCCTGCTCCTGCTTTGCTCCTTCTCCTGTTCTGCTCCTGCTTGTTCTTCTGCTCTGCTCCTTCTCCTGTTCCTTCTCCTGCTCCTGCTCTGCTTCTTCTGCTCCTTCTCCTTTTCCTGCTTGTTCTGCTCTGCTCCTTCTCCTGCTCCTGCTTTGCTCCTGCTCCTTCTTCTCCTGTTCTGCTCCTTCTCCCGTTCTTCTCCTTATGCTCCTCTGCTCCCTTCTCCTGCTCCTTCTCCTGTTCCTTCTCCTGCTCCTGCTCTGCTTCTTCTGCTCCTTCTCCTGCTCTGCTTCTTCTCCTCTTCTGCTCCTTCTCCCGTTTTTCTCCTTATGTTCCTCTGCTCCCTCCTTCTCCTGCTCCTGCTCCTTCTCCTGTTCCTTCTCCTGTTCTGCTTCTTCTGCTTCTTCTGCTCCTTCTCCTGTTCCTTCTCCTGCTCCTTCTCCTTTTCCTGCTTGTTCTTCTGCTCTGCTCCTTCTCCTGCTCCTGCTTTGCTCCTTCTCCTGTTCTGCTCTTGCTCCTTCTCCTGCTCCTGTTCTTCTCCTGCTCTGCTCCTGCTCCTTCTTCTCCTGTTCTTCTCCTTATGCTCCTCTGCTCCTTCTCCTGCTCTGGTTCTGCTCCTTCTCCTTCTTCTCCTTCTCCTCCTTCTCCTTAAATAAAGGAATACAAATAAACAAATGGCCAAATAACAGAATTCCCTTAGTCCTTAATGCTGATGAAAGCTCTGAGCTGCCTGCAGTCCCCAGCAGCTGATGCTCCTTTGGCTTTCACCTTTGCAGGAGAAAATCAGTGAAGATCTCAGAGCAACTCTCAATGCATTTCTGCACAGAACAGGGCAGCACAGCAACAAGTGAGTACCCACTTCAGCAGCTGATGTGTGCCTGGGCTGAGAAAAGCCTTTAAAGGATCTCTGGAGGTTGGAAATGCTCTGTGCTGCTGGGGGATTGAACAGAGCCTGCAGAGAATTTCCCCCTCTCACTTTGTAGCTTGTTCCTCCATCAACTCTTCCTGGCACTTGGAAACCAGAACAGAAGGAAAATTTTTTCCCTGAAACTTTGGTGATATTTGGACATCTTGAGTATCTTGATGTTTATATTGTGTTTGTTGGCCAGTTCCTGTTTATACAAGAGCCCAGGAAAATCACTCCCACAAAAATTCAGAGTTCTCCTGGCTGGGTGCTTCAAGTTCCCTGGAAAAACACTTGGGTGGTGTTTGCTCCTCTGCAGTGACCTCTTGTGTGAGGCAGCTGAGTTTCCATTGCTTCCCCTGTGCTTAAAACCCCTGTGGGGATTTTAAATTGCCTTGGAAGAGCTCTGGGGGTGTTTTTGGGGGTGCTGGGGATGGTTTTTCTTTCCCCTGATATTAAATTACCTCAGAAGAGCTCTGGGGATGTTTTCTGGGTGTTGGTAATTTTTAATTTCTTTGGAAGAGCTCTGGGGATGTTTTCTGGGTATTGGTGATTTTAAATTGCCTTGGAAGAGCTCTGGGGGTGGTTTTTGGGGGTGCTGGGGATGTTTTTTCTTTCCCCTGATGTTAAATTGGGGAATTTTTTTGGTGCTGGGAGCTCTGGGGGTGTTTTTTGGGGTGCTTGGGATGATTTTTCTTTCCCCTAATATTAAATTACCTCAGAAGAGCTGTGGGGATGTTTTCTGGGTGTTGGTGATTTTAAATTGCCTTGGAGGAGCTCTGGGGGTGTTTTTTGGGGTGGTTTTTCTTTCCCCTGATGTTAAATTGGGGAAGTTTTTTGGTGCTGGGAGCTCTGGGGATGTTTTTTGGGGTGCTGGGGATGGCTTTTCTTTCCCCTGATGTTAAATTGGGGAAGTTTTTTGGTGCTGGGAGCTCTGGGGGTGTTTTTTGGGGATGGTTTTTCTTTCCCCTGATGTTAAATTGGGGAATTTTTTTGGTGCTGGGAGCTCTGGGGGTGTTTTTTGGGTGCTGGGGATGCCCAGAACAGCTGAGCTCTCATTTACAATGAGCTCTGCCATTAAATTCAGCCCTGATTTCAGCCAGGAGCCATCTGAGGACACTGAACATGCCCTGGTGATTCCTGCTCTGCTTTTTGCTTCTGAGCAGCCTCATTGCTGCTCTGGGCAAGGAGCAGCCCTGCAGCCCTCAGGGGGAGCTCACTGGGGTGAAATGGGTGAAATGGGGTGTAGAAATGGGGTGCTTTGGTGACACCCTGAGGAAAACTCTTCCTTCAGCAGGGAATTGGCACCAGAATTGGGAATTGCTGCTTTTCAACTTCCCAAAATCATCCTGTGGGATAGCAAACTGCCTGAATATCAGGCTGCATGGCAATCCTGGCTTCATCCTTAATCTGCAAATCTTTTTTGATGAAACCCCACAGTCTTGGCTTGGCCAAGTTACCTCCAGAAATGACAGCAGAGAACACGGCCCCTTGTAGGCAATGATTCAGCCAGACAGCAAGAACATCAATATTCCAATAGCTGTGCTTAAAAGCCCATTTCAAATTATTAGGCACTGTTTAACTGGTGGCATCAATTAAGGCATTAAAGTATTGGCACAGGGAAGAAGCATCATTACAAAGCAATAAAACAAAAAAGAATTTCCAGCTCCAAAACGCAGCAGGACCTGGAGGAGCACATGGAGCAGAGCTGGGTCTGCACACTTCAAACAACTCCAAACACATTTTAGTGTGCTGCTTGAGGAGGTTATTTCTAAGTTTTAAAGGTATTTCTAAGGAATCCAGGTTTTTTTCCATGTGATGAAACATCTTTGATCCCAACCACGGCATCCACATCCACACCATCGGCAGCTCCCAACGTTCAAACTCCGCTCATCAATTTTGCTTTTTCTGCCTTTGTCAGTCTATCTTTATTTCTTTTTTTTCCCCCTAATTCCAGGTTTATGCTTGTTTTAGCAAGCAACCAGCCGGAGCAGTTTGACTGGGCCATCAATGACAGGATAGATGAGATGGTGAACTTCGAGCTGCCCCGGCTGGAGGAGCGCGAGCGCCTCGTCAGGATGTATTTCGACCAGCACGTGCTGAAGCCGGCCACAGAGGGCAAGCAGTGAGTGCCCCTCACACCTCTCCCTCTTCAGAGAATCCCCTGTCTTTCCTTGGTTTTCCTCATCCCCTTTCTTGTGTGTTTTGTCTGTAAATCCTCTTTCAACAAGCAGATTTGGGAGGTGCCTCTCGCTGTGACACCATCGCAGATTTTTTGTTGTGCCCTGTGTTGGTGGTCCCAGGGTGAGGGGAGAGATGAGAATCTTGACTCCATGGTTCAGAAGGCTGATTTATTATTTTATTATATATATATTTTGTTAATATTATCTAGTAAAACTATACTAAAATAATAAAAGAAAAGATTTCATCAGAAGGCTTGAAAGGAATAGAAAGAAATGATAATAAAATCTTGTGACTGACCAGAGAGTCTGAGACAGCTGGGCTGTGATTGGCCATTAATTAAAAACAACCACATGAGACCAATCACAGATTCACCTGTTGCATTCCACAGCAGCAGATAACCATTGTTTACATTCTGTTTCTGAGGCCTCTCAGCTTCTCAGGAGAAAAAATCCCAAGGAAAGGATTTTCCATCAAATCTCATGGCTGCAGTGCCCTGACAGTTCAGGAGGCAGAGATGCAGGCAGGAAGCTGTAGGAAGGAGCTGACCAGGGGTGGTTGTGCCTTTCAGGAGGTTGAAGCTGGCCCAGTTTGATTATGGCAAGAAGTGCTCAGAGATTGCCAGGCTGACCGAGGGCATGTCCGGCCGGGAGATCTCCCAGCTCGCTGTGGCATGGCAGGTGAGAGGGGCTCGTCCTTCTCCTTCCCTTCCCTTTGCCCTCCTTTTGCCTTCTCTTTCCTTCCCTCTCCTTCCTTTCCCTTCCCTTTTCCTTCCCCTTCTCTTCCCTTTCCTTTTCCCTTTCCTTTTCCCTTTCCTTCCCCTTCCCTTCCCCTTTTTCCTTCCCCTTTTCCCTCGTTTCCCTTTCCCCTTTCCCTTTTTCCTTTTCCCTTCCTCCTTTCCTTTCCTTTCCTTTCCTTTCCTTTCCTTTCCTTTCCTTTCCTTTCCTTTCCTTTCCTTTCCTTTCCTTTCCTTTCCTTTCCTTTCCTTTCCTTTCCTTTCCTTCCTTCCCTTCCCTTCCCTTCCCTTCCCTTCCCTTCCCCTTCCCCTTCCCCTTCCCCTTCCCCTTCCCCTTCCCCTTCCCCTTCCCCTTCCCCTTCCCCTTCCCCTTCCCCTTCCCTTTTCCCTTTCCTTTTCCCTTCCCCTTTCCTTCCCCTTTTTCCTTCCCTTTTCCCTCCTTTCCCCTTTTCCTTTCCCCTTTTCCTTTCCCCTTTTCCTTTCCCCTTTTCCTTTCCTCCCCTTTCCTTTCCCTCCCTTTTTTCCCTCCCTTTTCCCCTCCTGGGATGTTCCAGGCTCTGTCTCTGGACTCTCAGCTCCTCTCTCCCTGTGAAGGTTTCCCAAACTTGGGATCAATTCCTTCATTTATTGTCCAAATCCCTGCTCCTCTGGGCTGGGTGTTGCAATATCAGCTCAATTCCTCAGCCCATGGACAGGAGCAGGTTTGATAATCCCAAGTGGGAAATATCAAATCCCGTGTGGGATCCAGGCCAAGCAGGTGAGTTTGGGGTGGCCACACTCCTGCTGCAGCTCAGGAGAACACAAACCTCATTTTGGTGCCCTCATCAGTGCCCTGAACCATCCTCCTCCTCCTCTGCTTTCTTCCAAACCCTCTCAGTGCAATTTGAGCTATTAAAGGAACAAAACTGGAATTGGAGCTGAAAAAAAAATAGATATTTGTACATTTTATTTCTACATAAATTTTGTACATTTTATTTTTACATTATTTATATATTTATTTTATATATTTATTTATAAAAATAAGATATGCTGCCACTTGGAGTACAATTATTCACACGCTCAGCAAGCTTTAGTGTTGTTTTTTGATTTAAATCAGGTTTTCACCTTTGGTTTTGTCACAGCTGCCAGTTTCTTACTGGATTGGGGGTTTTCATGCACTAACCCAGAAATATCCAGTTTGTGTCTCATGTAACCTGCTCATGTCAGCTTCCTTGCAGGGCTTGTAAAAACAAAGTGGCTTTTTGTTTAGCTCTTAAATTTTTAATTTAGTTTAGCAGCTCACAAACATCTGAGGAAGTTGGTGCATTTCATTCCTTCTACTGCTGATTTTCCACCTTTTAAAGAACATAAATATTTCTCCTTTCTAGTAGAAATTCAATTTTAATTGCAGCACTCATGAGCTGAGGTCCAATTGGAGTGCTGTTAATTCTTTATTTTATTCTTTGCTAGCCCACAGCTGGTTAATTTTCCTGGATAATTTTTATGATATTGAATCATATTTCAAAATATGTGCTGTCATCTATGAAAGGCTCTGCTGCCAACTATTTCCTGTAAGAAGAAGTTGTGATAAATGATGCTTTGCTTTTTATCACCCCCTTATCAGCAAATTTGTCATTTCTCCCCAGGAATGACCTCAGCTTTTATCATTTATCCTTTAAGTGCTGCTGAAGGAAGGAAAAAGGTGGGGGTGAATCATTTTCCCTGACAGCTTTTAAAAATGCACCTGGTGCTGCCAGCACTGCTAACAGGGCTTGGTGTAAAACTGCAGCAGGAAGTTGTTGTGCTGCTCTCATGGAACACTCAAAATTTTGGAAAAAATAGAGTTAGGAGAGGGGAGTGAGGAGGAATGTTTGAGGTGGTTGGATGGGGCAAGAAAATTCATTTGTGGGGAAATCAGAGTGAAAAACGGTGAAAATTAGAGTGAAAATTAGAGTGAAAATCAGTGAAAATTAGAGTGAAAATTAGTGAAAATTAGAGTGAAAATCAGAGGGAAAATCAGAGTGAAAATTGGTGAAAATCAGAGTGAAAATCAAGGTGGAAATTAGAGTGAAAGAGTGAAAGCTAGAGTGAAAATTAGAGTGAAAATCAGAGTGAAAATTAGAGTGAAAATCAGAGTGAAAATTGGTGAAAATCAGAGTGAAAATCAAGATGAAAGAGTGAAAGTCAGAGTGGAAATCAGAGTGAAAATCAAGGTGAAAATCAAGGTGGAAATTAGAGTGAAAGCTAGAGTGAAAATTAGAGTGAAAATCAGTGAAAATTAGAGTGAAAATCAGAGTGAAAATCAAGATGAAAGAGTGAAAGTCAGAGTGGAAATCAGAGTGAAAATCAAGGTGAAAGTCAAGGTGGAAATTAGAGTGAAAGAGTGAAAGCTAGAGTGAAAATCAGAGTGAAAATCAGTGAAAATTAGAGTGAAAATCAGAGTGAAAATTAGTGGAAATCAGAGTGAAAATCAAGATGAAAGAGTGAAAGTCAGAGTGGAAATCAGAGTGAAAATCAAGGTGAAAATCAAGGTGGAAATTAGAGTGAAAGCTAGAGTGAAAATTAGAGTGAAAATTAGAGTGAAAGAATGAAAATTAGGGTGAAAATCAGAGTGAAAATCAAGATGAAAGAGTGGAAATCAGAGTGGAAATCAGAGTGAAAATCAAATCAAAGTTAAAATCAAAGGGACCTCATTAAAGTTAAACAAAAATGAGTTTGGGGGCAGCAAACTTGGGATAAATTCCTTCATTAGCTGAAGCTTTTATATGGAAGATTAAACCCAAATATGCAAACTTATAAAAATATTGAAACCTGTGACTTCTTGTCCATTTTTTGGACAAGGAATTTGGAGTTTGGAGCTGCTGTTCCTGCCCCAAAAAAGTTCAATAAAAATGAGTTTGGAGGCAGCAAACTTGGGATAAATTCCTTCACTATCTGAATCTGTAATTGGAATATTAAACCCCAATATGCAAATGGCCCAAACTTATAAAAATTCCATAAAAATATGAAAACCTGTGACCTTTGGTCTTTTAATTCCCTGTTAATTCAAGGTGCTGAATGCCAAAGGTGGGAAATAATCTGATTACAGAATAATCTGATTACTCTGTATTTCTTATTTTTCATATCAATATATAATTTTTAGTGTTTTAATTCCCTGCTAATTCAAGGTATTTCCTGAAAAAGGTGGGATATAATCTGATTATTCTGTATTTCTTATATTTCATATCAATATCTCATTTTTGGTATTTTAATTCAAGGTGCTGAATACCAAAGGTGGGAAATAATCTGATATCTCATATCACTATCTCATTTTTGGTATTTTAATTCCCTTTTAATCCAAGGTGTTTTCTGAAAAAGGTGGGAAATAATCTGATATCTCATATCAAGATCTCATTTTTGGTATTTTAATTCCCCTTTAATCCAAGCTGTTTTCTGAAAAAGGTGGGAAATAATCTGGTATCTCATACCAATATCTCATTTTTGGTGTTTTAATTCAAGGTGCTGAATACCAAAGGTGGGAATAATCTGATATCTCCTATCAATATCTCATTTTTGACATTTTAATTCCCTTTTAATTCAAGCTGTTTTCTGAAAAAGGTGGGAAATAATCTGATATCTCATATCAAGATCTCATTTTTGGTATTTTAATTCAAGGTGCTGAGTACCAAAGGTGGGAATAATCTGATATCTCATATCACTATCTCATTTTTGGTATTTTAATTCCCTTTTAATTCAAGCTGTTTTTCTGAAAAAGGTGGGAAATAATCTGATATCTCATATCAAGATCTCGTTTTTGGTATTTTAATTCCCTTTTAATCCAAGCTGTTTTCTGAAGAAGGTGGGAAATAATCCGATATCAGAATATCCTGATCTGGGAAAAGGAAAGGGAAAAGGAGAAATAATAAAATCTTGTGGCTGACCAGAGTCTGCTGTCTGGCACAGGAGGAGTGTGATGCTAAAAATCCATTTTAATTCTCCTGCAGGAGTCTGAGCATTCCCTTTTGTCCTTGTGCTGTTCCATTGTCGGGGCATTTTCACCTTAAAAATTCCCCTCAGGAAAAATGGAAAAATTAAAAATTCCCTTCCCAGCCCTGCACTCAGAGCTGCTGATGTGCTTTAGATAAAATGTCAAAACCTAAAAGCAGAAAAAGCAACCTTTCATTATTCCAAGCTGTAATCTTGGAAAATTGTTTTGGCAGCACTTCAGGAGAATTCCCAGGGGTTTTGTGTCCCAGTGGGAGCTTCCTGTCATTTCCTTGCCTTTTATGCCACTGACATAAATGCATAAATGCCTTTTTTTTTCTTTTTTTTTTTTTTTACTCCCTTGTTTATATTTTAAAAATAGCTGTTGTATTTTTGTGTGGGATGATTTTTTTTTTTTTTTTTTATTTCAGCAGGCTGTTTTCATTATAAATGGGATTTAAATGATCCAGATGAGTCTGGCCAGGTTCAAATCAACCACAAATCTTGGCTTGGAATGAAACACGAGGTCATTCAGGCTGCACTTGTCATCTCTGCCATCCTCAGCAAACACAATTATTTCCTGATTGGCTTGGAGGGATAAAACAGGAATTGCTGCACTGCAGAAAATGGGTTAAAATGTGCCCAGGCAGGAGCAGAGGTGTGAATAGAAATGAACTCAGTGCTGTTTTTGTGTGTGTGCAAGCTACTCCCAGAAGGGGCAGCTGCTTCTCCCATTTGCTTTCTTGACAGCGAGGGCCTGAGGCTTCCTAAAAATAGAAAGTCATTGAGAAAATCAGCAGAGCATGAACTGCACAGCACAAAAATCCATCCCAAAAAAAGCTCTTTTTTCCATTTCCAAACACCCCACCAGGGCTGCATTGAGAGCCCTGTTTTTATTTACATCTTTATTTTATTTTACATTTTACAATTTTATTTTACAAATAAAAAATTTATTTTACAATTATTTTGTAAAATAATAATTTTACAAAAAATAAAAATGTCAAAGGGGTGAGGGAGGTCTGAACAAAACCTTTGCAGTGGTTTCAGGGCTGCACTGAGAGCCCTGTTTTTATTTACATTTTTATTTTATTTTATTTTACATTTTACAATTTTATTTTTATTTTACAAATGAAATTTTATAAAGAATTATTATTTTGCAAAAAATAAAACTGTCAAAGGGGTGAGGGAGGTCTGAACAAAACCTTTGCAGTGGTTTCAGGGCTGCACTGAGAGCCCTGTTTTTATTTTTATTTTATTTTATTTTACATTTTACAATTTTATTTTATTTTACAAATAAAATTTTATAAAGAATTATTATTTTGCAAAAAATAAAACTGTCAAAGGGGTGAGGGAGGTCTGAACAAAACCTTTGCAGTGGTTTCAGGGCTGCACTGAGAGCCCTGTTTTTATTTTTATTTTGCAAAAATAAATTATGAAGAATTTTTATTTTACAAAAAAATAAAAATGTCAAAGGGGTGAGGGAGGTTCTGAACAAAACCTTTGCAGTTTTCCCTTTTTGCAGAGAGGACAGCAGAGGTGCTGAGGGAATATTTGGCAGCCTCAGTGCTGAGGGTGCTGCTCAGGCAGTGAGAGCAGCACAAGAACCTTGCAGAATAAAGAAATATAAAATAAATAATAAATAAATAATAATAATTAGTGAATATCTATTTACAGAGCTGCTCCTTCCCAAGGCCAGGCTTTACTCCTGATTTAAGTGTCAGTTTTTGCAGGGAGGACAGGAGAGGTGCTGAGGATCCTGCTCAGGCAGTGAGAGCAGCACAAGAACCTTGCAGAATAAAGAAATAGAGAATAAATAGAAAATAAATAATAAATAAATAAAAATAAATAATAATAACTAGAGAATTCTCTATTTTTAGACCTGCTCCTTCCCAAGGCCAGGCTTTACTCCTGGTTTAAGTGTCAGTTTTTGCAGGGAGGACAGGAGAGGTGCTGAGGGTGAGAGCAGCACAAGAACCTTGCAGAATAAAGAAATATATAATAAATAATAAATAAATAATAATAATTAGTGAATATCTATTTACAGAGCTGCTCCTTCCCAAGGCCAGGCTTTCCTCCTGGTTTAAGTGTCAGTTTTTGCAGGGAGGACAGGAGAGGTGCTGAGGGTGCTGCTCAGGCAGTGAGAGCAGCACAAGAACCTTGGAGAATAAATAAATAGAAAATAAATAATAAATAAATATAAAATAAATTATAACTAGAGAATTCTCTGTTTACAGAGCTGCTCCTTCCCAAGGCCAGGCTTTACTCCTGATTTAAGTGTCATTTTTTGCAGAGAGGACAGGAGAGATGCTGAGGGAATATTTGGCAGCCTCAGTGCTGAGGGTGCTGCTCAGGCAGTGAGAGCAGCACAAGAACCTTGGTGAATAAAGAAATAGAAAATAATAAATAAATAGAAAATAAATTATAACTGGAGAATTCTCTGTTTACAGAGCTGCTCCTTCCCAAGGCCAGGCTTTACTCCTGGTTTTCGGTCTCAGTCCTGCCTGGAGCCAGGATTGCAGAGGGTTTGCACAGGGAAAGGATTTTGCAGGAAAACCCAGCACCTGCAGCTCTGAGACCTTTTGTGGTCCAACCAGTTCCTCCCCTAAAAAAAGGCTGGAAAAGGGGTTAGAGGAGCTGAAAACCAGCCTGAGGAACCTTTTGCTTTTGTTGGAAATTATTATTTCTCCTTGCATCTCCTCAGTGATGCCACAGGCAGCTCCAGCCCTGTGCTGGTGGCAGAGCTGCAGCTCGGGCTGGGCTTTGTTTTCTGCCCCATGGACCTCCCTGAGGGGTAAAAGGGTCACCCCTGAGTTGGTTCCTGTGCTGGTTTTCTGTCAGGCTCCTTCCTTGCTGGAATTGGTGTTTTGCAGCATCAATAATGGATGGAGGCTGTGTGTGATGCCTCAGGATCACTGCAGTGAGTGCTGAAATCCACATTAAACTCACTGGGATGGGGAACAGAAGGGTTGGCAGTGAAAATCCAGGATGGGGGAGAAGTTTGGGGTTTTTAGGGGCAGGCAGGGTGGGTGGGGGAGCTGCAGGGCTCCCAGCCCTCATCCCAGTCCCTGTGCACCAAGGGATCTGTGAGAAACCAGGGGATCTGTGTGCATCAAAGGGATCTGTGTGAAACCAAGGGATCTGTGAGCATGAAAGGGATGTGTGTAAAACCAAGGGATTTGTGTAAAACCAAGGGATCCGTGAGAAACCAAGGGATCTGTGTGAAACCAAGGGATCTGTGAGAAACCAAGGGATCTGTGAGAAACCAAGGAATCTGTGAGAAACCAGGGGATCTGTGAGAAATCAAGGGATCTGTGACAAACCAAGGGATCTGTGAGAAACCAGGGGATCTGTGAGAAACCAGGGGATCTGTGTGGAACCAAGGGATCTGTGAGAAACCATGGGATCTGTGAGAAACCAGGGGATCTGTGAGAAACCAAGGGATCTGTGTGGAACCAAGGGATCTGTGAGCATCAAAGGGATCTGTGAGAAACCAGGGGATCTGTGAGAAACCAAGGGATCTGTGAGAAACCAGGGGATCTGTGTGGAACCAGGGGATCTGTGTGGAACCAAGGGATCTGTGAGCATAAAAGGGATCTGTGTGAAACAGAGGGATTTGTGTGCATCAAAGGGATCTGAGAGCATAAAAGGGATCTGTGTACGGCCAGGGAATCCTGTACATCCCAGGGATCTGTGTGCAGAAAAAGGGATTTGTCTGAAACCAAGGGTCCATGTGCAACCAAGGAATCTCTGTGCATAAAAGGGATCTGTGTCCATAAAAGGAATCTGTGTGGAGCCAGGGGATCTGTGTGCATTAAAGGGATCTGTGTGAAACCAAGGGATTTGTGTAAAACCAAGGGATCTGTCTGCATAAAAAGGATCATGTGCATGAAAGGGATTCTGTGTGAAACCAAGGGGATCTGTGTGCATCAAAGGGATCTGTGTGGAGCCAGGGGATCTGTGTGCATTAAAGGGATCTGTGTGCATCAAAGGGATCTGTGTGCAGCCAGGGAATCCCTGTACATCCCAGGGATCTGTGTGCATAAAAAGGGATCTGTGTGCAGCCAAAGGATCCCTGAGCAGCCAAGGGATCTGTGTGCATAAAAGGGATTGTGTGTGAAACCAAGGGATCTGTGTACATCAAAGGGATCTGTGTGCAGCCAAGGGATCTCTTTTCAGCCCAGCTCCCTCATTCCCCGAGCTGCTCACGGGAGCCCTTGCCGAGGGAGGAACCAGATTTAGAACTCTGCAGCTCGGGGGCTGCTCTGTTACCGTGGAGATGGGTGCAGCTGACAGCACCAGCATCCAGCACCAGCATCCCTGCCCTGTGTGCTGTGCTGGCATCTCAGGGAGCCCAGGCTGTGCTGGGTGTGCCCTGCATGAGGGACAGTCCCTCTGCTGCCCCAAGGAGCTGTGCTCACCTCTGTGCTGCCCCTGCCAGCAGAACTGGCCTGGGCAGTTGGGCTTTGTACAGGTGGGAGCTGCCACAGCACTGAGGTGATGCAGGGGAGGTTCCTGAGGGAGGAAAGCAGGGTAAGGCACATTAAACATCATTTTAAAGGCACCACGTTGCCCATGTGCTCCCCGGCACTGCTGTTTGTTCTGCTGTGCAAGTGTTGAAACAATTTTATTTAGCTTTGGATGGAGTGGTTCCATCACCCTCCTGCACCCACCTCTCTCCACTTTATTGGCTTCACACCTGCAGCTCTTTTAGAGGAGAGAAAATTTTAAAAAGCCAAATGTTGGGCCTTCTCAAAACAAGGCTTCACATATGCAGCTCTTTTAGGGCAGAAGAAATTTAAAGGAGCCAAATGTGGGGTATTTTCTTCTCAAAACAAGGCTTTACACTTGCAACTCTTCTAGAGCAGGAGGGGGGATTTTAAAAAGCCAAATGTGGGGTCTTCTGAAAACAAAGCTTCACAAGTGCATCTCTTAGAGCAGAAGAAATTTAAAGGAACCAAGTGTGGGATCTTCTGAAAACCAGGCTTCACATGTGCAGGTGTTTTAGAGCAGGAGAGGGAAATTTAAGAAGCCAAATAATGGGTTTCTCTTCTCAAAACAAGGCTTCGTGTGTGCAGCTCTTCTAGACCAGGAGAGGAAATTTTAAGAAGCCAGATGTTGGGTCTTTTCTTCTCAAAACAAGGCTTCACATGTACAGCTCTTTTAGGGCAGGAGAGGGAATTAAAAAAAGCCAATTGTGGTGTCTTTTCTTCTCAAAACCAGGCTTTATATGTGCAGCTCTTCTAAACCAGGAGAGGAAATTTTAAGAAGCCAAATGTTGAGGTCTTTTCTTCTCCAAACAAGGCTTCACATGTACAGCTCTTTTACAGCAAGAGAGGAAATTTAAAGGATCCTAATGTGGGTTCTTTCTTCTCAAAACCAGGCTTCTGTACAGCTCTTTTAGAGCAGGAGAGGAAATTTAAAGAAGCCAAATGTGGGGTTTTTCAGTCTCCAAACAAGGTTTTGATTCCCGGGAATCCAGAATTGGGCAGAGTTCATTGTTGATCCCTGCTCACCACAAGGAACCAGAGCGCTGTGGTGAAAATCCCCCATGGGGAAGGGCACAGCAGGCAGGCCGCAGCCTGAGCTGTCCCTGCTGGTGGCACAGGCCATCCCTGAGGTGTCCCTGTCCCCACAGGCCAGCCCTGAGGTGTCTGAGGTGTCCTTGTTCCCACAGGCCATCCCTGAGGTGTCTGAGGTGTCTCTGTCCCCACAGGCCGCAGCTGAGCTGTCCCTGCTGATGGCACAGGCCATCCCTGAGGGGTCTGAGATGTCCTTGTCCCCATAGACCGCAGCCTGAGGTGTCCTTGTCCCCACAGGCCATCCCTGAGGGGTCTGAGGTGTCCCTGTCCCCACAGGCCATCCCTGAGCTGTCCCTGCTGGTGGAACAGGCCATCCCTGAGGTGTCCCTGTCCCCACAGGCCATCCCTGAGGTGTCTGAGGTGTCCCTGTCCCCACAGGCCATCCCTGAGGTGTCCCTGTCCCCACAGGCCACAGCCTGAGCTGTCCCTGCTGCTGGCACAGGCCATCCCTGAGGTGTCTGAGGTGTCCCTGTCCCCACAGGCCATCCCTGAGGTGTCCCTGTCCCCACAGGCCGCAGCCTACGCCTCAGAGGACGGCGTGCTGACCGAGGCCATGATGGACACGCGCGTGGCCGACGCCGTGCGGCAGCACCGGCAGAAGATGGAGTGGCTGCAGACAGAAGGTGCAGAAGCAAACAGAGAGACTGCCAGGAACCCCCTGCTGCCCTTCCACCAGGGGACACCGGTGTGAGGAGCCTGCAGGATTCACCTGAGCACAGAGAAAAAGGCAAAGGTTTGGTGGGGCGGCCGTGGAGAGCAGCCCGTGGTGCCAGGGAGGGGCTGCCCTGGGTCTCCAGTGCAAGAGCAGAAAAGCAAAATGGGTTCAAAAGGAAGAAATAACTAGATTTATTAAAGGAACCCTTGGTGAAACACCACTGGCTGTGTTGGTGTGTGTGGCCTGACCCCAAATCCTTCTGAGGTGTTTCTGCACCTGTGGGAACCCGGGGATTGTCCAAGCCTGACATTTGCATCCCATACATTTAACTTTGTAGGATTTGTTCTCCAGCAGAGCCATTTCTCACCCTTTTATCCCCAAATCCTTCTGAGGTGTTTCTGCACTGTCCCAGCACCTGTGGGATTGTCCAAGCCTGACATTTGCATCCCATACATTTAAATCTGTAGGGTTTGTGTTCCAGCAGAGCCATTTCTCACCCTTTTATCCCCAAATCCTGCCCATGACACAGCTCCTTCCTCACTTGAGTTACCCTTCAAGATTAAATTTTTCTTAGAAATGTGGATCTGGGGGGATTCACTATTTAACACAAGTGATCTGAGAGCAGCCCCACATATTTTTTCCCCTAAGTAAATCACTTTTCTCCATGAAGAGCTGAGTTTGGGGCACACAGATGCAGCATGGCCTGAAGAGTGACATGAGTGGGGCTTGTTTGCTCCCACTGCTCTTGCCACACAAAATTTCTGCTGCATTTCTGCACCAGCTGGGAGAACGTGCCATTGTCAGGGCCTGAACACGAGCCTGCCTTGATGAGATGACATTTGTTCTTCTGTGCATATGAGAGAGACAGGTTAGAAAACCTCCTGATTTTTTTTTTTCTCTGTGTTTGAACTGGATCTGAACTCTGTGCTCTGCTCTGAGGCCTCTTGTGTAGCTACACAGCCCCAGCACGGTGGCCTGACCTAAATCTGTGCCCTTGCTGAGCTCTGCTCACACAGGAGCTGCCACCAGCCCCACTTTGGCCGTGCTGAGCTGTTCCTGGCCCTTCTCCTGAAATTCCTCTGATTTTCCTGCTTTTCCTGCCCTTCCAGGCATTGGGCTTGAGAGGCTCAGGCACCCAGAACTGAACAGTATTGAAATATTTTCCTTTAAAATCAGGGGGTTTATCCTTTAAAATCAGTGAAATATTTCCCTTTAAAATCAGGGGGTTTATCCTTTAAAATCAGTGAAATATTTCCCTTTAAAATCAGGGGTTTTATCCTTTAAAATCAGTGAAATATTTTCCTTTAAAATCAGGGGCTTTTTTTCCTTTAAAATCAGTGAAATATTTCCCTTTAAAATCAGGGGTTTCTTTCCTTTAAAATCAGTGTAATATTTCCCTTTAAAATCAGGGGTTTTTTCCTTTAAAATCAGTGAAATATTTTCCTTTAAAATCAGGGGTTTTTTTCCTTTAAAATCAGTGGAATATTTTCCTTTAAAATCAGGGGCTTTTTTTCCTTTAAAAAGGAAATATTTTCCTTTTCAGTGAAATATTTTCCTTTAAAATCAGGGGTTTCCTTCCTTTAAAATCAGTGAAATATTTCCCTTTAAAATCAGGGTTTCTTTCCTTTAAAATCAGTGAAATATTTCCCTTTAAAATCAGGGGTTTTATCCTTTAAAATCAGTGAAAATATTTTCCTTTAAAATCAGGGTTTTTTTTTTCCTTTAAAATCAGTGAAATATTTTCCTTTAAAATCAGGGGGTTTTTTCCCTTTAAAATCAGTGGAATATTTTCCTTTAAAATCAGGGGTTTTATCCTTTAAAATCAGTGGAATATTTTCCTTTAAAACCAGTTTTGGATCTCAGAGCTTCCCTGTTCTCCCAGCCACCAGGAGCCAAAAATCTGTCCCAAAACCTTGGGGAATCTCCCATCCCTTCCTCAGGGCTCTCCCCACACCTTCCCAGCCTTTTTGCATCTCCTCCCTGCCCAAAAATTGGGGAATTGCTGCTCCCAGAGGGAATTACTGACTTCAAAGGGTTGGGGAAATAAAAACCACTCAGATGCAAAACATGCAAAAAACTATTTTACTGACAAACAGCAAAGGATGGGCTTGGTTCCAGGAGCTGAACTGGTTCTCTATGGTACAAACATCTTGGAAGGGAAGGAATGGCTGAAATACACTCACTTGTTGACCCAAAATAAATCACAGTGTGCTTTTTTTCTATTGCCTCCCCCAGCCCAAGCTCTCTGCACCTTCAGCTGCTCCTCCAGCACAGCCCTGGCTGAAATCTGCCTGTGCAAGTTGTATTTCAATAAAAATAAAAATAAAAATTGGCCATTATTGCTTTTCAACCACAGTAGGGATGGTTCTGTGATGGAGCCAGAGCAGAGCTGGGTCTGTGGTGCAGTCTGGGCTGTGCCTCTCCCTGCCTGGTGCATGCAGGAAAAAGGAAAAAAGGGAAAATAAGGATGGAGATGGGGGCAGGCAGCACTGCAGGCTCGGTGCTGCTGCTCCAGGGGGGGAAATCCTCCCAGGGAGAGCCAGGAGGGGCTGGGAGCCCCCGGGAACAGGAATGGGGGAGCCACAGCGGGGACAGGGCCATGCAGGGCACGGAGGGACACACAGACAGAGCTCAGGACACACGGACACACAGCAGGGCCCGCAGCCCAGCGGGGGCGGGCAGCTCCTGCTGCCGCTGCCACATCTGCCCTCTGCTCCTCTTCCTCTCCTTTACTTCATCTCCTCTTTTTCCTCTCCTCCTCTCCTCTGCCTCCTCTCCTCCTCTTCCTCTTCCTCTCCTCTGCTTCCTCTCCTCTCCTTCCTCACCTTCCTCTCCTCTCCATCCCTTTCCTCTTCTTCCTCTCCTTTACTTCATCTCCTCTTCTTCCTCTCCTCTCCTTCCTCTCGGCTTCCTGTCCTTTGCTTCTTCTCCTCTCCTTCCTCTCCTCTTCCTCTCCTCTGCTTCCTCTCATTTACTTCATCTTCTCTTCTTCCTCACTTCTTCCTCTCCTCTCCTTCCTCTCCTCTCCTTCCCTTTCCTCTTCTTCCTCTCCTTTTACTTCATCTCCTCTCCTTCCTCTCCTCCTCTTCCTCTCCTTTACTTCATCTCCTCTTCTTTCTCTCTTCTTCCTCTCCTCTACTTCCCTCTCTGCTTCCTCGCCTTCCTCTCCTCTTCTTCCCTCTCCTCTTCTTCCTCTCCTTTAATTCCTCTCCTTCCTCTCCTCTGCTTCCTTCTCCTTCCTCCTCTTCTCCTTTGCTTCCCTCTCTGCTTCCTCTCCTGTCCTTCTTCTCTCCTTCCTCTCCTTCCTCTCCTCCGCCCTCTCATCTTCTTCCTTTCCTTTACTTCATCTCTGCTTCCTCTCCTCTTCTTCCTCTTCCTCTCTTCCCTTCTCTGCACCCTTCTCCTCTTCTTCCTCTCATCTTCCTCTCCTCCCTCTCCTCTTCTTCTCCTCTGCTTCCCTCTGTTTCCCTCTCTGCTTCTCTCTCCTCTTCTTCCTCACCTTTGCTTCCTCTCCTCTTCCTCCCCTCTCCTTCCTGTCCTTTTCTTCTTCTCCTCTGCTTCCCTTTCCTCTTCTTCCTCTCCTCTTCTTCCTCTCCTCTCCTCTCCTTCCCTCTCGCCATATTTTTTTCAAAATCTCTTTTTATACAACAGGAACATTTTTATTATGTAGAAAATTCCCTCCCCCCTCTTTCCAGATCCTCAAATTTTTATGGAATTTTGCCACAGATCAGCCAGACCAACCCTAACAGTGTAAGCCATCACTTCACCCTTTCCAGCTGCCTAATTTTTAATATTTCTGCTTAAATTTTAATATTTCTGCTTAATTTTTAATATTTCAACCAAGCTCAGCTTCTAGAGCCAGGCTTTACATTCAGTCTGAGTTTAATCAGTGGAAAATTTGATTTAAAGTGCTTTTTTCTCCCCTTTTTTTACATAACCAGTCCCAAGGGCTCAATATTTTGTCTTTATCCCAAGGGAATTTTCTCTCCCCTCCAAAATGCTGTCCCCACTTGGTGATAACTGCTCAAGGAAAAGTCCTTAGATCCTAAGGAATGTTGGACATGACAGCCAGGCATGACAGACAGACAGACAGACAGACAGACACAAATATGGACCAGGCAATTATTGAGGTCCAGAAAAAACCTGGGGCTCCAAGACGAGAGGCACTAGGGAATAGCAAAAGTGGGGATGGCAGAAAAAATGGGAATATTTGGGCTTGTAATTAACAGAAACGGGCATAGGAAATTTAAAAATGACCCCAAAACACAGAGAGTGGAGCAGGGAGGAAGAGCAGGAGTTGGGGTGTCCCTTTTGCTGCCACTGAAAATGTCATGGAATCCATGGGAAAACAAAGATTTTTCTGAGAGTTTCATGGAATCCGTGGGGAAAAAAAATGAGATTTTTCTCATCATTTCTCCTTTAGGTTTGGGTTTTCCCCCTTTTTCTGCACCACCCCACTGGATACAAAAAGATGAAATAGGGGGAAATATTATTGAGGGAAATATTGAGGGTTTTCAGATCCTGGGGATGGAATTCCCTCTTTTATCCCTGCTCACAAATCCCAGGATAAAACACCCCAAAACCCCCCAGCTCCTGCTGACCCTACAGGAGGTTTTGGGGTGCCCCCAGAGCCCTGACCCCAAAAGATCACACCTCAAAACCCAGCCAGGAGCAGCACCACGAAACCTCTTTGGAGCTTCCTCACATTTGGGGACATTTGGGGAGGAGTTTGGTCTGGGTGTTTCTGGATTTGGGGTTTTGGTCTGGGTGTTTGTGGGTTTGGGGTTTTGGTGTTTGTGGGTTTGGGGTTTTGGTCTGGGTGTCCCCAAAGCCCAGCCCCACAAGAAGGGGGGGTGCAGCAAGAGTGGGGCTGCTCAGGGACCACTCCTGCTGCTTTTTTGGGGTTTTGGGGTGTTTGAATCAGATTTTTGGGGTGTTTGAACCAGGCTGACCCTGCTCAGGACCCCCTCTGTGCTGCCCTCTGGGGTTTTTGGGGTTTTGAGGTTTTTGGGGTTTTGAGGTTTTTGGGGTGTTTTAACCAGGCTCAGCCTGCCCAGGGCTCCCTCTGTGCTGAGTTTTTGGGGTTTTGGGGTGTTTTAATCAGATTTTTGGGGTATTTTAACCAGGCTCACCTTACAAGAGGCTGCTCGGGAACCCCTCTTGCTGGTCTCTGGGGTTTTGGGCTTTTGGGGTGTTTTATCCAGACTCACCCCGTTCACCACCAAAGGTGCCACCACCAAAGGTGCCACCACCAAAGGTGCCACCAAAGGTGCCACCCCTGTCCCCTGGCTCTGGGGGTGCTCGAGGCGGGTTCAGAGGGCAGCAATGCAAACACAAACCCTGACCCATCCCCAGCCCCACAGCAACCCCAGAACATGAACCAAAACAATAAAAACCCCAAAAGCCCCAAAGAGGGGACGCTGTGCCTTCCCCCATCCAAACCCCCAAAAACCCCCAAAACAGGACACTGTGAAACCTGTGAACCAAAGCAAAATAAAACCCCCCAAAAACCCCAAAAAGGGGACGCTGTGCCTTCCCCCATCCAAACCTGTGACCAGCCAGGCCCGTTGTGGCCACGGGAGGCTCAGAGCAGCCAAAGGAACAAAGAAACGTGGTGGGGCTGCAGCTCCTGGAGGAGACGCTTTGCATCTTCTTGCTGCCGTCCCACCTCCATCCCCTCGGCCACCATTGCCAGCAGGATGTGCAGGACAGCCAGGACAATGAGATGAGGGTTGAAATTATAATGCAAATCTCTTTTTTTTTTGTTCTTGTCTGCTTTTTTTTTTTTTTTTTTTACATATTTACACCAGTCTGACAATAAAACGTGGACCACAGTGCAAAGCCCGGGCTGCAGAGCGCCCAGCGCCGGCTCTGGTTGTGCATGGTGGCGCGTCCACCCGGGAACATCCCGGCAAAATCGCGGCAAAATCGCGGCAAAATCGCGGCAAAATCGCGGCAATCCGAGTGCCCGGCCGGCCCGGGGGCGCTGCAGGGGCCGTCCCGTGAGGAAGAGGAGTCCCTGGAGTGCGGTTCCCTCACAGGTGCCGCGGGCTGGGGTGCCCGTTGTGGTAGAGCTTCTGTTTGATGTGCACCATGTTCCCCGTGGGCTCCTCGTACTGCCGCGGGTGGCGCTTGCGCAGCTCCTTCAGCTTACACAGCCTGGGCAGCCACCACCAGGGCGTGTCTGCAACGAGGGACAGCGGGGTCAGGGTCTGTCGCCCACCAGGGCTGTGGGTGTCCCCAAAGCTCTGTGTCCCCAGCACAGCTCACTGTCCCCAAAGCTCTGTGTGTGTCCCCAAAGCTCTGTGTGACCCCAGCAGAGCTCCTTGTCTGCAATGAGGGGACAGCAAGGTCAGGAACTGTCACCCACCAGGGCTATGGGTGTCCCCAAAGCTCTGTGTCCCCCCAGGGCTCTGAGTGTGTCCCCAAAGCTCTGTGTCCCCAAAGCTCTGTGTGTGTCCCCAAAGCTCTGTGTCCCCCAAAGCTCGGTGTCCCCAAAACTCTGTGTCCCCCCAGGGCTGTGTCCCCAAAGCTCTTTGTCCCCCAAAGCTCTGTGTGTGTCCCCAAAGCTCTGTGTCCCCAGCAGAGCTCCTTGTCTGCAATGAGGGGGGACAGCAGGGTCAGCAACTGTCACCCACCAGGGCTATGGGTGTCCCCAAAGCTCTGAGTGTGTCCCCAAAGCTCTGTGTGACCCCAGGGCTGTGTCCCCAAAGCTCTGTGTCCCCAGTGTCTGCAACGAGGGACAGCGGGGTCAGCAACTGTCACCAGGGCTATGGGTGTCCCCAAAGCTCTGTGTGTGTCCCCAAAGCTCTGTGTCCTCAAAGCTCTGTGTCCCCAGGGCTCTGTGTGTGTCCCCAAAGCTCTGTGTCCCCAAAGCTCTGTGTCCCCCAAAAGCTCTGTGTCCCCAAAGCTCTGTGTCCCTTCAGGGCTGTGTCCCCAAAGCTCTGTGTCCGTCCCCAAAGCTCTGTGTCCCCAAAGCTCTTTGTCCCCAAAGCTCTGTGTCCCCAAAGCTCTGTGTCCCCCACAGAGCTCCCTGTTTACAAGGCAGGGGACACCAGGATCAGGCTCTGTCACTCCCCAGGGCTGTGTCCCCAGCAAAGCTCCTTGTCCCCAGGATTCTGTGTCCCCAGGGCTCTCTGTGTGTGCTATAAATTCATAATTTATAGTCATTTATATTTTATATACTATTTTATATTAATAATTCCTAATATTTAATATTTATAGTAAATATAGTAATTAATACTAGTTTCAAATACTAAATCATGACTAAATATAAAATATGAAATTCCTTACTAAAAATAAAAAATACTAAGTACTTACTAAATATAAAATACTAAATTAATTGCTAAAAATTTTAAAAATATTAAATCATTACTAAAAACAAAATATGAAATTACTTACTAAAAATAAATACTAAATTTGTTACTAAAAATAGAATATGAAATTAGCTGCTACAAATAAAAAATACTAAATCATTACTAAAAATATGCTACTAAATTACTAAAAATAAACTACTAAATAAACTACTAAATAATTACTAAAAATAAAACCACATGAATTAATTACTAAAAATAAATTACTACATTAATTACTAAAAATAAATACGAAATGAATTACTAAAAATTAAAACTACCAAATAATTACTAAAAATAAACCATTAAATGAATTACTAAAAATAAAAATTCCCTTCAGTAGGGGCAGGTGAGCTCGTGGCAGCCCTGCTCTGATCTCTGATGAAATTCAGGAGTCCCAGCCCCAGAATTGCCCTCAAAGGCTGAAACCTCCCAGGAAATTCAGAATCCCAGCTCAGAAACTGCTCCTGGAGCCTGCTGGGCTTTGGGAAGATTAATGGGAAATTAATTTCATTTTTATCTGAGTTTTTAGAAAGAGACTCCACGTTTCTAATTAGAATTTCTTATGGGCCTGCAGATAAATCTTCCTGCTGCTCCTTCCCTGAGCTGGGCGCAGCAGCACCATCAGTCAGGGGCTGGAAAAATGAGATTTTGGGGCACTTTTGGAGGGAATTTCCAGTCATTCCCTCATTTTCCTGTTATTTTCTCTCCTCCAAATACAGAAACCCAGGGGCTGAGGGGGAATGGGGCAGAGGAGGCTCTGAGGGGTTAATTCAGGATTTTACTGCTCCAAACCAAACTGTGCCCAAGGGTTTTGGTTTTGGTGGCACAAGTGAATAAAAACCTCTCCACATCTGGCCAGGGGTGAGGAGTGGGAAGGGATGGAAATGGGAATAATGGAAATAATGGAAATAATAATGGAAATAATGGAAATAATGGAAATAATGGAAATGGGAATGGAAATAATGGAAATGGAAATGGGAATAGTGGAGGAGGAAAAGAGAAAGAAGAGGATGAAGAGAAGGAGGAGGAGGAGGAGGAAGAGGAGAAGATGAGGAAGAGGAGAAGGTGAGGAGGAGGAAGAGGAAGAGGAAAAGATGAGGAGGAACTTGAGGAAGGAGAGAAGAAAGAGGAGACGATGAGGAAGATGAGAAGATTATGAGGAAGATGGGGAGGATGAGGAAGGGGAGAAGATGAGGAGGGGAAGATGATGAGGAGGAAGATGACGAAGATGAGGAGAAAGATGATGAAGCTGATGAAGATGAGAGGATGAGGAAGATTGTGAAGATGATGAGTAAGAGAAGATGATGAAGATGTGAAGATGAGGAAGATGAGAAGATGATGATGAGGAGGATGATGATGATGAAGATGAGAAGATGATGAGGAAGATGAGGAGGAAGAGAAGAAGAGGAGGAGAAGAGGAGGAGGAAGATGAGAGGAGGATGAAGATGAGAAGATGATGAAGAAGATGAGGACAAGGAGAAGATGATGAGGAAGAGGAAGATGATGAAAATGAGAACAAGGAGGAAGATTATGAAGATGAAGATGATGAAGATAATGAAGATGAGAAGATGGTGAAGAAGACGAGGATGAGGAGGAGAAGATGAGGAGGAGGATGAGGAAGATGATGAAGATTAAGATTATGAAGATGAGAAGATGGTGAAGAAGACAAAGATGAGGAGGAGGAAGATGATGAAGATGAGGACAACGAGGAGGACAGGGGGACGAAGATGAGAAGATGACAAAGATGAGGACGATGAGGAAGAGGAGAAGATGAGGATGGGGAGGAAGATGAAGATGGTGAAGATGAGGAGAAGATGAGTAGGATAAGGAGGAGGATAATGAAGATGATGAGGATGAGAAGATGACGAAGATGAGGACGATGAGGAAGAGGAGAAGATGAGGATGAGGAGAAAGATGATGAAGATTATGAAGATAATGAAGATGAGAAGATGGTGAAGAAGACAAAGATGAGGAGGAGGAAGATGATGAAGATGAGGACAACGAGGAGGACAGGGGGAGGAAGATGAGAAGATGAGAAGATGAGGAAGAGGAGAAGATGAGGACGATGAGGAAGAGGAGAAGATGAGGATGAGGAGGACGATGAAGGTGATGAAGATGAGAAGATGAGAAGATGAGGACGATGAGGACGATGAGGACGAGGAGAAGATGAAGATGATGAGGATGAGAAGATGACGAAGATGAGGACGATGAGGACGAGGAGAAGATGAGGAAGATGAGGACGATGAGGACAATGAGGAAGATGAGAAGATGAGGACCATGAGGACGAGGAGAAGATGAGGAAGATGAGGACGATGAAGGTGACGCACCGTATCGGCGGCTGGCGCGCCAGGCGCGCACGGCGTAGTGCAGGACGCCGTCCATCCACACCAGGAACCAGCTGATGCAGAAGCCCAGCAGCAGCCCCAGCATGAGGTCGATCTCCTGCTTGGTCACATTGTCGGTCACAAAGTAATTCTCCGACGAGTCCACCACCGACTGGTCCCCGTCGTACGGGATCACGTAGTGCACGTGGTGCCTGCCGGGAACGGGGCAAAAACCCCAAAAATCAGTGAAAACTCTTCTGCTGGTTTTTATCCCACCATCCCCAGCAGTACAATTGCTGCCCTGGCTCTCTGTGCCAGCAGAGAAAAGCATAAAAAAGGAGGGAAAGCACAATGTATGGGATGATGTAGTGCACATGGTGCCTGCCAGAAATGGGGCAGAAAGGGGAAAAAATCAGTGGAAATTCTTATTTTGGTTCTTCTCCCTGTTATTCCCACCATCCCCAGCAGCAGAAGGGCTGCCCTGGCTTTCTGTGCTGCTGGCAGCAGAGAGGAAATCATGAAAAGGAGGGAAAGCACAAAAATCCCTTAGCCTAGGCCTTTTCTCTTTATTGACTATACTGGCATTACTATTGTTATTATTAATACATTTCAAATTAAATAAAGGTAAACAAACAATACCATAAAACAAAAATAATAAATAAAAACAAAAACCCAGAAAAACCAAATAAAAACCCCAAAACTGTCCCTGCCCAGGTGGGCACTGGAGCTGCTGTTTCTGCCCAGGTGGGCACAGGTGGCACTGCCCCTGCCCAGCAGTGACCACACACCATCCAGGTGATGTCCAGCACAGCCCTGGCACCCCCAGTGCCCCCAGTTCGGGCAGTGCCAGCCATGCCCAGTGTCCCCATGGCCATCCCCGTGTCCCTGTCCCTGTCACACCCAACAGTCCCCGACGCCTCTGAATATTCACGAGGCTCAGGTTGCTCCGTAATCACGCCTGAGAAACGTCCAAATATTGACACAAACAAAGCTGCGCTCCAAGAACCTTCCCAGAACAGCCCCGATCCCCGCCGTGCCCCTGGCACGGGGCTGGCACCGGCCCCAGGGTGGCACCGGCCCCCGTTGTCACCGGGAAAGGGCAGGGACAGGGGTGGCAGCTCTGGTGGCCGCTCTGCTCCCGGTGCTGCCCAGCTGGGAACTGGGACTGTGCCTCCTCGGGCACTGGGAAATGCGGGCAGGGGAGAGAGGGGACCCCAAAAGGAATGGGAGGGGTGCCATGGGCACAGGCAGGCACTTCCCGTGTGCCACTGTCCCCAAACCCCTGCACACACATGTCCCATGTCCCCAAACCCCTGCACACGTCCCATGTCCCCAAACCCCTGCACATGTCCCACTGTCCCCAAACCCCTGCACACACATGTCCCATGTCCCATGTCCCCTAACCCCTGCACACACGTTCTATGTCCCCAAATACCTGCACACACACGTCCTATTGTCCCCAAATACCTGCACACACCTGTCCCATGTCCCCAAACCCCTACACACACACGTCCCATATCCCCAAATCCCTGCACACATGTCCCATGTCCCCAAACCCCTGCACACACATGTCCCACATCCCCAAATCCCTGCACACACATCCCACTGTCCCCAAACCCCTGCACACACACGTCCCATGTCCCCAAACCCCTGCACACACATGTCCCATATCCCCAAACCCCTGCACACACGTCCCATATCCCCAAACACCTGCACACACATGTCCCATGTCCCACTGTCCCCAAACCCCTGCACACACATGTCCCATGTCCCCAAATCCCTGCACACACATGTCCCATGTCCCCAAACCCCTACACACACACGTCCCATATCCCCAAATCCCTGCACACATGTCCCATGTCCCCAAATCCCTGCACACACATGTCCCACTGTCCCCAAACCCCTGCACACACATGTCCCATGTCCCCAAATCCCTGCACACACATGTCCCACTGTCCCCAAATCCCCGTGACAGAGGTGCCACTCGTGCCCCGGGCTGTGCCTGTGATTATTTACAAGAGAAGGAAGAACCAAACAATTCCTGAGGGCAAATCCTGGGCAGCTCCAGCTGCTGCCAGGTCACCCTGTGCCACCTCCTGTCCTCAGCTGTGCCCGCCCTCAGGGGACCCAAGGAGCTGTGCCCGCCTTTAGGGTACCCCAAAACACCCCGAGCTGTGCCCATGTTTAAATATTCCAAAATTCCCTGACCTGTGCCCACCCTGACTGTGCTGGAACTTCCACTGGGGGCAGAAATTGAGGGGCAGAAATTGAAGGACAGAAATTGGGGGGCAGAAATTGGGGGACAGAAATCCCAGGGACAGAAATTGAGGGATAGAAATGACAGGGACAGAAACTAAGGGACAGAAATTCCAGAGAACAGAAATTGAGGGACAGAAATGACAGGGACAGAAACTAAGGGACAGAAATTCCAGAGAACAGAAATTGAGGGACAGAAATCCCAGCCCCGGCGGGGCTGGCTCTGCTGTCCGGCTAGGGTGACAGACAGACAGACACACAGACAGACAGACAGACAGACAGACGGTCCGTGTGTCCGCCCGGTGTCCCCAGGCCCGGCTGTGCCACACGGGAGGCTCGGGCTCTGTCCCCAGCGCTATTGTCCCCTGCGGTGACCTTGGGTGAGCGCCACCAGCGCTGCTGCTGCTGCTGCTGCAGCCACAGCACGGAGAGACAGCGGGGCTGGGACACGGGGACAGCGACGGGGACAGCGATGGGGACAAGGACAGGGATGGGGACAGCGATGGGGACAGCGATGGGGATGGGGACAAGGACAGGGATGGGGACAGCGATGGGGACAGCGATGGGGATGGGGATGGGGACAGGGATGGGGACAAGGACAGGGATGGGGACAGCGATGGGGACAGTGATGAGGATGGGGACAGTGATGGGGACAGGGACAAGGATGGGGACAGGGACAAGGAGAGAGACAGGAATGGGAACAGGGACAGGGAACAGGGATGGGGACAGCAATGGGGGACAGGGATGGGGGACAAGGATCAGGATGAGGACAGGGACAGCAACAAGAATGGGGGACACGGATGGGGACAGAGACAGGGAGGGGGACAGGGACGGGGATGAGGATGATGACAGTGATGGGGACAGCAACGGGGACATGGATGGGGATGGGGGACAGGGACAAGGATGGGGACAGGGATAGGGACAGAGACAGCCATGGGGGGGACAGGGATAGGGATGGGGACAGCGACACGGATGGGAACAGAGACAGGGGCGGGGACAGGGACAGCGACAAGGATGGGGGACAGGGACAGGGATGGGGGCACCGACAGGCACAGTGACAGCGACAGGGACAGTGACGGGGAGGCGCCGATGCTCGGGCTCAGCCCCGCTCCCCCGGCAGGTGACAGTGACAGTGACAGTGACATCACGGCGCAGCTCCCGCCGCCGCAGCTGCCACATCCCGGCCCTTCCCGGGTTTGGGGCTGATCCGAGCCGGGCTGGGGGGACAGAGCCACCCGAGCCTCCCTGCCCGAGCCCGGGGCCGCTCCGAGCCGGTCCCAGCACGGGCACGGGGCCCGGAACGGGGCTGGGAGCCTGGCACAGGGGTTGGAGCCTGGCACGGGGGTTGGAGCCTGGCACAGGGGTTGGAGCCTGGCACAGGGTTGGCACAGCCTGAGGTTTGGAGAGCATGGCACAGGGTTGGCACAAACTGGCACAGGGATTTTGGAAAGGCTGGCACAGGTATTTGGGAGAGCCTGGAGCCTCCACACGCTGGCACGGACAGTGCCAAGGTGCCCCAGGGATCAGCTCCAGCAGCCACATCCCTGCAGGGAGCGTGGCTGTCACCCCTGGATGCCACCCATCCCTGTCACCCCTGATTGTCACCTGTGGCTGTCACCTGTGGTTGTCACCCCTGATTGTCACCCCTTCCTGAGCCAGGTGTGCCCCAGGAGCTGTCCCTGTCACCCCCAGCCGTGTCCAGGTGCCACCCCTGGCTCTGTGCTGTCCCCCCAGCCCAGCCCAGCTCCCCTTCCCCAGCCCTGGGGGCTCCCCCATGCCCTGGGGCCGCTGCCAGCTCTGCTCCTCCTTTTTCTGCTGCTCTGGGGAGGGAAAACCCAGCCCGGACTGGTGGTGATGCCTCACCTGCTCAGGGGACACCTCACCTGCTAAGGGGACACATTTGTCACCTCTCAGAGCTCGGGAGAACTCCCAGCTCGGCCACCAGAGCAGGGACCAGAGCTTGTCCAGCCCAGGCTCACTCAGGCTGCAAACAGAGGCTCAAACCACCCCAAAAAACTGCAAATAGAGTTTCAAACCACCCCAAAAATCCACGAATTTGGGCCCCAGGGCAGCCCGGGCAGCTGCAGGCAGCCCCAGCTTCCCCAGGTCAGCTCTGCTCAAAGATACAAAAAAAAAATCACCAAAATCCTGCAAAGAACAAAACAAAATGCAAATCACCACCCATAATCTTTGGGTGGCCACCAGCTGCAAATGGGATCTTAAATAAAGTTGTGTCATCCTGTTGTAGTTTTGTTAATATTCATGGAGTAAGTTTAGGGTTAGGGTTATCATTTCAGGGTTAGCATTTATATTGATGATTTAAAATCCCAGAGCTGTGTTAACCTCCCCATCCAACACACATGGCAAAGCACAGGTGCCACAGTGCCACCAGGATATTTTCTGAACAATCCCTTTTGCCAGGATATTTTTCTCCTGAGGAGCTGAGAAGCCTCAGAGGACAAGAAAAACAATAATTACCTGCTGCTGTAGGATGCAACAGGCGCAGCTTTGATTGGTCTCATGTGGTTGTTTCTAATTAATGGCCAATCACAGTCAGCTGTATCAGACTCTGGTCAGTCACAAGATTTTATTATCATTCCTTTCAAGCCTTCTGATGAAATCCTTTCTTCTATTCTTTTAGTATAGTTCTAACAGATCATTTTATTTTAATATAATATATATCATAAATATAATATATAATATTATATTTATTATATATATTATATTAAAAGAAAATTATTTGTTATTTTATATCTTTATATTTTTGTATATTTATATTAAATATAGAAATATTTAATATATGGATATATAATATATGCTTAAATATAAATATATAAAATAATAAATCAGGCTTCTGAAGCATGGAGTCAGATCCTCGTCTCTCCCCTCATCCTGGGACCCCTGAGAACACCAACACAGCACAGCTCCCTCCTCACACCTGGACCTCAAAAACACCTCCTAAAAATCCCTCCTGGCATGAACTGAGAGCAAACTTTAAGCCCCTTAAAAACACTGCAAAAATAATGTTCAGCACCCCTTGTGCCCATCCTGGCACCTAACGCTTAAAAACACTGCAAAAATAAATAAAATAAATCACGTACAGCCCTTCCTGTGCCCATCCTGCTGGGCCAGGGATGCCCCTGGGTGAGCCCAGAGCCCCCAGGCCGTGGGCACAGCCTGGGCACAGAACGCCAGGGACCAACAGCAAATCCTGGGCACAGGGACAGGGGAGTCACAAAGGGGAGCTGGGAGCTGGCAGGGCCATCCCAGTGCCAGGGGATGGGGATCCAGGCTGAGGATGGAGCCAGGGCAGCCTGGCAGGGCTCAGCTCCCTTTCCCAGCAGAGTTTCCCCAGCTGGGGATCCTCCCATACCCCTGGCACAGCTGGCACACAGCCCCAGCCCCTCCTGGGGGCACTGCCAGGGCCTGGGCTCACACCCAGCCTGGCTGCAGGACAGTTCCACCCTGGGGAAGGAGACAAGCAGGAGAGGAGGGCAGGGCAAACATCTCTGCCTGAGTTATTGGCTCTGCCTGGCACTGTGACCCAGCTGGGGCACAGGGAGATCATGAATTGCAGCAGCTCAGCCCAGCACATCCATCTCCATCCATCCACCCACCCCAACTCTGCCACATTTCCTGACGTTCCCCATCCCCTCCTGCCCCACACGGAGCTGCAGCTCCCTCGTCCTCCCTCCCCTCTGCTCTTTGGCAAATTCAGTTTTTTTCCTTCATCCAGCCCAGCCTGGGGAGCTGCTGCTGGCCCAGGGTTGGCTCAGGGCTCCTGGGCAGAGAGCAGAGGGCACAGCCTGGAAACCAGAGGGTTCTAAAGGCTGCCAGGGGGGCAGCAGGGCAGGAAAAAGAGTTGGCACAGCCCAGGGAGGGTTTGGGATCTCCTGGCAGGACAAAAGGGGCAGCAGGGCAGGAAAAATCTCCGGACAGGGTGGCAGAGCCCAGGGAGGGGTTGGGAACCTCCTGGTCCTGCAGGGCAGAGCAGGACAAGGCTCAGTACAGGGTGGCACAGCCCAGAGAGGATTTGGGATCTCCTGGTGCTGCCCAGGGGGGCAACAAGGCAGGAAAAAGCTCAGCACAAGGTGGCGGAGCCCAGGGAGGGGTTTGGGATCTCCAGGGCAGGAAAAAGAGGTGGCAAAGCCCAGAGGGAAGTTTGGGATCTCGTGGTGGTGCCAGGAGGGCAGCAGGGCAGGACAAAGATCAGGATGAGGTGACACAGCCCAGGAGGGGTTTGGGATCTCCTGGTGCTGCAGGGCAGAGCTCAGGATGAGGTGGCAAAGCCCAGAGGGAAGTTTGGGAGCTCCTGGTGCTGCAGGGCAGGACAAAGATCAGGATGAGGTGACACAGCCCAGGGAGGGTTTGGGATCTCCTGCTCAGGGAGGAGCAGCTCCCAGCCAGCTCTCAGAGCCTCCTGAGCTGCCCCTCCTGGCAGCTGCTCCCACACACCTGAGGCAAAGGATAAACTTTGCTTTTTGCCTCCTCTCCCACCCGGTCTCGGCAGTTTGGGAGGGTTTTTGTGCCCTCTCCAGGAAATGGGCCTGTGCTGGTTGTGGGCAGTGCCAGGGCCGGGTTATCTGCCCCCAGAGCAGCTCTGCAGGCACAGAGGGGGCTCAGAGGGTGACCCTGGCACCTCCCCAGCCCTGGGGACACCCAGGGAGCCCTGGCTCTGCCACCCCAAACATCCCAGCAGCTCCTTCCCACCAGCACTGAAACAAGCCAGGACCGGTAACAGGAAAACTGGCGGGAGAAGCAGAGGAAAACTCTCAAAACTAGGGAAAACATCAAGAAAAAACAAAAAAATACCAGCTCAGAAAAAGGAAATCCTTGCCAAAATCAAGGGGGAGACACTCTGGAAGTTTTTTGCCTTTGAAATTTGCCCTGAGAGGAGGAGCCCCAGGAGCTGAGGGCGCTGCCACAGGCTGGGCCTGCTCCTGGGCCTGAGCGGAGTCCAGAGCAACGTGAGGAACAATCCCACAGAACAGGACAAAATTCACCTCCCCATATTTATATTTTTATAATTCTGGGCCTAAACAGAGTCCAGAGCAGCATGAGGAACAATCCCACAGAGCAGGACAAAATTCAACTCCCCATATATATTTTTTTAATAATTCTGGGCCTAAACAGACTCCAGAGCAGCACCAGGAACAGTCCCACAGAGAAGGCCACAGTTCACCTCCCCATATTTATATTTTTATAATTCTGGGCCTGAACAGAGTCCAGAGCAGCATGAGGAGCTGTTCTACAGAACAGGGTGGAATTTCACATCCCCATTATAAATATTTATAATTCTGTTCAGCCCTAGGCCTCAACAGGGTCCAGAGCAGCACCAGGAACAGTCCCTCAGAGAAGGCCAAACTTCACCTCCCCATTATTTATATTTTATAATTCTGTTCAGCTCTGGGCCTGAGCAGAGTCCAGAGCAGCACGAGGAACAGTCCCACAGAAAAGGGCAAAATTCACCTCCCCAGTATTTATATTTTTAACATTCTGGGCCTGAACAGAGTCCAGGGCAGCATGAGGAGCAGTCCTACTGAGAAGGTCAAAATTCACCTCGCATATCTATTTTTTTATAATTCTGTTCATCCCTGGGCCTCAACAGACTCCAGAGCAGCGTGAGGAGCCGTCCCACAGAGCAGGGTGGAATTCACCTCCTCAGTATTTATATTTTATAATTCTGGGCCTGAGCAGAGTCCAGAGCAGTGTGAGGAGCAGTCCCACAGAGCAGAACAAAATTCAACTCCCCGTTATATATATATTTATAATTCTGTTCAGTCCTGGGCCTCAACAGACTCCAGAGCAGCAGCAGGAACTACAGGAACTACAACCAGTCCTACAGAGAAGGTCAAAATTCACCTCTCCGTATATATTATTTTTATCATTCTGGGCCTGAGCAGAGTCCAGAACAGCACCAGGAGCAGTTCCATAGAACAGGATGGAATTCACCTTCCCATATCTATTTTTTTATAATTCTGTTCATCCCTGGGCCTGAACAGACTCCAGAGCAGCGTGAGGAGCAGTCCCACAGAGCAGGGTGGAATTCACCTCCCTGGTATTTATATTGTATAATTCTGGGCCTGAGCAGAGTCCAGAGCAGCACCAGGAGCAGTCCCAGAGAGAAGGACAAAATTCACCTCCCCAGTATTTATATTTTTATAATTCAGTTCAGCGCTATAATTCTGGGCCTGAGCAGCCTCGGAGCAGGCAGATCCCAGTTCTCAGCTGAGCACTCCAGGGATGGATAAGGCCCCGAGATGCTCTTTGGGAGGATGAGGAAGGCGTTTGTCCAGACATGAAGTTGTGCACAGCACTCCTGAAGCACAGCCCGGCCTCCTCAGCGTGCTGTGTCCAGCAGGAAAAGCCACAGGGGATGAAAATCTGACCAAAGATTGATTGCAAAGCCACCAAGTGACTGTCCTAGGCGGCCACATCCCGGCCTGGACAGGGATCCTCTCATTTCTCCATTCCATTTCTGAGCCACAAAGCCAGCACCAACTGCAACACCCAGACCACAAAACAGGCTGGGGAACCACAAAAGCCACAATGACAAACGCTTAAATCGAAGTTTCTCACTCCCCCAGGGCTCCCAAATGCCTGTGCACAAAGGAAAACGCACTCAGAGCCCACGGAAAACTCTTCTTCCAGAAAATAAAAAACCAAAACAAATTTTGAAGACAACAACAAACAGCACCCCCTCCTTCACCCTGCTCATGCAGGAGCCGCTGGGGAAGGTGAGGCACGGCCAGGATGCAGAAATGGTGGCACAGCTGCCTCCGTGTCCCTGACACCTCGTCCCCAGGTGGGCAGGGCGGGCACGGGGGATGCTCTGCAGGCAGAACTCACCTTCCACAGTTGCAGTGACAAACTCGGTCCTCCCCTCGGAGGTGCGGTAGGATGTAATTGTGGAATCTGTCCAGCAAGGCGTTCATGTCCATCAAGCAAGCTATTGCCTGTAAGAGCCCACAAGCGAGGCACGGGGTCAGCGCCGGGCGCTGGGGTAAAACATCCACTCCAGTTCGATTGCCGGGCACCGAAGCAGCCATCGGGAGAAGATGCGCGTGTGGAGGGACACACGGACACACACGAAGGTGCTCGGGCTCGGGGACAGCGCGGGGGGAAGGTGGAGAGGAGGCGGGGGGGCGGCGGTGCTGATGGAGAGGAGGAGGAAGAGGTGGTGGTGGGGGGGGGGACACACCACGGATGGGGAGGGGAGATAAGCAAAAAATCTCTTACCATAACGATAGAGGCGCCCAGGATCATGAAAATCATGGTGTTTGCATTCATGGACATCAAGAGGGAACGGCCAGCGGTGGGGTCCGTGCGCCCGCAGCCCGCGGAGCGGCGGCCGCGCTATTCCGCAGCGCCGAGCGCGGGGCGCATCGCGCTCGCTGCCCGCACGCTGCGGTGCGGCGGGGGGCGGCGGGGCGGCGCGGAGCCCCCCGCGCACACCGCGCACCGAGCGCTCCCCCGTGCCGGGGACGCCGCGGGGCTCCCGCGCCCTGCCCGCCTTATGTTTTTATAATTCTGAAGGTGGATGTGATAGGTAAAAAAAAAAAAAAAAAAAAAAAAAAAAATTAAAAAATATTTTTTTAAAAAATTAAAAATAAAAAAAATAATAATAATAATTCCGGCCCCCGGCTCCCCCCGGCCGCGGTGGCGGCGGGTGCGCGGCTCCGGGAGCGGGCACACGCCGGTGCAAGCACAGCCTTCATGCAGCAACTGGGAAGCGAGGCAGCCAAAGCCGGGGTGGGGGGGAGAGGCTGGGGGAGGAGGAGGCAGGCTGCAAAAAAATCACCCACTCCGGGGGAGCCTCATCGCATCCTCCCCGCCGACCCTCCCCAAAATCATCCCCGCTGCCGAGCGCTGCTAAATAAAAATCGGCGATAAAAAATTAAAATAAAATAAAATACCCCAGCCCCCAAATCACCGCGCCCACCCTCACCACCTCACCCCCAAAAAATAACCAAAAAAAATTCAGCCCCACAAGCCCTCCCGGCTCGGGGCTGCGCTGTCCCCGCGGGCAGCCCCCGGGCCGGCCCCGCTCGGGGAGGGATGCGGGATGCAGGGAGGGATGCGGGATGCAGCGAGGGGGAAGATGCGCCCAAGGCAGCGCCGGCCGCCCCCTCCCCACCCCGGGCATTTACCTACGTGGGGAGGCGCTGCTCCGGGAGCGGCTCATGGCGAGCGGCGGCTCCAGCTCTGCGGGCCGGCCCTGCGGGGCTCCCCCCGCCCCGCAGCCGCACGCCGAGCCCCGGCAGCGGCGCTTGGCCGCGTTTCCAGAGCCACACGCCATCCTCACCCCGCCCTTCCTCCGCCCGGGGTCGGCCCCGGCCCCCTTTGCCCCTGCGGGACCCCTCCCCGGGCTCTCTCCGCCCGGGGGTCCGCGCTCGGAGCGGGGCGGGCCGGGGGTGCGAGCCCCGCGCTGCCCCCGGAGCCTCCTCCGCCCGCACCGAGCGCGGGCACCGAGTACAGATCGCGGGCACCGAGCGGGGGGCCCGGACACCGAGAAGGGGATCGGGGGCACCGAGCGGGGATCGGGGGCACAGAGCGCGGGCACCGAGCGGGGATCGGGGGCACCGAGCGGGGGGCCCGGACACCGAGCGGGGATCGGGGGCACAGAACGCGGGCACCGAGCGGGGATCGGGGGCACAGAGCGCGGGCACCGAGCGGGGGTTGCGGGCACCGAGCGGGGATCGCGGGCCACGAGCGAGGGTGGCGGGCACCGAACGAGGGTCGTGGACACCGAGAGGGGATCGGGGGCACCGAACGAGGGTCGTGGACATGGAGCGGGGGTCCCGGACACCGAGAGGAGATCACGGGCACGGAGCGGGGGTCGCGGGGGGATCGCTGGCACCGAGCGGGGGTCGCGGGGGTGTCACGGGCACCGAGCGGGGGTCGCGGCCCCGCGGGTTCAAGGGAGGCAGCGGAGCCGCCCGGAGCGGGGAGCAAATCCCAGCCCGGCTGGAAACGCTCCCTGGGAAAATCCTCCCGCTCTTATCCCCCCCGAAAGGCCGGGCTGGGGCGGAGGGACCCCGGCAGGGCTGGGACACCGAGGGCTTTGTCCCCTCTCTGTCCCTAAGGCCGAGGGTCCGTTTGTTCCACACCGTGCTATCGGTCTGTCCGGCTTAGGAGCTGCTGGGGAAAAATGGAAAGCAAAAAAGAAAAGAGAAGTGAGCAGGCGGTAACTTTTTGCTTGTTTGGTTGTTGTTCCTTTCACAGCGGACGGGGCGAGGCGGAGGGAGCAGCACGTGGGGAACGGGCGCAGCTCAGCTCGGGGTCCTGCAGGGCCTCCCCTCATCCCCGCCTTCCTCACCGTGAGTTTCTCCTTGCCACAATCCAGGTGTTCCCTTTTTTTGTGCTTCTCAGTGACCGAAGCCGAGTTTGCTGCTGCTGGGTTTTGCATTTTTGCAAATTTGTTTCCCTCCTGCTCCTCAGGCCACAATCAGCCTTCTTATGTAATGACTGGTGTTATATAAACTCCATTCTTCAAGGAACAGTCATTAACCTACTACTGGGTATTGAAAATACCAAAATACTGTCACACAATTAAAATCACTAAATGGTGTCCTCAAATTAGAGCACAGATTGCATTGCAGATTTTTTTTAATTTTTTTTTTTTTAATTAAACCACACACATGAAACATTTGACCAACCAGGCTCTTCATGCAAAGGAGCAGCAGGGCAGGGAAGGCACCTCTTGCTTTATCCTGTCCTGAGCTCAGAAGCGGATTGTGCCGTGGAAATGCAGAGCTCGGGGAGGAGGCAGCCGGTTACTCTGCCTGCTGCAGGAAACAAAAGCGTTTCTGAATAAAACAAGAGGAGGGAACAGTTTGAGGACAAGTCTCAGGGAGTTTTGTGGAGCTGAAGTTTTCCCACAAGCCAGGCTGGGTCATTGGCTTGGGAAAAGCCATTTCCCTCCCTGTGCTTCTGGAGCAAAAGCCACCCCAAAAATCCCTGCCGTGGTTGGTCCTGGCTGCTGAGAGATCCCAAAAATCCGTGTCCTGATCAATCCTGCTGCAGGTGATCCCAAACATCCCTGTCCTGATCAATCCTGGCTTTTGGGGATCCCAAAAATCCCTGTCCTCATCAATTCTGGCTCCCAAACATCCCTATCCTGATCAGTCCTGGCTACTGAGAGATCCCAGAAATCCCTGTCCTGATCAATCCTGCTTTCTGGGGATCCCAAATATCCCTGTCCCAGCCAATCCTGGCTTTTGGGGACCCCAAACATCCCTGTCTTGATCAATCCTGGCTTTTGGGGATCCCAAAAATCCCTGTCCTAATCAATTCTGGCTCCCAAACATCCCTATCCTGATCAGTCCTGGCTGCTGAGAGATCCTAAATATCCCTTAATATCCCTGTCCTGATCATTTCTGGATGTGAGGATGCCAAAAATCCCTGTCCTGATCAACCCTGGCTGCTGAGAGATCCCAAAAATCCCTGTCTTGATCTATCCTAGCTGCTGGGGACCCTAAACATCCCTGTCCTGATCAATCCTGGCTTTTGGGAAAAATCCCTGTCCTAATCAATTCTGGCTCCCAGACATCCCTATCCTGATCAGTCCTGGCTGCTGAGAGATCCCAAACATCCCTGTCCTGATCAATCCTGGCTGCTGAGAGATCCCAAAAAATCCCTGTCTTGATCAATCCTGCTTTCTGGGGATCCCAAATATCCCTGTCCTGATCAATCCTGGCTGCTGAGAGATCCCAAAAAATCCCTGCCTTGATCAATCCTGCTTTCTGGGGATCCCAAATATCCCTGTCCCAGCCAATCCTGGCTTTTGGGGACCCCAAACACCCCTAACAGGTGACAAACTCCAGCCTGGTCCTGGCCCAAGTGCCACCAGCTGTGGGCCAGGGACATTCTCACCTGAGCAAAGACCCGCTAATGAGTGAGCTGCCCCCACAATGGGTTTGTTAAACTCGTTCCTAATTAACAATGGGTTTGTAAACTCGTTCCTAATTAACAATGGGTTTATCAAACTCGTTTCTAATTAACAATTAGCGGCACTCCCACCCTGCCCGTGGCTCCTGCTCAGCCCCAGGCTGTCACCAGCACCCGAGGGGAGCACAGGTGCCCAATCTGATGCAGTGACCCACCTGGAAAACAAACTGCAAACCTCACCAGGCTGCTGCCCCAACACCCATCCCCTGCAGAATTCCTGCTGGAAGTGTCTTTAACAACCCAACAAACCCCAGCACGGGGAATTTTGGGTTATTAAACACCCAAATCTGACGCAGTGACCCATGTGGAGACGGGACAGGAAAACAAACTCTCCAAACCTCATCACCAGGGCTGCTCCCCGTTCCCTTGCAGAACTCCTGTTTAGCTATTAAATAGCCCAAAAAGCCCCAGCACGGGGAATTTTGGGTTATTAAAGATTCCCAAACCCAAATGTGACGCCGTGACCCATTTGGAGAGAGGCCAGGAGGGCTCTGGGCTGGCAGGGCTGAGTTTGAGCACAGAGCACAGAGCACAGAGCACAGCCAGGAGTGCAGAGCCTTCACTCAAACCTCAGCAGCTGCCAAGAACTTTCATAAAATATCAGAATTATAATCATTATTATCATAATAATTATTGTGGTTGTTGTGTTAATCCCAATTAATATTATACTCGTTATTAAATATTTTTGTAATTTAAATTATTTGTTATAACTTCTATAATTTTATAAAAATTATTCTATCATTTTTATTATATATTTATTTTTCTATTATTTATTACATTCACATATATTAATATATATAATAGAACATATATTTTAATATAATATTTTAATATATTTATTATATTTTACCATATATTAATATATATAATAGAACATATATTTTAATATAATATATTAATATATTTATATTTAACATATATTAATATATATAATAGAACATATATCTTAATATAATATATTAATATATTCATTATATTTTACCATATATTAATATATAATAGAACATATATCTTAATATAATATATTAATATACTTATTATATTTTAACATATTAAATAAATTTAATAGTGAAAAAATTTATATATTATATATTTAGATGATATATGGCAATATATTTATATATTATAAATTTCTATATTATATCTATATATTTTTATATATTATATATATAATATATATTTTTATACATTATATACCTATATAATAGGTGTATATATCTATATATATAGATATATATTATTATATATAGGTTATATATTATATATAATATAGGTATATATATCTATATATCTATATATATTATTGTATATAGATTATATATAATATATATATTATAAATTTCTATATTATATCTATATATTTTTATACATAATATATGTATATTATATTTTTATATATTATATGCCACAATTAATTATTGTGATTAATTGTAATAATAATCACAATTATTGTGATCCCACCCAATCACAAATTTAAATTATTTCTATTGTCAGGATTTTGCCCCCAGTTCCCTAAATCCAGTTGAAGCCTCACAGTCACATTCACCTCACCCAAATATTCCATATTTTACCCCAAAAAGAACAGCCACAATTCCTCAGTTTCTATTATTCTAAAACCAGACAAACTTAAAGGTTTTTTTCATTTTTATTTGATGCTTCCAACTTTATAGCTAATAATATACAGATATTCAGTTTTTCCATTGTTCCATTCACATCCTCACAGAGTTCAGCCATTCTGTCACATTGAAATAAAATAAAATAAAAAAAAAAAAAACAAACCAAAACTGAAATATAATAAATCAAATAAATCCAAAGGCTGGAAAAATACATTATAAACTTATATTCAAGAAACATTCTCTTTATAATTAAAAACCTATTTGTAATAATTAAAGTAGGATTTAAAGAAAAAACTTGATTTGAATTTTTAAATAGGTGGCTTTTGTGTATACTTTTAATTTTATATGTACAAGCCCAACCAGTATCTCTGCCTACCTGTGACAGAATACCTGAAAAAAACCCCAAAAAAAGACACTGAAAAGGAATTTTTTAAACAAACAAACAAACAAAAAAAGATCAATATTCATTTTCCAAAATACAGTATAATCAGAACTGGAAACACATGCTCCCCTCATCTGGGTTAAGGCCTCAGAGACAGAGGTGCTTTAATAAAAGCAGACAGTGTGAAGAAAAGTCCTTCCACTTTTCTCTTCAAATTCCTGTAACAGCTCATCTATTTCATTCTCCATGTCTTCTGTGTGCTGGATCTGCAAAACAAAAACCTCTGAGCAAGCAAACTCCAGGCCTTGGATGGTTCAAAATCTCCAAAAATCCAATTTTGGGTTTGCTGGGGATCTCACTGGGCGGCTGCACCCAATGGGCTTTACTGAACTTTACTGAGAAACCAGAATTCCCAAATTTCTCAGTTTATTGAGATTCCCAAAGGCACTGATATTCTGATTTTATTGATCATTCTAAATGATCAGACATTCTGTTTTTATAGACCAGATATCTTGATTTTACTGATCATTCCCAAAGGCACAGATATGCCATTTTTATTGAACATTCCCAAAGGCAAAGATATTCTGATTTTATTGATAATTCCCAAAGGATCAGACATTCTGGTTTCACAGAACAGATATTCTGATTTTATTGAGATTCCCAAAGGCACAGATATTCTATTTCTATTGATCATTCCCAAAGGCACAGATACTCTGATTTTATTTATCATTCTAAATGATCAGACATTCTGTATTTATAGAAGATATTCTGGTTTTATAGAACAGATATTCTGATTTTATTGAGATTCCCAAAGGCACTGATATTCTATTTTTATTGATCATTCCCAAAGGCACTGATATTCTAATTGTATTGATCATTCCCAAAGGCACAGATACTCTGATTTTATTGATCATTCCAAATGATCAAACATTCTGTATTTATAGGACAGATATTCAGTTTCTATTGATCATTCCCAAAGGGACAGATATTCTGATTTTATTGATTATTCCCAAAGGGACAGATATTCTGATTTTATTGATTATTCCCAAAGGCACAGATATTCAGTTTCTACTGATCATTCCCAAAGGCTCTGATATTTTGATTTTACTGAGATTCCCAAATGACCAGACATGTTTTTCAGGTTTTTCAGATAAATATTACTGTCTACTCTACAGCTGTCCATTCTGTGAATGGAATGAGGATTTCACTGAGCAGCAGTGAAGTCCTGAAGTCTGGGAACCCCACAAATCCAAGCCAGGAGAATGTGGAAATTCATATTTTAATGTGGATTTTAATGGAATAACTGCAAATGCAGGGGTTTCCTGGAGCAGCAAGAAAAGACAATAAATGGCAGCCCAGAATTGGAGTCAGGTTCATCATTCTTCCCTTCATCAGGGAATTCCACAAATCCAAGCCAGGAGAATGTGGAAATTTGCATTTTAACGTGGATTTTAATGGAATAACTGGAAATGCAGGGTTTTCTGGAGCAGCAAGCAAAAGCATTTAATGGCAGCCCAGGATTGGAGTCAGATTCATCATCAGATCCATTTGATTGGAGTCAGATCCATTCAATGTGGAAATTCACATTTTAACGTGGATTTTAATGGAATAACTGGAAAATGCAGGGGTTTTCTGGAGCACAATAAAAGGCAATTAATGGCAGCCCCAGGATTGGATCAGGTTCATCATCAATGTGGAAATTCACATTTTAACATGGATTGACTTGGTCAAAGCACCACAATTTTAATGGAATAACTGCAAATGCAGGGGTTTTCTGGAGCACAATAAAAGGCAATTAATGGCAGCCCAGGATTGAAGTCAGATTCATCATCAATGTGGAAATTCACATTTTAATGTGGATTTTAATGGAATAACTGGAAAATGCAGGAGTTTTCTGGAGCACAATAAAAGGCAATTAATGGCAGCCCCAGGATTGGATCAGGTTCATCATCAATGTGGAAATTCACATTTTTAACATGTATTTTAATGGAATAACTGCAAATGCAGGGGTTTTCTGGAGCAGCAAGCAAAAGCAATAAATGGCAGCCCCAGGACTGGAGTCAGATTCATCATTTCCACATTCTCCTGGTTTCTATCTGGGAACCCTACAAATCCAAGCCAGGAGAATGTGGAAATTCACATTTTAACGTGGATTTTAATGGAATAACTGCAAATGCAGGGGTTTCTGGAGCAGCAAGAAAAGGCAATGGCAGCCCCAGGATTGGAGTCAGATTCATCATCAATGTGGAAATTCACATTTTAACGTGGATTTTAATGGAATAACTGGAAAATGCAGGGGTTTTCTGGAGCAGCAAGAAAAGGCAATGGCAGCCTCAGGATTGGAGTCAGATTCATCAATCCTGCCTTTGTTTGGGAACCCCTCAAATCCAAGCCAGGAGAATGTGGAGATTCATATTTTGAGGTGGATTTTAATGGAATAACTGCAAATGCAGGAGTTTTCTGGAGCACAAGAAAAGGCAATTAATGGCAGCCCCAGGATTGGATCAGATTCATCATCAATGTGGAAATTCACATTTTTAACGTGGATTTTAATGGAATAACTGCAAATGCAGGGGTTTTCTGGAGCACAAGAAAAGGCAATTAATGGAAGCCCCAGGACTGGAGTCAGATCCATTCAATGTGGAAATTCACATTTTAACGTGGATTTTAATGGAATAACTGAAAATGCAGGGTTTTCTGGAGCAGCAGTGTCAGATCCATCATTCCTGCCTTTGTTTGGGAACCCCACAAATCCAAGCCAGGAGAATGTGGAAATTCACATTTTGAGGTGGATTTTAATGGAATTACTGCAAATGCAGGGGTTTTCTGGAGCACAATAAAAGGCAATTAATGGCAGCCCCAGGATTGGATCAGATTCATCATCAGATCCATTTGATTGGAGTCAGATCCATTCAATGTGGAAATTTGCATTTTGACATGGATTTTAATGGAATAACTGCAAATGCAGGAGTTTTCTGGAGCACAAGAAAAGGCAATAAATGGCAGCCCCAGGATTGGAGTCAGATTCATCATTTCCACGTTCTCCTGGTTTCTATCTGGGAACTCTACAAATCCAAGCAACGAGAATGTGGAAATTCACATTTTAATGTGGATTTTAATGGAATAACTGCAAATGCAGGGTTTTCTGGAGCACAATAAAAGGCAATTAATGGCAGCCCCAGGATTGGATCAGGTTCATCATCAATGTGGAAATTCCCATTTTAACGTGGATTTTAATGGAATAACTGGAAAATGCAGGGGTTTTCTGGAGCACAATAAAAGGCAATTAATGGCAGCCCAGAATTGGAGTCAGGTTCATCATTCCTCCCTTCATCAGGGAATTCCACAAACACAAGTCAGGAGAATGTGGAAATTCACATTTTAACATGGATTTTAATGGAATAACTGAAAAATGCAGGAGTTTTCTGGAGCACAATAAAAGGCAATTAATGGAAGCCCCAGGATTGGATCAGATTCATCATCAATGTGGAAATTCATATTTTAATGGGGATTTTAATGGAATAACTGGAAAATGCAGGGGTTTTCTGGAGCACAAGAAAAGGCAATGGCAGCCCCAGATTGGAGTCAGATTCATCATCAGATCCATTTGATTGGAGTCAGATCCATTCAATGTGGAAATTCACATTTTAACGTGGATTTTAATGGAATAACTGGAAATGCAGGATTTTCTGGAGCACAATAAAAGGCAATTAACGGCAGCCCCAGGACTGGAGTTAGATCCATCATTTCCACGTTCTCCTGGTTTCTATCTGGGAACTCTACAAATCCAAGCCAGGAGAATGTGGAAATTCACATTTTAACGTGGATTTTAATGGAATAACTGGAAAATGCAAGAGTTTTCTGGAGCACAAGCACAGACAATGGCAGCCCCAGGACTGGATCAGATTCATCATCAGATCCATTTGATTGGAGTCAGATTGGAGTCAGATTGGAGTCAGATCCATTCAATGTGGAAATTCACATTTTAACGTGGATTTTAATGGAATAACTGCAAATGCAGGGGTTTTCTGGAGCACAATAAAAGGCAATGGCAGCCCCAGGATTTGTGCCAGATCCATCATTCCTGCCTTTGTTTGGGAACCCCACAAATCCAAGCCAGGAGAATGCAGAAATTTGCATTTTGACATGGATTTTAATGGAATAACTGCAAATGCAGGGTTTTCTGGAGCAAAAGAAAAGGCAATAAATGGCAGCCCAGGATTGGAGTCAGATTCATCATCAATGTGGAAATTCACATTTTTAACGTGGATTTTAATGGAATAACTGCAAATGCAGGAGTTTTCTGGAGCAGCAAGCACAGGCAACGGCAGCCTCAGGATTTGTGTCAGATCCATCATTCCTGCCTTTGTTTGGGAACCCCTCAAATCCAAGCCAGGAGAATGTGGAAATTCACATTTTGACATGGATTGACTTGGTCAAAGCACCACAATTTTAATGGAATTACTGCAAATTCAGGGTTTTCTGGAGCACAAGAAAAGGCAATTAATGGCAGCCCCAGGATTGGATCAGGTTCATCATCAATGTGGAAATTCACATTTTTAACATGTATTTTAATGGAATAACTGCAAATGCAGGGGTTTTCTGGAGCACAAGCAAAGGCAATTAATGGCAGCCCCAGGATTGGAGTCAGATTCATCATTTCCACGTTCTCCTGGTTTCTATCTGGGAACTCTACAAATCCAAGCCAGGAGAATGTGGAAATTCACATTTTAACATGGATTTTAATGGAATAACTGCAAAATGCAGGGGTTTTCTGGAGCACAAGAAAAGGCAACGGCAGCCTCAGGATTTGTGTCAGATTCATCATTCCTGCCTTGGTTTGGGAACCCCTCAAATCCAAGCCAGGAGAATGTGGAAATTCATATTTTGAGGTGGATTTTAATGGAATAACTGGAAAATGCAAGAGTTTTCTGGAGCAGCAAGCAAAGGCAACAGCACAGGCAACAGCCCCAGGATTGGAGTCAGGTTCATCATTTCCACGTTCTCCTGGTTTCTATCTGGGAACTCTACAAACACAAGGCACGAGAATGTGGAAATTCACATTTTAACGTGGATTTAAATGGAATAACTGCAAATGCAGGGTTTTCTGGAGCACAAGCACAGGCAATTCATGGCAGCCCAGAATTGGAAATTTTGTGTACTCACACACTGGCAGAGCTCACAGATGAGGAAAGCCCCCAGCGTGGCCTCCTCGTGGTTGTCCTGGATGTCCACGTTGATGACGTGCACGGGCTGACACGTCTCCTGCTCCCTCGAGTTTAAATCTGCATTAAAAGGCACAGCAGCAAAAACTGGGGTGAAATGGGGTCAAATTTTACCCAAAAAAAAGTAACAGGATTTTTAAAAATACATAGGTGTTGTGGCATTAAATTTTCTAAAGTATTTTTTAGAATTTATTGTATATTTTCTTAATAATAACTTCTATCATTACATATTTTCTGGTATTTTTATAGTATACATTACACATTTATACAATAAAAATATATTTGCATAAATAATTTAATGAAATATTTAATAATAATATATTATCTTATATTATTTTATAAAAATAAAAATACTTTTGATTTATAAATATATATTTTTTGCACCTATTTTAAAATCTAGTCCATTATATTATATTATATTATATTATATTATATTATATTATATTATATTATATTATATTATATTATATTGTTTCTAGTGATATTATTATATATTTTATATTATTTCTATATTATTATATTATATATTACAATCTATATTACATATTGTATTTTATATAGTCTAGATTATATATTATATATTATATATTATATAGTATATAGTATATAGTATATAGTATATAGTATATAGTATATAGTATATAGTATATAGTATATTGGATATTGGATATTGGATATTGTATGCTATATCATATATAATAATAATTATATATATAATTATACTTTCATATATTATATATTTTATATATTATTTTCTTAATAATCCCTTTTATTTCCAACCAAAAGAGGTGGATTTTGACAACCTATGAACTCAGATTTGTGAAAAGCTCATGGCAGTTTATTTTCCCTTCTCAAATGAATTTATTGCTCCTCTTACTCTGACAATCTTTAAAGATCAAGAATCTCAAAGAGAAGAAGAATTTTGAGCTTCCCCACCTGGAATGTTAAAAAAGTACTGGAACATGGATTTTACAGGCCATGAAATATTGTAAAAGAGCAGGAACAGGAATTTTACAGTACATGGAATAATGGAGAAGAGCAGGGAGATGGATTTTATAACACATGGAATAATGTGTGAGAGCAGGAAAATGGATTTTATAACACATGGAATAATGGAGAAGAGCAGGGGAATGGATTTTATAACACATGGAATAATGGAGAAGAGCAGGAAAATGGATTTTATAACACATGGAATAATGGAGAAGAGCAGGAAAATGGATTTTATAACACATGGAATAATGTGTAAGAGCAGGGAGATGGATTTTATAACACATGGAATAATGTGTAAGAGCAGGAAAATGGATTTTATAACACATGGAATAATGTGTAAGAGCAGGAAAATGGATTTTATAACACATGGAATAATGGAGAAGAGCAGGGAGATGGATTTTATAACACATGGAATAATGGAGAAGAGCAGGGGGATGGATTTTATAACACATGGAATAATGGAGAAGAGCAGGAAGATGGATTTTATAACACATGGAGTATTCTAAAAAAGCAGGACCATGGATTTTACAGGACATTAAATATTGTAAAAGAGCAGGAACAGGAATTTTACAGTACATGGAATAATGTGTGAGAGCAGGGAAATGGATTTTATAACACATGGAATAATGTGTGAGAGCAGGAAAATGGATTTTATAACACATGGAATAATGTGTAAGAGCAGGAATATGGATTTTATAACACATGGAATAAATGGAGAAGAGCAGGAAAATGGATTTTATAACACATGGAATAAATGGAGAAGAGCAGGAATATGGATTTTATAACACATGGAATAATGGAGAAGAGCAGGAAAATGGATTTTATAACACATGGAATAATGGAGGAGAACAGGAAGATGGATTTTATAACACATGGAATAATGTGTAAGAGCAGGAAGATGGATTTTATAACACATGGAATAATGGAGAAGAGCAGGGAGATGGATTTTATAACACATGGAATAATGGAGAAAAGCAGGAATATGGATTTTATAACACATGGAATAATGTGTGAGAGCAGGGAGATGGATTTTATAACACATGGAATAATGGAGAAGAGCAGGAAGATGGATTTTATAACACATGGAATAATGGAGAAGAGCAGGGAGATGGATTTTATAACACATGGAATAATGGAGAAGAGCGGGAATATGGATTTTATAACACATGGAATAATGGAGAAGAGCGGGAATATGGATTTTATAACACATGGAATAATGGAGAAGAGCAGGGAGATTTCACAATACATGAAATATTGTAAAATATTTCCATATTTTACATAAATACAACTGGATTCTAACAATGGAACCATGAGGAAGACTTCTGACTTCCTCCTCAAAGAAGCCCCTGACCCATCTCAGAGCCCACCAACCCAATTAAGAGGATAATTGGGCAGCTCAGCTAATTATAACACACTGTAATTACAACACAAAGTGGGCCAGGCCATAATGATGGATCTGAAAGTGTAAAACCTGTTTGGACAAACACAGAGCAGGAGTTTGTGATTTTTTACACATCTTTGGGGGGTCACTCCCCAAATGTCCAGCACTGTAATAATTAAACAGTACTGTAATAATAAAACTAAATATATATAATATAATATAAATATAAAATAGAATATAAAATAATAAAAATATATAAATATATATTTATATAAATATAAAATAGAATATAAAATAATAAAAATATATAAATATATATTTATATAAATATAAAATATAATATAAAATAATAAAAAATAATAAAATAATAAAATAAATTAACATGAATTAATTGCTGTCTGTGCTTCACCCCACTGCCCAGGGGGTGTTTAATGGATGAAGTGCTTGGGAATCCTGCAGGAAATGCAGCTCTCGTTTGGTTTTCCATCAGCTCACCCCAAATGTGTTCAGTTTTTCACATCCATGAGAATTTCCAAACCAACCATGGAATTTCTGGAATTCCCTTGCTGTGCACTCACCTCTGAATAAATCTCCACCAATAACTGCAGCTCCTGGGATTCACACATTATTTCAAAGAAAAAAAAAACCCCAAATTAATTTGATTTATCACTTTAATCTCCTTACCTTCTACTACTTGATCATAGACTCTTTCTTCACACGTTAGGATCAAATCAAAAACGTCTTTGCAGTTCTGGAATCTCTCTGGTCGTGGCTTGATTCTCTTATTTCTGTCCAACATGTGTAAAATCCCATTCTGTGTGTATCTGAGGTTGCTTGAGTTAAGAATCTTTACTTGAAGCAAAGTCATGGTTTGGAGCAAATGAGCACCACAAGGAATAATTTTATAATATATATAATTTTTTTATAATATATATAATTTTATAATAATATATAATTTTATAATAATATATAATTTATAAAGGAATAATTTTAAATAAATATTTTAAAATAAAATATTTATTTTATTTTAAAAATATTTTGTTTGCAAACCTAAAAATCAGTGACCACTAAAGAAATTCCTAAGGTGTGACCCCCATCTTGCAGCTGCTTTTTACAGCTTTAAAAGGCTCTCAGAATTTTGCTTGGGAAATGATTTTTATATCCATAAATTTCCATATTTTTAAATGGAATATTAAAATTAATATTTTAATATTAATTATAAAATTATTATTACATTTTAAATATTCCATATTTTTATATCCAAAAATTTCCCCCCCCCCAACCTTTTTTTTTAAGAAATTTAAGACATTTTCTAAGAAATTTAAGACATTTTTAAAGAAATTTAAGACATTTTTTTTTTTAAATTTCTGTGCTGTTTTGTGAGCAGGATGTCCTACATTCCTCAAAGGTGTTTCAGGTGTTTCAGGCACAAAACCCTACCTGGAAATGTGAATTTCTGCAACTGAAAACTCCAAAGGAAGCCAAAGCCAGCACAGAATCACCTCCCACAAAAACCTCCTGAGCTGCATCAATGGGGAGCAATGAAGAAAATCAGATTTTGTGCCTGTCAGAGCCTCCTCACTGTGTGAGAGGAATCTGTGATGCTGCTTGGAGCTAATAAATTGAATAAATTGAATAAATTGAATAAATTGATGCTGCTGCCATCACCTGGAGGAAACCAAACAGCTCTGAAGGGAAAGTTCCAGGGGAAAATTGGGAATATCAGGAAAACTTGGATTGAGAAAGCCTGGAAGGGGACACAGCTCTGCCTGACTTTATATTCTTGTTTTTCAGCTGTATTTTTAACCAGCTGAGATTATTTTTACAATTAACACTATGGATAACAGCCTAGAATTTCTTGAGATTACAAGTCTGAGAATAAAACAATTTCAAGTATTTGTGAAAAAAAACCCCCAATTTCCAGTATTTGTGAAAAATAAAACAATTTCCAGTATTTGTGATAAAAAACCCAATTTCTAATATTTGTGAAAAAAAACCCAATTTCCAGTATTTGTGAAAAATAAAACAATTTCCAGTATTTGTGAAGAAAAACTCAGTTTCCAGTATTTGTGAAAAACCCCAATTTCTAGTATTTGTGAAAAAAACCTCAATTTCCAGTATTTGTGAAAAAACCCCAATTTCCAGTATTTGTGAAAAAAAACAATTTCCAGTATTTGTGATAAAAAACCCCCATTTCCAGTATTTGTAGCAATATGTAAGAGTGATCTGGGTTCAGTTCCTCTGTGTAATTTCAATTTTGCACCACAAACAGTGCTGGGATGTTCATCACAATTAAATCTTGTTAATTAGCCTGACTTCTGGAAATCAGGAAAATTTGGATTGAGAAGGCCTGGAAGGGGACACAGCTCTGCCTGACTTTATATTCTTGTTTTTCAGCTGTATTTTTAACCAGCTGAGATTATTTTTATAATGTAACACTAAGGATAACAGCCTGTAATTGAGATAATTCTGAAAATAAAATAATTTCCAGTATTTGTGAAAAAAAACCCCCAATTTCCAGTATTTGTGAAAAAAAACCCCAATTTCCAGTATTTGTGAAAAATAAAACAATTTCCAGTATTTGTGAAAAAAAAAACAATTTCCAGTATTAGTGAAAAATAAAACAATTTCCAGTATTTGTGATAAAAACCCCAATTTCCAGTATTTGTGAAAAAAACCCAATTTCCAGTATTTGTGAAAAAAACCCCCAATTTCCAGTATTTGTGAAAAAAAACCCCAATTTCCAGTATTTGTGAAAAATAAAACAATTTCCAGTATTTGTGGAAAAAACCCAATTTCCAGTATTTGTAGCAATATGTAAGAGTGATCTGGGCTTCAGTTGCTCTGTGTAATTTCAATTTTGCACCACAAACTGAGTGCTGGGATGTTCATCACAATTAAATCTTGTTAATTAGCCTGACCTCTGGAAATCAGGAAAATTTGGATTGAGAAAGCCTGGAAGGGGACACAGCTCTGCCTGACTTTATATTCTTGTTTTTCAGCTGTATTTTTAACCAGCTGAGATTATTTTTATAATGTAACAGTAAGGATAACAGCCTGTAATTGAGATAATTCTGAAAATAAAACAATTTCCAGTATTTGTGAAAAACCCCCAATTTCCAGTATTTGTGAAAAAAAACCTCAATTTCCAGTATTTGTGAAAAAAAACCCCAATTTCCAGTATTTGTGAAAAAAAAACCAATTTCCAGTATTTGTGAAAAATAAAACAATTTCCAGTATTTGTGAAAAAACCCAATTTCCAGTATTTGTGAAAAATAAACCCAATTTCCAGTATTTGTAGCAATATGTAAGAGTGATCTGGGTTCAGTTCCTCTGTGTAATTTCAATTTTGCACCACAAACTGAGTGCTGGGATGTTCATCACAATTAAATCTTGTTAATTAGCCTGATTTCTGCTGCATTGCTTTTCTCCACATCATTGCCAAGCCTTTTTTTTATTCTCTTTTTTTTCCTTATTTTCTTAAGGAATTGTCCTTTACAGCCTAAAGCAGGAACTGCACACCAGCACCCCTGGAGTTTGTCATGTTTTGGGGAAAAAAAAATAAAATAAAATAAAATAAAATAAAATAAAATAAAATAAAAAATAGAATCGAATAGAATAGAATAGAATAGAATAAAATAAAATAAAATAAAATAGAATAAAATAAAATAAAATAAAAATAAAATAGAATAGAATAAAATAAAATAAAATGGAATAAAATAGAATAAAATAGAATAAAATAGAATAAAGTAAAATAAAATAAAATAAAATAAAATAGAATAAAATAAAATAAAATAGAATAAAATAAAATAGAATAAAATAAAATAAAATAAAAATAAAATAGAATAAAATAGAATAAAATAGAATAAAATAAAATAAAATAGAATAAAATAAAATAAAATAAAATAAAAATAAAATAAAATAGAATAAAATAGAATAAAATAAAATAAAATAGAATAAAATAAAATAGAATAAAATAAAATAAAATAAAAATAAAATAGAATAAAATAGAATAAAATAGAATAAAATAAAATAAAATAGAATAAAATAAAATAAAATAAAATAAAAATAAAATAAAATAGAATAAAATAGAATAAAATAAAATAAAATAAAAATAAAATAAAATAAAATAGAATAAAATAGAATAAAATAAAATTAAAATAAAATAAAATAGAATAAAATAGAATAAAATAAAAATAAAATAAAATAGAATAAAATAAAATAGAAAAAAATAAAATTAAATTAAATTAAAATAAAATAAAATAGAATAAAATAGAATAAAATAAAATAAAATAAAATAGAATAAAATAGAATAGAATAAAATAAAATAAAATAAAATAAAATAAAATAAAAATAAAATAAAATAAAATAAAATAAAATAAAATAAAATAAAATAAAACCCACTTGAATGGAGCCACGTCAGACCCCTGGTTATCTGCAGAGCAGGGAAATTTGAGAATTTCTCAAACCCCACAATATCTGCCATTCCCCCAGGATGCCAACATCTGCCTGCTCACTTGGGCTCTCTGCACTCATTCCTGCATCCCTGCAGCTCAAAAGGGGAAAATAAACCCAGAGCATCCCACACAGGGCTCTGGGCTCTCTGCACTCATTCCTGCATCCCTGCAGCTCAAAGGGGGAAAATAAACCCAGAGCATCCCACACACGGCTCTGGGCTCTCTGCACTCATTCCTGCATCCCTGCAGCTCAAAGGGGAAAATAAACCCAGAGCATCCCACACAGGGCTCTGGGCTCTCTGCACTCATTCCTGCATCCCTGCAGCTCAAAGGGGAAAATAAACCCAGAGCATCCCACACAGGGCTCTGGGCTCTCTGCACTCATTCCTGCATCCCTGCAGCTCAAAGGGGGAAAATAAACCCAGAGCATCCCACACAGGGCTCTGGGCTCTCTGCACTCATTCCTGCATCCCTGCAGCTCAAAGGGGAAAATAAACCCAGAGCATCCCACACACGGCTCTGGGCTCTCTGCACTCATTCCTGCATCCCTGCAGCTCAAAGGGGGAAAATAAACCCAGAGCATCCCACACACGGCTCTGGGCTCTCTGCACTCATTCCTGCATCCCTGCAGCTCAAAAGGGGAAAATAAACCAGAGCATCCCACACAGGGCTCTGGGCTCTCTGCACTCATTCCTGCATCCCTGCAGCTCAAAGGGGAAAAACAAACCCAGAGCATCCCACACACGGCTCTGGGCTCTCTGCACTCATTCCTGCATCCCTGCAGCTCAAAGGGGGAAAATAAACCCAGAGCATCCCACACACGGCTCTGGGCTCTCTTCCTTCCCTTTCTAGGATAAAACCCTGCAGCCGGGATTACGCACACCCCAACCCACACAGCGTTCCTGCTCCAGCCCCGCTCTGCTGCCAACTCCCAGCTCTTTTCAGGTTTGATTTTTTTCCAAGGGTCCATCTGTCTATAAAAGGAGACTGAGGGAAGCAGGGAAGATTTATGGATTTCCTGTTTGGTTGCCTGGGTTGTTTTTTACTTGGGAAAAGTCAGGAAGGGGGTGGGCACATTATTGATGTTCTGCATCTTCTTGTCATTACATGGAATTTATTTTTATTAAATTTACTATTTATTATTTATTAAATCAATAATAAATTTATTAATTTACTGGTTTAAAATTTATTAAATGTATTATTATTTAATTCATTCTTCCAATGAATAATAAATAATAAATTTTTTTGCTCTTTGGGAGATCAGGTAAATGAAAATACAACAATTTATGAATGGTTTTCACCACACTTGCAGGTATGAATGGTCTCCACACCACAATTGCAGATGTTGGGATAATTTAAACTTTTTGCTCTTTGGGAGTTCAGGTAAAACCAATTTATGAATGGTTTCCACACCACACTTGCAGGTGTTGGGATAATTTAAATTTTTTGCTCTTTGGGAGATCAGGTAAATGCAAATAAACCAATTTATGAATGGTTTTCACCACAATTGCAGGTGCTGGATAATTTAAACTTTTTGCTTTTTGGGAGATCAGGTAAATGCAAATAAACCAATTTATGAATGGTTTTCACCACACTTGCAGGTATGAATGGTCTCCACACCACAATTGCAGATGTTGGGATAATTTAAACTTTTTGCTCTTTGGGAGTTCAGGTAAATGCAAATAAACCAATTTATGAATGGTTTCCACACCACTTGCAGGTATTGGGATAATTTAAACTTTTTGCTCTTTGGGAGATCAGGTAAATGCAAATAAACCAATTTATGAATGGTTTTCACCACACTGGCAGGTGTTGGGATAATTTAAACTTTTTGCTCTTTGGAAGTTCAGGTAAATGCAAATAAACCAATTTATGAATGGTCTCCACACCACACTTGCAGGTGTTGGGATAATTTAAATTTTTTGCTCTTTGGGAGTTCAGGTAAATGAAAATACAACAATTTATGAATGGTTTTCACCACACTGGCAGGTGTTGGATAAATTAACCTTTTTGCTCTTTGGAAGTTCAGGTAAATGCAAATAAAACAATTTATGAATGGTTTTCACACCACACTTGCAGATGTTGGATAATTTAAATTTTTTGCTCTTTGGGAGCTCAGGTAAATGCAAATAAACCAATTTATAAATGGTCTCCACACCACTGGCAGGTGTTGGATAATTTAAGTCAGGCTCTGCTCTGCTCCCAGCAGATTTTAATTCCATTCTCCCTGTCCTGTGCATCCCTGCTCTCTTTTCAGACAGAATTTCCCCTGATTTTCTGTGCTGTCACATTTTGTAGCCCTGAAATTCAGATTTCACCTTCAACAGAATAACTGTGCTGAACTGTGGTGGAATTCAGCAGGAATACTCAGCATGGAAAGGTTTGATATAAAAAGGAAATGTTGCAGCACAAAATTTGGGTTTTTCCAACAGGCACAGCATTGCTGTTCATTCTCATGGATAATTTTTGTTAGTGATTGTGCATTCTCTCCTTTGGGCTAAGGTTATCCCATATTAGTGGTAAAGATTTATTTTTAAAAAATTAAATTAAAATAAACATGTGTTTAGCTAAATCCCTAAAGTTTTCACTGCTTTTGCCACCCAAATTTAAAATTCCTGTCATGGAACCAGAAATGCCTTTTGCCATCCAATGGATGGGTCCCTGCTCCAGACATCTGGGTAAATCCTTCACCCCTCCAAATTTATCATTATTTCTCACTGACCTAAAATCCCTTTTTGCCATGAGCACCAAGCTAGAATTGGCCAAGAGATTCAAGTCTCTATCCTGTATGATTAAAGAAAAATTATTTACTGATCCAAATATTTCCTTTTAACTCCCATGTGAAGCTGAAGCTCACAAGTGATTTGAGCTGGAAGTGTTGGAGCACAGAAATTAATTCTATAGATTATTCTACTAATTATACAGATTAATCTATGAATTCTATAGATTTAAAATTCCCATCCCCTGAAGGTCCAGGGGCTCTGGGTGAAGCTCTGGGCATCCTGGTCTGTGCCAGCTGTTCCTGCCATGAGATGATATTTAAGGTTCCTTCCAACCCAGAACATTCCTGAAAATAAAAAAAACCTAATTTATTAAACCTAACTGGGCAAATGATACTTGCTAAAATGTACATACCCTGTTTAGGGGAAAAAAAATAATATTTAAAGTAATGGTGGCACCCAAAGGTTCTACAACTTCAAATAAATCTGATTATTTCCTCAAACATTGCATTTCTTCTTTGGGAAAAGAGTGCTTCTCACCAGAGCATGAGTCTCTTTTCCATATAATCTTTTTTTTTTATTTTTTAGTAGCTGCATTTTAAACAGAAAACCCTTGTGTTAAAGTTTGTCTAGGACTTGGTATTTCCTTAAGTATTTCCACAGCCAGGAACACAAGGCCTGGGCTTGGCAATGGACACTGGGCAGGGTGGAACACAGCAGAGAAAATTCACAAATCTTTTGTTGGGTTAAGTCTCAATGCTGAACCATTCCATTGGATTCAAGTGGAAACAGAGCAGGGTAAGGTGGGACATTAAGAAAAAATACCATGCTTGTCCTTTGGAATGGAAACTGGGTATTTGGAATAAATCAGATTGTTCAAAAGTCTTCTGTTGGTCCTTAAATTAATAAAGTCTTAGTGCTGAACCATCCTATTGGATTCAAATGCAAACAGAGCAAGGTGAGGTGGAATATTAAGAAAAAATTCCTAATACAATGCTTGTCTTTGGAATGGAAACTGGGTATTTAGAATAAACCAGAGATTGTTCACAAGTATTTTGTTGGTCCCTGACATGATAAAATCTCAATGCTGAACCATCCTATTGGATTCCAATGCAAACAGAGCAGGGTGAGATGGGATATCAGGAAAAAAATCCCATTTACAATGCCTGTCCTTTGGAACTGAAACTGAGCAGTTTAGAACAAATCACAGATTGTGCACAACTTTTGTTGGTCCCTAAATTAATAAAGTCTTAATGCTGAACCATTCTATTGGATTCAAATGCAAACAGAGCAGGGTGAGATGGGATTTTAGGAAAGCTTCCTCCCTGGGAGGGTGGGGAGCCCTGCACAGGGTGCCCAGAGCAGCTGTGGGTGCTCCAGGCCAGGCTGGATGGGGCATGGAACAACCTGGAACAGTGGAAAATGTCCCTGCCCATGCACTGGATCAGCTCTGAGGTCCCTTCCAACCCAAACCAGAGTGGGATTCCAAACCAAGCCATCCAAAAGGATCAGGGAGATGCCAAGCTGGGCTCCAGGACATCTCTGCACCATTTGTGCCTGCAGGAATGAGCTGCAAAAATCCTGCATTGCTTTTCCTAGGGCAGGACAAGCACCCAGCATTGTAATCCATGAGCTGCAAGGAGAAATCCAACTGCTCCAGGAGCTGCTCCAAATATAAATGACCATAAATATAAATAACCACAAATATAAATGACCATAAATATAAATAACCACAAATATAAATCACCACAAATATAAATAACCAGGTGGCAGCCCAGCCCAAAGCTGAGGGGTCTGTCCCACACATCAGTGAAGGCAGAAAATACCTTGAATTTAGCCCTGAGCTCAAAGGCCAGATAAGAATTGATCAGTGCTGAGGAATTGATCAGTGCTGAGGAATTGATCAGTGCTGAGGAATTGATCAGTGCTGAGGAATTGATCAGTGCTGAGGAATTGATCAATGCTGAAGGACTGATCAGTGCTGAGGAATTGATCAGTGCTGAGGAATTGATCAGTGCTGAAGGACTGATCAGTGCTGAGGAATTGATCAGTGCTGAGGAATTGATCAGTGCTGAGGAACTGATCAGTGCTGAGGAATTGATCAGTGCTGAAGGACTGATCAGTGCTGAGGAATTGATCAGTGCTGAAGGAATTGATCAGTGCTGAAGGACTGATCAGTGCTGAGGAATTGATCAGTGCTGAGGAATTGATCAGTGCTGAAGGACTGATCAGTGCTGAGGAATTGATCAGTGCTGAAGGAATTGATCAGTGCTGAAGGACTGATCAGTGCTGAGGAATTGATCAGTGCTGAGGAATTGATCAGTGCTGAAGGACTGATCAGTGCTGAGGAATTGGTCAGTGCTGAAGGACTGATCAGTGCTGAGGAATTGATCAGTGCTGAGGAATTGATCAGTGCTGAGGAATTGATCAGTGCTGAGGAATTGATCAGTGCTGAGGAATTGATCAGTGCTGAAGAACTGATCAGTGCTGAGGAATTGATCAGTGCTGAAAGACTGATCAGTGCTGAGGAATTGATCAGTGCTGAGGAATTGATCAGTGCTGAGGAATTGATCAGTGCTGAAGGACTGATCAGTGCTGAAAGACTGATCAGTGCTGAGGAATTGATCAGTGCTGAGGAATTGATCAGTGCTGAGGAATTGATCAGTGCTGAGGAATTGATCAGTGCTGAGGAATTGATCAGTGCTGAAGGACTGATCAGTGCTGAAGAATTGATCAGTGCTGAGGAATTGGTCAGTGCTGAGGAATTGATCAGTGCTGAGGAATTGATCAGTGCTGAGGAATTGATCAGTGCTGAGGAATTGATCAGTGCTGAAGGACTGATCAGTGCTGAGGAATTTATTTGAGGTGAGAATGGGCAGGTCCAGCTGCCAGAAGGGAAAGAGAGGAGTAATGGCCAAGGGAAGGGACAAAGAGTGGAGAAGGAATGTCACAAATGCACTGGAGGGTGACAAGATGATCAGAAGATGTGGCACCGTGTCTGTGCCATCCAACAGCTGAGCCTGCACCTCACCCAAGTGGAAATTCAAGAGTTTGTTTGGATTGCTGGGATCCAGAGTTTGATACCTGGCAGAGGGTGCCAGGGAGATGCCACTGCTGCATCCAGAGTTTGATCCCTGGCAGAGGGTGCCAGGGAGATGCCACTGCTGCATCCAGAGTTTGGTTTGGATTGCTGGGATCCAGAGATTGGTCACCTGGCAGAGGGTGCCAGGGAGATGTCAGTGCTGCATCCAGAGTGAGTTTGGTCACCTGGCAGTGAGTGCCAGGGAGATGCCACTGCTGCATCCAGAGTTTGGTTTGGATTGCTGAGATCCAGAGTTTGATCAGCTGGCAGTGAGTGCCAGGGAGATGTCAGTGCTGCATCCAGAGTTTGGTTTGGATTGCTGGGATCCAGAGTTTGATACCTGGCAGTGAGTGCCAGGGAGATGCCAGTGCTGCATCCAGAGTTTGATCCCTGGCAGTGAGTGCCAGGGAGATGCCACTGCTGCATCCAGAGTTTGATCAGCTGGCAGTGAGTGCCAGGGAGATGCCACTGCTGCATCCAGAGTTAGTTTGGATTGCTGGGATCCAGAGTTTGATTCCTGGCAGAGGGTGCCAGGGAGATGCCACTGCTGCATTCAAGAGTTTGTTTGGATTGGTGGGATCCAGAGTTTGATCAGCTGGCAGTGAGTGCCAGGGAGATGCCATTGCTGCATTCAAGAGTTTGTTTGGATTGCTGGGATCCAGTTTGATTCCTGGCAGAGGGTGCCAGGGAGATGCCACTGTTGCATCCAGAGTTAGTTTGGATTGCTGGGATCCAGAGTTTGATACCTGGCAGAGGGTGCCAGGGAGATGTCACTGCTGCATCCAGAGTTTGGTTTGGATTGCTGGGATCCAGTTTGATACCTGGCAGAGGGTGCCAGGGAGATGTCAGTGCTGCATTCAAGAGTTTGTTTGGATTGCTGAGATCCAGAGTTTGGTCACCTGGCAGAGAGTGCCAGGGAGATGTCACTGCTGCATCCAGAGTTTGGTTTGGATTGCTGGGATCCAGTTTGATACCTGGCAGAGGGTGCCAGGGAGATGCCACTGCTGCATCCAGAGTTTGTTTGGATTCTGGGATCCAGAGTTTGGTCACCTGGCAGAGGGTGCCAGGGAGATGTCACTGCTGCATCCAGAGTTTGTTTGGATTGCTGAGATCCAGAGTTTGATACCTGGCAGAGGGTGCCAGGGAGATGTCACTGCTGCATCCAGAGTTTGTTTGGATTGCTGGGATCCAGTTTGATCCCTGGCAGAGGGTGCCAGGGAGATGCCACTGCTGCAGCAGGTGAGGGAAGGGCTCCAGGGTCACACAGGGCCAGGATCCAGAGAGGAGCAGCAGATGCAGGACTGGGAGGGTGGAAGAGCTTTGAGGAGAAATCTGAGGGAAAGGATGGATGAAACTGCAGCAGCATTTCTGAACTGCCTCTGGTGCTGCCACCCTTGTGCTGGGAAACTCAGGATTCCCAGTCAAAGCTGAAGGTAGCTCAGACAGAGCAAAGCACAAACCCTAAATCGATTAAAAACCATTTAATTGAGCACATTTGGGAAACCTGAGAGCACAATGAAGAGCCAGCAGGGCCACTTGGCACAGGAGGCTGCAGAGAATGCAGCACGCTGGCTGAGGTGTGCAGGGAACATTCCTGCCTGCCATCAATGCCAGTTTAAGGAATCACACTTGAAATGAAAATGGAAATTGGTTTGGAATAAAGAAAAGAGAAGTATAAGCATCCCTAATGCTGGCACAGTTTTGTGTTCACAGGAGGGAACTTCAAGGCAAGGAGCATCGGCTGTCACCTCACTCCCCTCCCTCAAACTGGGATGAAAGTGCCAAAGAATGAAATCACTGCAGCTCTGAATGGATTTTACAAAAATCATCAGCCTCAGACTGGATCCTCCAGTCAGAAACGCTCAGAGCACATCTGGGACTCACTGTGGATAAGGAATAAACCTTTCAGAGCACCCAGAACAGCCAGGATGGCAGAGTGTTTCATGTTGTTGAAAAGCATTTGCTGTTAGATCTGAGTCTGGAGTTTCTGCCATGTCCCACAGCTCAAACAGTATTTAAATAATAAATATCCAGCTCATATATTTTTAATATTTTGATGTATTTCCTTTTTAATGTGAATGAAGCCAAGATTAAAGGCAGTGTGATCAGAAGGCAGATGAAGAAGTGCTGAAAATTTGTTGCCTTTGAAAGTACCAAGGTTTTGTGAAGCATTTTACAACCCTTCATGGAGAAAAAGGGATTGGGATGCAGCATGTTGATTTGCAGAAATGTGCCTCAGAAGCCTGTTAAATCCAGTTGAAACACTTCTTTCCACCCTCATCCCTCCTCTCTATTTCCAGGAGCACTGAAGAGCTTTGTAAGACATGGTGAGAAAGAAAATGAGACTTGCACTGCTCTGCTTTGGAAGAAGTTCTGCCACTGACACCCAGGCCATGATTTCTTAGTCCTTGCAAGGCTAGGCTTCAAAAAAAAAAGGAAAATACCCAAATTCAACAAAAAAAATTACAAAAAAATCCCTCAACAGATCTAAAAGAAACATTCAAAGTGGCTTCCACAGCCCCCAGGAGAGAGGCTGACAAGTGCTCAGCAGTTCAAATCCATGGAGAAAAAGCAGATGAAAATGTAAGATATAAAGACATGCATGAAGAGCTTACCTGAAGCAGAATTTAGGGGAGTTACTCCTCAAGACTGAGCTACACATAAAATATCAATGGGCATCCAAGTCCAACAGGAGCTCAGAGTTAAAGCCAGATCCCAGCACCAAGATCAGCACAACTTTTTGGGGTTTTTTTTTGACAGAAAAGAATCAATGTCTTCAAGGGAGATGCACAGAGTTCTTCTTCATTTCTGGAATTTTCCTCCTAACTGAAGCAGCTTTAGGGGCTTCTTCAGGACATGTTTTCCACCCTCCCCAGAATTTTATAACCTCATGGAGCTAAGGAGCTAAAACTGGAATCCTGCCTGAAGTCAGGGAGGACAAATTAAGAGAGGAGGTAAAAAATGTCAGGAGCAGAGTAGGAGGCCAAGATTGCAGGCTAAGTGCAGGCTGCCTAGAAATCCTAATTAAAAATACCCCCAATCTGTGAAAATCATCTTTAATGGGAGGGTCACAGACACAGCAGTGCTGAGGAAAGGAGAGAAATCAGCCATGGAGCTCCTCACTTTGCTAAAGAACCCAGGAGCAATTCCTGCAGAATTCTGGCCAAATTTCCACTTGAACAGCTCCTATCCCTGGGCACAACATCAACTGCTGCTGAAGATTTAAACTGAGTTTCAATTTAAACTGTTTAGCAAGTTTCACTCTTGACTAGTTTCTGCCTTCACTTGAAGGCAAAGCTCAGCAGCAATTTTTGCTCTATTTTTGTTTCAGCTTTAAGGTCACCACCACAGAATTAGAATGAAGTCCTCAAACCCCTTCAGAGAGTTGTAAGGGGCAAATAATGATAAGGACAAATAATCCTGAAAGGTGGGTTACATATACAAATACAAGGTGGTGGATGGGAACTACAAATCCTCAAACCAGGAGCAGAATTCTCTATTGTTGTCCTAGAAATAACAGAGAAATGTTTTAAAAACAACATGCAGAGAGTTGTTAAATGGTTTTGGGGCAGTCCTTGATTGGAGCTCAGGGAATTTAAATGCTACACACAAGGTGGTGATGAGAACTATAGACCCTCAAACCAGGAGCAGAATTCTCTATTGTTGTCCTAGAAATAACAGGAATGTTTTAAAAAGCAATATTCAGAACACTGTTAAATGGTTTTGGGGCAGTCCTTGATTTGGGCTCAGGGAATTGAAATTCTACATACAAGGTGGTGGATGAGAACTACAGACCATGGCTGTGCTTTCCTCAAATTAGGAGCAGAATTCTCTATTTTTGTCCTAGAAATAACAGGAATGTTTTAAAAAGCAACATTTACAACACTGTTAAATGGTTTTGGGGCAGTCCTTGATTTGGGGCTCAGGGAATTTAAATTCTACATACAAGGTGGTTGATAAGAACTACAGATCCTCAAACTAAGAGCAGAATTCTATGTTTTTGTCCTAGAAATAACACAGGAATGCTTAAAAAAGCAACATTTCCAACACTGTTAAATGGATTTGGGGCAGTCCTTGATTTGGACTCAGGGAATTTAAATTCTACATACAAGGTGGTGGATGAGAACTATAGACCATGGCTGTGCTTTCCTCAAATTAGGAGCAGAATTCTCTATTTTTGTCCTAGAAATAACACAGGAATGTTTTAAAAGCAACATTCAGAGAGTTGTTAAATGGTTTTGGGGCAGTCCTTGATTTGGGCTCAGGGAATTGAAATTCTACATACAAGGTGGTGGATGAGAACTACAGACCCTGAAACTAAGAGCAGAATTCTATGTTTTTGTCCTAGAAATAACACAGGAATGCTTAAAAAAGCAACATTTACAACACTGTTAAATGGTTTTGGGGCAGTCCTTGATTAGGGCTCAGGGAATTGAAATGCTACATACAAGGTGGTGATGAGAACTACAGACCATGGCTGTGCCTTCCTCAAACCAGGAGCAGAATTCTCTATTGTTGTCCTAGAAATAACAGGAATGTTTTAAAAAGCAACATTCAGAACACTGTTAAATGGTTTTGGGGCAGTCCTCCACTGGGGCTCAGTGAATTTCAATGCTACATTCTAAACACTCAATGGGAGATGCTGACACATTTTAACTCCAAGTTTTAACTGCCACATCTTAAAAGGCTTTGAAGTGCTTCCATTTTAGATCTACTGTAACCACCTACTCAACTGAATCTGTATTCCTGGCTCCATTAATCCCCTACTTCTGTGCTGTGAAATTCAACATATGCCTTCAAGGTATGAGAGCCTGTGCTCTATATTCACTAATTAACTGCAATGAAGGCGCTTTTAATCTGCAGAGTGGGTTTTTAATTGTTCCCCCTCCTCAAAGTGAACAGCTGAGGTTCAGTGATCTCTCTAACCTTGCTCTGGGTGAGGTCCAGCAGCTCATTTTTGGTTGGAGCTTTCTGCAGCTGGGGTTGTTGATTTGGGCACAGGAGGTTCCCTCACAGCCACAGGGGCACTGAGCAAGGAGAGCACTCAGAGCTCAGGTGTGCCCTCACTGGGACATGGAAAAGGCTCAGGTGTGCCCTCACTGGGATATAGGAACAAGCTCAGGTGTGCCCTCACTGGGATACAGGAACAAGCTCAGGTGTGCCCTCACTGGGATATGGGAACAAGCTCAGGTGTGCCCTCACTGGGATTTGGGAAAGGCTCAGGTGTGCCCTCACTGGGATTTGGGAACAAGCTCAGGTGTGCCCTCACTGGGATTTGGGAAAGGCTCAGGTGTGCCCTCACTGGGATTTGGAAAAGGCTCAGGTGTGCCCTCACTGGGATACAGGAACAAGCTCAGGTGTGCCCTCACTGGGATACAGGAACAAGCTCAGGTGTGCCCTCACTGGGATATGGGAAAGGCTCAGGTGTGCCCTCACTGGGATATGGAACAAGCTCAGGTGTGCCCTCACTGGGATATGGGAACAAGCTCAGGTGTGCCCTCACTGGGACATGGAACAAGCTCAGGTGTGCCCTCACTGGGACATGGGAAAGGCTCAGGTGTGCCCTCACTGGGATACAGGAACAAGCTCAGGTGTGCCCTCACTGGGATACAGGAACAAGCTCAGGTGTGCCCTCACTGGGATATGGAACAAGCTCAGGTGTGCCCTCACTGGGATATGGAACAAGCTCAGGTGTGCCCTCACTGGGATTTGGGAACAAGCTCAGGTGTGCCCTCACTGGGATATGGGAAAGGCTCAGGTGTGCCCTCACTGGGATATGGGAAAGGCTCAGGTGTGCCCTCACTGGGATTTGGGAACAAGCTCAGGTGTGCTCTCACTGGGATTTGGGAAAGGCTCAGGTGTGCCCTCACTGGGATACAGGAACAAGCTCAGGTGTGCCCTCACTGGGATACAGGAACAAGCTCAGGTGTGCCCTCACTGGGACATGGAACAAGCTCAGGTGTGCCCTCACTGGGATTTGGGAACAAGCTCAGGTGTGCCCTCACTGGGATTTGGGAAAGGCTCAGGTGTGCCCTCACTGGGATATGGGAAAGGCTCAGGTGTGCCCTCACTGGGATATGGAACAAGCTCAGGTGTGCCCTCACTGGGATATGGAACAAGCTCAGGTGTGCCCTCACTGGGATATGGGAACAAGCTCAGGTGTGCCCTCACTGGGACATGGAACAAGCTCAGGTGTGCCCTCACTGGGATATGGAACAAGCTCAGGTGTGCCCTCACTGGGACATGGGAACAAGCTCAGGTGTGCCCTCACTGGGATATAGGAACAGGCTCAGGTGTGCCCTCACTGGGATTTGGGAACAAGCTCAGGTGTGCCCTCACTGGGATATGGAACAAGCTCAGGTGTGCCCTCACTGGGATATGGAACAGGCTCAGGTGTGCCCTCACTGGGATATGGGAAAGGCTCAGGTGTGCCCTCACTGGGATTTGGGAAAGGCTCAGGTGTGCCCTCACTGGGATACAGGAACAAGCTCAGGTGTGCCCTCACTGGGATATGGAACAAGCTCAGGTGTCCCCTCACTGGGATATGGAACAAGCTCAGGTGTCCCCTCACTGGGATTTGGGAACAAGCTCAGGTGTCCCCTCACTGGGATTTGGGAACAAGCTCAGGTGTGCCCTCACTGGGATTTGGGAACAGGCTCAGGTGTGCCCTCACTGGGATTTAGGAACAAGCTCAGGTGTGCCCTCACTGGGATATGGGAACAAGCTCAGGTGTGCCCTCACTGGGATTTGGGAAAAGCTCAGGTGTGCCCTCACTGGGATTTGGGAACAAGCTCAGGTGTGCCCTCACTGGGATTTGGGAAAAGCTCAGGTGTGCCCTCACTGGGATTTGGGAACAAGCTCAGGTGTGCCCTCACTGGGACATGGGAACAGGCTCAGGTGTGCCCTCACTGGGATTTGGGAAAGGCACAGGTGTGCCCTCACTGGGATATGGAACAAGCTCAGGTGTGCCCTCACTGGGATACAGGAACAAGCTCAGGTGTGCCCTCACTGGGATATGGAACAAGCTCAGGTGTGCCCTCACTGGGATTTGGGAAAGGCACAGGTGTGCCCTCACTGGGATATGGAACAAGCTCAGGTGTGCCCTCACTGGGATATGGAACAAGCTCAGGTGTGCCCTCACTGGGATATGGAACAAGCTCAGGTGTGCCCTCACTGGGACATGGAACAAGCTCAGGTGTGCCCTCACTGGGATATGGAACAAGCTCAGGTGTGCCCTCACTGGGATTTGGGAACAAGCTCAGGTGTGCCCTCACTGGGATTTGGGAAAGGCTCAGGTGTGCCCTCACTGGGATGTGGGAACAAGCTCAGGTGTGCCCTCACTGGGATTTGGGAAAGGCTCAGGTGTGCCCTCACTGGGATTTGGGAAAGGCACAGGTGTGCCCTCACTGGGATTTGGGAACAAGCTCAGGTGTGCCCTCACTGGGATTTGGGAAAGGCTCAGGTGTGCCCTCACTGGGATTTGGGAAAGGCTCAGGTGTGCCCTCACTGGGATTTGGGAACAAGCTCAGGTGTGCCCTCACTGGGATTTGGGAACAAGCTCAGGTGTGCCCTCACTGGGATTTGGGAACAAGCTCAGGTGTGCCCTCACTGGGATTTGGGAACAGGCTCAGGTGTGCCCTCACTGGGATATGGAACAAGCTCAGGTGCCCTCACTGGGATATGGAACAAGCTCAGGTGTGCCCTCACTGGGATATGGAACAAGCTCAGGTGTGCCCTCACTGGGATATGGAACAAGCTCAGGTGTGCCCTCACTGGGATATGGAACAAGCTCAGGTGTGCCCTCACTGGGATTTGGGAACAAGCTCAGGTGTGCCCTCACTGGGATATGGAACAAGCTCAGGTGCCCTCACTGGGATATGGGAACAAGCTCAGGTGTGCCCTCACTGGGATATGGAACAAGCTCAGGTGTGCCCTCACTGGGATATGGAACAAGCTCAGGTGTGCCCTCACTGGGATATGGAACAAGCTCAGGTGTGCCCTCACTGGGATTTGGGAACAAGCAGAGTGTTGGCAGCAGGACTCACAATTTCAGAGTACAGATGATGAAAGCAAGGCTGGGAAACAGAATAATCAGCTCAATCATATGGAACCCCCCCTCCTTTTGTACCCCCATCCCAAGCACACTCCCAGCCCATAGGTAACTCCAGCCCCTGTCTGAAGTTATGCTCACCCAACACAAACATCTACTCCACAACTCGCTGATGAGAGCAGGTGTGGTTTTGGTTAAAATCTTTACCCTCAAAACCCACTTCTGGAAATGGAGCTGCTTTCTGTGCTGCCAGTCTTCATCTGAAAACCTTAAATTATCAGAGAATCAAAAAAGCAAAGTCACAGAGGAATTTGCTGGTGCCCTATTTCCCTTGCAGTGGCTTTTGTTTAAAGCTGCTTTATCCTGAGAAAAGGTTTAATTGTTACACTGCAAATATATCTGGGGAACACAGCAAGGCATGGAGCAGAACCACAGTGGTGACTCCAAATCCTGCTGAGAGGGGGGAACAGGTTGGTTTCCTGCTGTTTTGGTTTTTCTCAAGTGCTGCCATATTCAGCACAGCAGCAGTGAAGAATTCAAAAAGGAAATCTCAAGTCCTTGGTGCTTGTTAAAATTAATTCTCAGTTGGAGGGATTTTCTTTTAAGCAGTTCTTTTAATCAGGATATGGATATGGCATACCTCATTAAGATGGGTTTGCAAGATTTTCCTTTTCTCTATAGGCAGAAGGATAAAAAAAAAATCAAATAAAAAAATATCAAATAAACCAGCACATCACATGTGGTATGTTAAGACTACATCCTACATTTTGAACTTAAAAAAAAAAGTAATGTTGTTGAAAAAACATCTAGAATGAGTTCCCCAAGTTTTGTTTGTGGGTTTTCTTATTAAAAAAAATCAACTTTAAAGCCAGGTATTTTAAAGTAATGCAGCTGGGACATTTTTAGCAGTGTGCCTAACCCTGATCACCTTTGCTCTCCAGGATTAAATGTCACTGGGCCCTCCTCTGGCCATTCTTTACAACCAACTACAGAGTTCTGTTCCCTCGGTGCACAGAGCAAATCACATATCACAAAATCCTCAGTGAGAAGGGTGAGCTCTTTAATGAAAGGCATCCTCTCTCCCAGAGAAAGTATTCTGTAAGCCTTACCTGGCACTGTGTCTGAGCTAAATACAACATTAAAGTCGAGGTGGTCGCTCTTCCCACATCCAACCTCAGGACAGTCTTTGCACTGAGCAGGATCCACAGTGCAGGGGAGGCAATGCACAATCTGAGGGTACTGATGGGTTCACTCACAGCTAAACACGGTAACACGCTACAAAAGAGCATTTGGGATGTGTGTAACAATTTACAAGGGAGCATTAGAAGCCCACTGTTAAAAAATAAAACCTCCTATAAACTTAAAATCATTTAAAGTTCTGCAGCCAAGCAACTCTACGAGATTCTTAATGGCAAAGAATGAATTACACCTTTCAAGGATGAAGCACAGTGGATTTTTTAAAGAGGCCATGCCACAGGGATACAGTTCTTTGTCTTTCCTAAGCAGATCATTGTACATCTGATCATAAGTGGTTTTGAAGTCATAAACATTGGGCTTGTCCGGGGCTGGTCCTGGCAGTTTCACGTGAGTCCCTGTGCCAAAGGATCGCACGCTGAACCCTCGTTTGCTGAAAGACACAAGGAGGGGGAGCAGACAATTAGACTCAATGAACTTTTGTTTTAAAGTGCTGAAGAACATGAAAATGAATTTTAAAAACACCTTTTAAAAGCACCTCTTAGCCAGCAGCATTTGAGCAGCCAAATGCCTGAAGTTCCCACTGTGTATTTTTATTTTCCTTGCAGTCAAAAACACCTTTTAAAAGCACCTCTTAGCCAGCAGCATTTGAGCAGCCAAATGCCCAAAGTTCCCACTGTGTATTTTTATTTTCCTTGCAGTCACACTCTAAACTCACACACATTTCAAGGGAAGCACCTCTAGCTGACAGGAATTGTCTTACAATTATGGCACAGAGCTATTTGGAAATGTCATTTCTGCTTTCCTGATGTGTTTTCCTTTTGTGTTTTCCTTTTACATCCTGGATTTGCACCAAAGCCCTTCTGCATTCATGCCAACACAAAGATGGTTTTCTCTTGACACAAATAAATAACTGCACTGCTGATCAATACTCAAGTGTCCTGCTGAGACTCCTGGTTTAACTGAATTATTCTTCTCATTTTGTTGCTAAAATGTAATTTAATTAGCCCTGGACAAACATTGAAATCCATGCAGTGCAATCACCTTTCCATGAGTGGGGCAGATGTTGTAATCTCTGAAACTCTGGGTAAAGCAGGAATTACTTCATTCCATTCTTACAAACAACTACTTGGTTATTATTTAAATAACAATTATTTACAATAAACAACTACTTGGTTATTAATTAAAAAGAGGCAGGAACCTGCTTGTCTTTAGGAGCAATGCCAAAATGTTCTTGCTGATTAACTGAAATACTCAAACCTCAATACCTCCTTCAGTAATATTAAAAAATATGGCAGTCTATTAAATAATGGGACAAAAAAGAGATTTTCTGGTGGTCTAATGGACAATGTGACATGGTAAAATAGTGTTGTTATTTAAAGTATTTAAAAAATAGTATTATAAAAAGTATATTAAAAAGTATTTAAAAATAGAGCATTTAAAAAATACAGCAATCTGTGGGGTAATGGGACAAAAAAGAGATTTTCTGGTGGTCTAATGGACAAAGTGACATGGTAAAATAGTGTTGCTATTTAAAGTATTTAAAAATAGTATTATATAAAGTGTATAAAAAATAAAAAGTATTTTAAAATAGAGCATTTAAAAAATACAGCAATCTGTGGGGTAATGGGACAAAAAAGAGATTTTCTGGTGGTCTAATGGACAAAGTGACAAGGTAAATTAGTGTTGTTATTTAATGTATTTAAAAAAGAGTATTATATAAAGTATATAAAAAATATAAAGTATTTTAAAATAGAGCATTTAAAAAATACAGCAACCTGTGGGGTAATGGGACAAAAAAGAGATTTTCTGGAGGTCTAATGGACAAAGTGACATGGTAAAATAGTGCTGTTATTTACAGTATTTTAAAAAATAGTATATAAAAAATATAAAGTATTTAAAAATAGAGCATTTAAAAAATACAGCAATCTGTGGGGTAATGGGACAAAAAAGAGATTTTCTGGAGGTTTAATGGACAAAGTGACATGGTAAATTAGTGCTGTTATTTAAAAATAGTATTATAAAAAGTATATAAAAAAGTATTTAAAAATAGAGTATTTAAAAAATACAGCAATCTGTGGGGTAATGGGACAAAAAAGAGATTTTCTGGAGGTCTAATGGACAAAGTGACAAGGTAAATTAGTGCTGCTCTCACCATCTGGGTCTGTAATGACAACATAACCTGAAACAGCCAGACCAGGAGTTCATCTGTTTTTTAAGGACTCCCTTTCAGCCTGAATGATTTTAGCAGAGGGTGAATGGAGTGAGCAATGTTAGGACAAAAATCAGGTGAAAACCCCAGAACAACCCCAGAGCTGCAGGGCTTTCCTGAGGGGAGGGAGCAGAACAGGAGCCAGAGCTGCCCCAGACTCTGCACATCCAGGGAAATTCAAAAAACCAACCCCAAATTGTCTGTGTATAAAAAATAAAAAGTATTTTAAAATAGAGCATTTAAAAAATACAGCAATCTGTGGGATAATGGGACAAAAAAGAGATTTTTTTGGAGGTCTAGAGGACAAAGTGACAAGGTAAATTAGTGCTGTTATTTAAAATATTTTAAAAAGAGTATTATATAAAGTGTATAAAAAATAAAAAGTATTTTAAAATAGAGCATTTAAAAAATACAGCAATCTGTGGGATAATGGGACAAATACACCCAAAGGTGTCCCCAGAGTGTCCCCAAACCCTCTGGGCACAGGCTGGGATTTCCTGCTCACCCTCAAGCACAGCTCTGAAACCACCAATTTCTCTCCTCCAGCCCCTGCTCTCCCTTTTCTGCTCCCCACACTTTCATTTACAGGGGTTTATTTCTGCAAACACACAAGATACACGAGGGGTTTCGCTTCTTTCTGCAGGACTGGTGACTGAGAAGGGCTACAAATGGAAAAAAGTGCAATTTTCTGTCCCTCCCAGCCCTCTGGTGCAGTTATGAGTCACTGTACGTTTATTTTGAAGATTCAAGTTTTGATTCTGCTGGATGTGAAGAGAGATATAATATGTACAGAAGAAATTGCAGTGCTAAAAAATTCATGTTTCAATTTGAACTTTTCTGATATGGCTTCATTTTCTTTCTCTTTGGAACAGATCTGCTTGGATCACACACATTAAAACCTTGGATCACACACATTAAAACCTTCACCTCTAATTGCTGTAAAGTCCCTGAAGTTTGCATGATCTCACATAAAACAAATCTGAAATTTCTGACATTCAACACATAAAAAATTTGTGCCTGCAAGGCCCATGACCCATTTAAAATGATTTCCTGAATAGCTGGAATGAGTTCCTCACATGGAATTTCATGTTTTGTACCTTGCTGAGTGGTAGTGTCAGTTTTTACACTATTTATGCCCCAGGTACAATAAAATATTCTAAAAACATTTCTTGCAACAACTGGGGTACGGGAAAGGGAAAATACCTGCAGAGAGCCATTAGTCTGGAGCTTTTATTAAATATTATTCAGCTTTTATTAAATATTATTCAGCTTTTATTAAATATTATTCAGCTTTTAATAAATAGCTGGACACATCCAGTGTAGTGAATCAGCAGGTGTTTGTGGAAATGAAAAATGTAAAAATGAACAATTCCTACAAGACAATGGGTTTTGTTTTGACCTGGTAAAATTACCCAGAAGATGGGGAAAAAATGAGCTTGGGCAAAAAAAAATAAAGTTTATTAAGACAGACTGACAGACTGTCTCCTGAAAATGTGGAGCTGAAACTTTACAGGTTAATAATGACCTTATTTCAGGGAGTTGTTTCTGTTAATGCCATTAAGGCTGATGTGGATAAACTCCAATTTAAGACAGAGTCAGTGCCCAGATCTCAGCCCTCAGCCCATCACAAAGAGCCACCCAAGAGCCCCCGAGCATTTCCCCAAAGATCTCAGAGCTCACTGAGAATAATTCAGAAATCAAAAACCAGCCTGGACTGCACTGACTGGGATCACTGGAAATTATTATAATAATTTGTGCAGCTTCAGACATGAACTTCTGTCCACACTTTTATTTCACTGTTGTTTGTGGATCTCACACATTCTTATTAAATAGAATTTAATTAAATCTTCTTTTCAGTTTATTGTATGTTCCTTTCCAATGGCTGTAGGAAATATTTTTAAATATTAAAGCAGAGGTAATAAATCCTGCAGTGCCACTGCACTCAGAGTGGGGAAGGAATTCAGGGCACAAATTATTAATTTTAATTTTAAAATTAAAATTTTTAATTTTACCACATCCCTTTCCACAAGAGGTAGCAGGAAAATAACCAGCAACCCTTGCAGGTTACTTAAAAAATATCTTATGCCACAAAATCAATATAAAAAAACACCCCCAAACCAAGCAGGACTAAAGCACTGCTCACTCACTTTGAATACTAACAACTTGTAATTTGCATTATCACTACAAAGCTGGCAAATGAAAGTGTGCTTTAATATAAAAATGTGAAAATATTTCCTTTTTGGGGTGGGGTTATTGATTTAGGATGTCTTAAATTAGGCAATACAGATGTCAATACCTGCCTGCATTTTGGGGCTGACAATACCTCCTTCAGTAATATTAAAAAATATGGCAGTCTATTAAATAATGAGAGAAATAACAACTCCTGGAAGCAGCACAGGTGCAATTTAAGTTCTCTTACACCTCAATATCAAACTACAAATTGTAACATCAATATGAGAATTAAGTTTTTACTACAGAGGTTGCAATATTTTAATTTCCCTGCTGCCACTAAGATTTCATGTTCATACTCTTAATGTCCTAAAAGTTAGTTTTCTACAACAAGGGATATGTGGTAGAAATTTATCAGCATTTCAGAACTTTTTATGGCCAGTGACACAGAGAACCTGAACTCAGTAACTCTCTTCCAAAGCCATCAGGGTATAACCAAGCAAACAGAAATGTGGAAATTGCTGAATTAAAAAGCTTGGCTCTAAGATATTTACCCTTCTGCCTTCCTCCTCTGAGGGAGAGCCAAGGCCTGAGTCTGCATGCTCCATGAGAAAACATAAAATAAAAGATAAACTCATGCTGGTTTTGGCTGGGGTAGGGTTAACTCTGTCCCAATTTTGTAATTCCTCAGTTTCTTCTGCTGGAAAATTGGAACAAAGTGTTTAAAACCTGGTTAATTACAAAATATTCAAGTAGAAGATGGATGCTGGACCCCAGACTTTGTTTTCCAGCAGCACACAGAATTTGTGTCTAAGAGTCTTGCTATCCACTAACAAAATACCTTGAAATTTTGTAATTTTGTACTTCTTCTGCTAGAAAATTGGAACAAAGTGTTTAACATCTGGTTAATTACAAAATATTCAAACAGAGGCTGAATGCTGGACCTCAGACTTTGTTTTCCAGCAGCACACAGAATCTGTGTTGTTTAAAGTCTTGCTATCCACTAACAAAATACCTTTAAATTTTGTAATTTTGTAATTCCTCCGTTTCTTCTGCTGGAAAATTGGAACAAAGTGCTTAAAACCTGGTTAATTACAAAATATTCAAGCACAGGCTGGATGCCGGACCCCAGACTTTGTTTTCCAGCAGCACACAGAATTTGTGTCTTTTAGAGTCTTGCTATCCACTAACAAAATAGCTTAAAATTTTGTAATTTTGTAATTCTTCTGCTGCAAAATTGGAACAAAGTGTTTAAAACTTGGTTAATTACAAAATATTCAAGCAGAGGCTGAATGCAGGACCCCAGACTTTGTTTTCCAGCAGCACACAGAATTTGTGTCTTTTAGAGTCTTGCTATCCACTAACAAAATACCTTAAAATTTTGTAATTTTGTAATTCCTCAGCTTCTTCTGCTGGAAAATTGGAACAAAGTGTTTAAAACCTGGTTAATTACAAAATATTCAAGCACAGGCTGGATGCTGGACCCCAGATTTTGTTTTCCAGCAGCACAGAATTTGTGTCTTTTAGAGTCTTGCTTATCCACTAACAAAGTACCTTAAAATTTTGTAATTTTGTAATTCCTCAGCTTCTTCTGCTAGAAAATTGGAACAAAGTGTTTAAAATCTGGTTAATTACAAAATATTCAAGCAGAGGCTGAATGCTGGACCCCAGACTTTGTTTTCCAGCAGCACACAGAATTTGCGTTGTTTAAAGTCTCGTCATCCACTAACAAAATACCTTAAAATTTCGTAATTTCTCAGCTCCTTCCTCTTTTAATCATGTGTTTTTTTCCAACTGCATTGCAACACACGGCCCTAAGGGGTGAGGCAGCCTGGCTTGGAGCCAACACAACATTTCCCTCAAGTTTACTGCAAACTGGCTGTTATTTCCTTTGCTTTGCCATTTATGCTACTGCTGCTGTAACTACAAAAGGTGTTAATAAAATGAAACGTTTTCTAAGTAAGGTTTTGTTGTTTTAAATTCCAATCTCGAGGGAGAACAGACTTTTAAAAACCACTCTGCCACGTTTGGCAAACACCAGTCACACAGGAAGTGATTTATTTCTGCAAAACCACGGGGGAAGGAAAGGGCCAGACATCAGAAGTAAATTTAACTTGGTCCTAAACACTCAGCTTTCAATTCCAACTCTGTCCCAGCATTATTAGAGGAAAAACAATGTCCTGTTTTCACAGGAAACATCCGATGCCAAGAGTGAGCGTGAAGTGCATGAAATGCTGTCACAGTAAAATGGCTGCCACATCAAATGCTTCTATTATTTATTCCTTTCAAAGCTTTTATTTTTATTTACATGTAGCACACAGCTTACACACAGTTGTTTCGCTTACTGTGCCATCAACGTGTGTTTCTAATGTGAATGTTTTTTTTTTGCATAACTTTAATAATGAAATAAACACCCTTATCGTGTTCCTGCAGTGCAAAGGGGAGATTTAGGGACACGATTTCAGGCAGATCAGGTCTCTCCTGTCCATGTGTCTGTCCCAAGCCTCCCATCTCACCTCTGCAGCCAAGCTGAGAGCACTGGGAGTGCTAAACAGATTAACACTCATAATCTCAAAGACATTTAGCACTCTGAACCGAATGTTCTGGTTCTCCTGTGGGAGGAAAGGGTTCCCTTTCAGGGCACAGCGTGACTCAGTTTTGACAGAGTGTTAAAGGGTGGGAATGGACCTTAAACCCCAACCCATGGGCAGGGACACCTTCCACCACCCCAGGATGCTCCAAGCTCCATCTAAGCTTGCCTTGGACACTTGCAGGGATGAGACAGCCACAATCTCCTTGTGCCAGCGTCTCATCACCCTTTTTACCACACTAAAAAAAATATATTTTTCCTAATATCTAACCTAAATTTCCCCTCTTTCACTCTGTACCCATTACGCCTTGTCCTATCACTCCAGCTCTTGATGAAGAGTCCCTATCCGGCTTCCCTGTGGGCCCCTTCCAGATGGACTCAAGAATTAAAAAAAAAAAAATTTAAAAAAAAAAGAAGGGGGAAAAAAAAACCCCAGTAAAAAGGGGAAAATTTAAGTTTCCACACGGCGAGACACAGGCCCGGCTCCACCCAAGTGCCCGGCCCGTGTTTCCAGCACTGAGGCCACAGCTCCGTCAGGGCGGGCCGGGACCCCACCGCGGCCTGGAGCGGGGCACGGAGGAGACGACAGAAAAACGGGGTAAGAAGAGGATAAAAGGGGGGTGAAAAGGGCATATAAACAGGGTGGCAGCGAGGTGAAAAGCGGGTACAAGCGGGATGAAGGCAGGGTGAAGGCAAAGTGCTGCCCCGCAACCACGGGCCTGCCGGGCCGGGCCCCACAGCACGGCCCCATCCCTCCGCGCCTCCCTGACAGCGGAGCGCCAGCCGCACGGAGGGTGAAGCGGGCAGCAGCGGTTACCTGAGGATGTTGTGCGCCTCCATGCTGCGGTTCTGGTTGCTGGAGCACACCACGGCCACGCGGAGCGGCGCGGACGGCATGGCGGGCACGGCGCTGGGGCTGCCCGCGCCTCCCTCCCTCCCGGCCGCCGCTCCACAAAATGGCGGCGGCAGCGCGGCGGGCGGGGACGGGACGTGTCAGCAGGGCCCCGGCGCGGCCAACCGCGGCACGGCGCGGGGGAGGCGGAGCGGCTGCGGCCGCCGGCGGGGGAGTGCCGGGAGAAGGGAGCGGAGGGTGCTGGGCGAGAGCGGGCGCAGTGCGAGTTGTGGGAAGCGTTGGGCGCAGCGTGGAGGGAGAGCGTTGTGCCGCCTCAACCCCGAGGGCGATAAATAATATATTAAAAAATGATATTTTTATAGATGTGATATCGATATATAGATAATGATGTATTTATAAGGTGTTGGTGCTCAGAGGAGGAGGAGGAGCGTGAGGGCTTGTTCAGCCTGGAGGCGGCTGGCCTCATTGCAATGTAGAACTTCGTGAGGGGAAGAGGAGGGACAGACACTGATCTCTGTGGGGACCAGCGACAGCACCCCAGGAATGGCTGGAGCTGTGTAGATGCGTTATCGATGTACAGATATAGATAATGATGTATTTATTAGGTGTTGGTGCTCAGAGGAGGAGGAGCGTGAGGGCTTGTTCAGCCTCATTGCAATGTACAACTTCGTGAGGGGAAGAGCAGGGACAGACACTGAGCTCTGTGGGGAGCAGCGACAGGACCCCGGGAATGGCTGAAGCTGTGTCAGGGGAAATTTATGTTGGATTTTGGGAAATGTTCTTCCCCTAGAGGGTTCTGGCTCCTCAGGGAGTGGTCCCAGCCCCAAGAGCTCCAGGAGGGTTTGGATGCCACCCTCAGGGATGCACAGGGTGGAATTTTGGGGTGTCTGGGCAGGGTGAGGGGCTTGGACTCTGTGGGTTTCTTCTAGCTTGGGATGTTCCATGGTTGTAAAGCTTCTCCTTCACCTCATGCAGGGAAGGGAACGGGGCTGAAGCCCTAGGAGCACCTGAAGGAGCTGGAAAGGGGCTCAGCCTGGAGAAAAGGAGGCTCAGGGGGGACATTGTGGTTCTGCACAACTCCTGACATGAGGGGACAGTGAGGGGATCGGCATTTCTGACATGAGGGGACAGCCAGAGGGAGATTGGGATTTCTGACATGAGGGCATCGGGATTTCTGACATGAGGGGACAGTGAGGGGGATCAGGATTTCTGACATGAGGGGATCGGGATTTCTGACATGAGGGGACAGTGAGGGGGATCAGGATTCCTGACATGAGGGGACAGTGAGGGGGATCAGGATTTCTGACATGAGGGGATCGGGATTCCTGACATGAGGGGACAGTGAGGGGGATCAGGATTTCTGACATGAGGGGATCAGGATTTCTGACATGAGGGGATCGGGATTCCTGACATGAGGGGCAGCCAGAGGCGATCAGGATTTCTGACATGAGGGGATCGGGATTCCTGACATGAGGGGATCAGGATTTCTGACATGAGGGGACAGTGAGGGGGATCAGGATTTCTGACATGAGGGGATCGGGATTCCTGACATGAGGGGATCAGGATTTCTGACATGAGGGGACAGTGAGGGGGATCAGGATTTCTGACATGAGGGGATCGGGATTCCTGACATGAGGGGATCAGGATTTCTGACATGAGGGGATCGGGATTCCTGACATGAGGGGATCAGGATTTCTGACATGAGGGGACAGTGAGGGGGATCAGGATTTCTGACATGAGGGGATCAGGATTTCTGACATGAGGGGATCGGGATTCCTGACATGAGGGGACAGCCAGAGGCGATCAAGATTTCTGACATGAGGGGATGGCCAGAGAAGATCGGGATTTCTCCCAGGGAACCGGGGCAGGAGGACAGGGAACAGCCTCAGTTCCCTCAGGAGAGGTTCAAGGTTGAATATTAAGAAGATTTTATCACATAAAGAGCGATGAGGCCTCCAGCGCTCCCACCACCAAAATGCCGTTCCGCGCCAATCCCTGAATCCCGCTGCCTCTCCGGGCTGTGGGATTAAAAAAACCTTCAGAAAAGCGGGTTTTTAGGGCAAATCTCTCTCAGTTTGGCGCTAGATGGCAGCCGAATGCCGCGGCGGGGCTGGGAGGATGCCGGGGGAAGGGTTTGGATGCAGGATTGAGTCATCCCGGGGAGGAGAATTGGGCTGGACACCCTGGATGAGCCCTGTGCCCAGGGGGATCCACAGCGAACACAACACTGCCAATACTGTTCCACAGGGAACACAACACTGCCAACACTGGTAGGATTAAATATGGAATTCTGCATTCCAGGAGGAAATGCTGGCGCTTTCACTGCAAACTGCACAAATTAGAACGCCAAAACTAGGAGTTCTTTATGTTATTTACCCAAATATTTCACCAGACTAGTGAAATACGCTGGTTTCAGGATTGTTTTCTTGCATCCAGGTCAAAATTATCACGGTGCTCAGCCCAGCTCAATCCCATTTTTCTCTGAGGTTTTTGCCATTTTTTCCCTTTTTCCGCTTTGGTCTCCTTGCACTATTACAATGGCAGGAGCAGGTAATGGAGCAGGAGAAATACAGGAGATAAAGCAGAACATCAAAGGAACAAATCTATTCCCCAGTGAGGCAGGACTCTCACCTCAGTGCTTCCTAAAAATATTTTCTGCTCTCACATTGATATTTTTTTCCCTTTGTGCTTTCTGAGGATTTTTTTCCCCATTATCACCACAGAACTTCCAGCTCCCACAGCCACCATTCTCCTCCATGTAAAACCTCTCCCTCTCTTTTGTATTTTCCATCATCCATTAGGGTTATACCGTTATTATTATTATTATTTAGGGTATCCATTGTTACCTGCAGAAGACAGTCACGTTCCAAACTGTAAATTAAATTTCCATTTCCTCAGACTTGCATCAGTGTTACCACCTGAATGACCCAGTTATCTATAATCCAAACCTCTAGTAAATAAATTGGAATATTCAGAGAGTAAATCTCTTATTTTCCCATTAATGCTGTCATCATTTTATAATAAGCAATGGAATATTATTATGACCAGTTTGGGCAGACTCACTTTGAGTCAAGCAAGATCTTGAACCTTTAAATATTTATGGAATTTTCATTTCTTTTCATCATCCTCTTAATTTATTAAGTTCAATGCCAAGGTGGTACAAGGCTCGTTGTTTATACAGCTGGTTTTCACATCTGGCAATTCATGACAAGATGAGGAACAGAACAGTGACATTGCTTGACAAAAGGTGACAGAAATGCACAAAATCAGTGACACTCCAATGCTCCTGTGCTGAACTGGCTACAGCAAAAAAAACCCTGAAACCTTTAAAAAACCAACATTTGTCTTAATGTTCTTCAAAACTGCCTTTTCATCCAGCAGTCCATGTCCTTAGGGATAAAAACCCAAAAATGAGGCATCAGTGAGGTGCTTCAATCCAGCAAGGTAACAAACACAGAGCAGCTCGGCGGAGTCAGCTGCAGGTGAGAATGAAACACGGCAGGAATAACAAACAAAGGAAAATGGTGATGAAATTCAGACCTTCAGCTCCTCAGCCACTCCCAAGTTCTGGAAGAAGGGATTTTGTTCAGTACAAATACTGGGTATTATTAAGGATTCCACACATTTCCTATATTTACCCTCTACCACAAACGACTTTCACAAGGAAAAGCAAACAGGTCGTTCACCAGTGCTAAACATTTACACAAACAGATCACACTGAACCTGACAGTCCCTTTACAAAAGAGCCTTCCCCTACTTTTTTAGTTTTTGCTCTAAGTGCACAGTTCCTAAGTGATAATAAATTAATTTTTTTTGTGTTACAGCAGTCAACTACATACAAACAACACGTACTAAAAACTACCTCACTAAATACCTCTCTGAAGGTAACTACTTTGTGGATATATTAAATTTCAAGTAATGCTCAGCCCAAGTTGTTTGTTTTTGTTTTTGTTTTTTTTTTTAAGAAAACAATCAGACAAACCAACAACCACTAATTCCAGAGACAAGAACACGAGGGAGACACACTTAAAAACTACGAGGACTACAGGAACAGCTACTCCAAGAGAAATGGGACAAATTCTCAGCACTAAGGCACAATAGAATCAGTACTAGAGTATGGCTAAAACCTTACTTCACTACAGCATCAAGTGAGGAGTTACCAGGGAGTGTTCCTACGCTCAAAACACTCGGCTACAACATCAGTGAGTTCTGTGGTCAAGAAGCTTCTACCTTAGTGCAGCTGCTTTGCTAAAGGAGGGGATTTCAGGGGGCACTCACTTCTATCTTATAATTAAGGGTTGGTTCCTACTTGCTCAACGAAATGGAGTTTTCTTGTTCAATTTATCCCTTTACCTGCACTCTTTGTGAAACTACAACGCGATTCTGATGGGAGAAAAGCAGGTGCTGGATGTTGATGGTCGAAAACCCTCGACCAGAAAACCCCCGTGGTTTTTGGACAGTGGCCCCAAAATTTGTGACCACCATAAAGCATGACAAAAAACCCACCTAAACCACGAAATTACGTGGGCTTTGGATCAAGCACACCCTTAGCTATGGGGTTTGTGGTCCCACCAGTCAGTCCTACTGAACTTTACACAACTTTACCCCACAGGAAAAAAACCAAGCACGGCTCTAAGACCAAGAGGTTTTAGGCTTAAAATAAGGGTGCTCTGGAGAGTCTTTCGAACAGGCCCTCGGTAGGATCAGCCGCTTGCCCTTAAAAACAGACGATTTCTGGCACTTGGGGACCTCTGCTATTGTGTTTTGATCCGCTGAGATGCCACGAGTTCACCACGAACGGCTCCGGCCGAGAAGCCACCGCAGGAGGAAGGAGAGCTCCGAGCTCCGTTGGGACCGCGCATCCGGCAGGCTTGGGCACAGCGCTGCCAGAACAGTCTGGAAAATCTCTTCCCGGAACGGAGGCTGCGGGAGCCGCCGGGCGCCGCATCATCATCATCATCATCATCATCACCATCATCACCATCACCATCGCCTCCCGCACTAGGCGCGGCGCGCAGCGGCCGCCCCGTGCCCTCCGCGGGCCAGCGCGGGGCTCATGAGGTTCTCGGTGATGTAGGCCACGAGCAGGCAGATGAAGACGAGCATCACGCAGATGGATCCCCCCACGGCCGTCATGGCCACCACGATGTCGCGCATGGCCGCGGGCTCCACGCGGAACTCCACGCACTGCGCGGGCGGCGCGGGGCGCGGCGGGGCGAAGCGCGGCTGCAGGCACAGGCGGTAGCGCACGCTGCCGTGCGCCTCGGCCAGCAGGTAATCGCGACACGCGGCCCCCAGCTCCACGCTGTCGCAGGGGAAGCGCGTGTAGGTGCCGTCCCAGGAGCAGTTGAGCGCGAAGCCGCGCAGGGCGGCGGCGGGGCGGGCGGGCGGCCCCCAGTGCCGCATGCCCCACTGCAGCAGCACGCTGCCGTTCCGCAGCACGTTGGCCACCAGCGCGCCGCCCGCGGAGCGGTGGGCGCGGCACGCCCGCGCCGAGCACTGGAAGCCGCGGGCCGGCGGGCGGAAGCACAGCCGCGCCCCCGCCGCCGCCGCCGCGGCGCCATCGCCGCCCACCTTGTAGGGGCACCACGGCTCGTCGGGGTCGGCGTTGGGCTCGGCCAGCCCGAGGCACAGCAGGGCGAGCAGAGGAGGCAGCAGGCTGGGCGGGCCGGGCATGCCGGCGGCCGCCGCCGCATGGAGCCGCGGAGAGGCGCGGAGCGCGGCGCCGGTGGATGCGCGGGGCTCGGCAGCCGCCGCGGGGCCGCCAATGGAGAGGCGGTGCCGCCGTTAACTCTCGCCGGGCTGCGGAGCACCCGCCCGATGCGGCCGCTGGTGGCCGCCCGGACGCGGCTCTCGGGGATCCGCGTGGAGCGCTGAGACCCCGCAAGGACCGGAACGGGGGATGCTGAGACCCCGCAGGGGCGGGTACCGGGGTGCTGAGAGCCCACGGGGATGGGCACGGGGTGCTCAGACCCCGCAAGGACCGGAACGGGGGATGCTGAGACCCCACAAGGACCGGAACGGGGTGCTGAGACTCCGCAAGGACCGGCACAAGGGGATGCTGAGATCCCGCAGGGGCGGGTACCGGGGTGCTGAGACCCCACAGGGATGGGCACGGGGATGCTGAGACCCCGCAAGGACCGGAACGGGGATGCTGAGACCCCGCAAGGACACGCACAGGGGATGCTGAGATCCCACATGAGGGGGATGCTCAGACCTCGCAAGGATTGGCACAGGGATGCTCAGACCCTGCAAAGGTTGGCACAGGGATGCCAAGACCCCCCCCAAATGTCTGTACAAGGATGCTGAGATCCCCCAAAGGTTGCTACAGGGATACTCAGTCCCCCCAAGTATCGGCACAGGGATGCTCAGACCCCCCAAAGGTTGCTACAGGGATGCTCAGACCCCGCAAGGATTGGCACAGGGATGCTCAGACCCCCCAAAGGTTGGCACAGGGATGCCAAGACCCTCCCAAATGTCTGTACAAGGATGCTCAGACCCCCCAAAGGTTGGCACAGGGGATGTGCAGCCTCTCCGTGCCTCCCCCGGGCTCTGTTGTGCCCACCGGGGTCACGTCCCTCCAGGGCTTGGGGGGCTGCTCAGTCCTGTCTTGGTCAAGTTGCAGATTTCATCTCAGACCAAAAAAAAAAAAAATTTTTAATTAGTCCGTAGTTTTGATCTGGTTTTACATAGCATCCTATTTTAATTTTTATAGCAGAACATAAGCATTTGTCTATATTTAACTTGTAAAATAGAATAATTAACATATGATTTTGTTAAAATCCTCAGAAATGTGCCTGAACACGTTGCTGTAGTTCTTCACTGTGTTACTTATTTAGAAACACATTGCAGTTTCCTGTGTGTGTTTCCTTTAAAAACAGCATTTGATTTATGTAACTTGAAAATACAACAAAAATAAGATCCCAAGACCTATTTTTATTTCACAGCCTGAACAAAACCAAACCCAAATCATACCTGGAAGGTGAGGCTTGCATATACACAAAGTATAATTTGTTTAAATAATTTTGCTTTCTGATGCATTGAACACAAATGGTTTGACATCAGGGCACCTTTTCCTGTTTGATTTTTCAAGTGTGTGCTTCCTGAGGAAATCTTTAATTTACCAATATCAAGTATTTCAAGTTATTTCCACATCTAATTTTTCACCAGATTGAATGGGGGTGTCTGCTAGCCTACGGAAAGTTGTCAGGAATCTCCTTTGATAGCAAGAGAGATCAATAAAAAAATAAAATCAGCATAGAAAAGGATGCTGAAGGTGCAGTTATGGCTTGGAGAACACTCAGATACTGGAGCAGAAGAGGTGCTGTGCTGCTGAAGGCACTTCTTGGCAAATTTGCGTGTGGAATTCAGCCAGGATGCAAAACCTGGAGCTCTGACAGCCCTTCCTGAGCAAGGTGAGCGTGTTCAGGGAGTGGCTGGAGCCAAACCAAGATTTTCCTCCTTCAAACTTTGTGTCCTTCTCCTGACAGCAATGATTGTTCCAGAGCTGTCATTGCTGTGTCCAGAGAGGAGATCTGGCACCAGCCTCTGTGGCTGCTTTGATGGAGAATTTGTGATGGACAAATTGTGAGGAACAACTTGTGATGGACAACTTGTGATAACTTGTGAGGAACAACTTGTGATGGACAATTTGTGATGGACAACTTGTGATGGACAATTTGTGAGGGACAACTTGTGATGGACAAATTATGAGGGACAATTTGTGAGGAACAACTTGTGAGGGACAATTTGTGATGGACAATTTGTGATGGACAATTTGTGATGGACAACTTGTGAGGGACAATTTGTGATAACTTGTGAGGAACAACTTGTGATGGACAATTTGTGATGGACAACTTGTGAGGGACAATTTGTGATGGACAACTTGTGAGGGACAATTTGTGATAACTTGTGAGGAACAACTTGTGATGGACAAATTGTGAGGAGCAACTTGTGATGGACAACTTGTGAGGAACAATTTGTGAGGGACAATTTGTGATGGACAAGTTGTGATGGACAACTTGTGATAACTTGTGAGGAACAACTTGTGATGGACAATTTGTGAGGGACAATTTGTGAGGGACAACTTGTGATGGACAACTTGTGATGGAACAACTTGTGATGAACAACTTCCGAGGAACAACTTGTGATCACCAACCTGTGATGAACAGCTTATGAGGAACAACTTGCAATGAACAATTTGCGATCAACAACTTGTGAGGAGCAACTTGTGATGGACACCTTGTGATCAACAACTTGTGATCAACAACTTGTGATCATAACAACTTGTGATGAACTCACCCTGAGTTCTGGGAGATCCAAGGGTCTGGAGTGTGCTGCAGGGAGGGAAAATGGTTGGCACAGCAGTGAAGGCCCATCAAAAAAAAATGATAAAACTATGGGTTAACTACACTTCTGCACTTTTTTTGGCCTTGCACTGTGGCCGAGCAAAACCCCAATTATTTATGCAGAGCCAAGCAGGCCCCTGTGCTTTGGCTTGGCCAGCCTGGCTGTGCTGGCTCCCTGGGAATCCTTTATCTCATTGTTTGCTCTCTTATCAATCCATCTGTTTCCTGAGATTTGTTCTGTGCAGCAAAACCCAGCCTGGGCTATTTCATGGCATTGCTTCAGCATTCTGCTGCTCAGCTCCGTGATGTTCCAAGCTGAGAAGCCCCAGCAGGATCCCAGATTGCTTCAGAGCCTCCAGCCAGACCCAGCACCACCACAGGCTTTGTCTTTCCTGCTTCTCCTCCTCTGGATTTATTGTCTCTTCTCAAGGAAACACTGAAGGAGTATCAGAACTCGCTGTGGGCCAGGCAGTGAAGCACTGACAACCTCCAGCTCACAATTTATGCAGCACTCTGCTAATTTTAGCCTCAGATGTGGCCAGGGCAGCCAGTCCCCAGGGCAGAGATGTTTGCTCTCAGCACATGACATATGGTTCCTAAAGCACCCTCCGAGCTGGGAGCTTTGCGTCCAGCCCAGTTGCTGCACTTCCCCCCGAGTCATAACTCTGAGGATTACTCACCCTAGACGTGCAAGCACAGAGAATCTGCCTCCTAATTTAGATTTTCCTGCAGCCTGAATCCATGAGCAGCCTCACCCCCGTTGGGCTGCTATTTGCAGTGCTTGATTCACTTCCAGTCAGGGCTGAGGCAGCCAGAGCCAGGGAGGGAGAGCTGAGCTGAACACAGCTGGGTGATGGAACCCTGGCTGCTGAAAATATTAAACTTTCTGTTTAAAATTAGAGCTTTCTGTGCTGACAGGCAGAGAAAACGGCATTGGACCTGAGGCTGTGGAGAAGGGCTCCAAAATGGAATGATGGAACTGGGATGGTGGGTGTGGGGCTGGTTAGAAGTGGAAAACTTAAAGAGTTTGGGGATCACAGGGTGGAAAATGTAAGAGTTTGGGGTTTTAGAATATAGAAATTAATATGAAGCAAGATGGAGGCTTTAGGGCAGAGACAGGTTGTTCTTCTTTACCTTCTTCTTCCTGCTTCTCCATGGGTTTGGGTGCTTTTGTGTAATTGGACAGAAAAATCCACATTGTGGGGTCGAGTGATCAGTTATTGGGTTAAAAGGGAAATTAATTTAGGTATCATTACTTAATTGGACAGTTTATCCTTAAAATGCCTTGTAACAAAAGATAGTTGGCCATTTTGTGCATCTTGAACCCCACCAGGGTTTGGTAGGGAGCTCCTTACTGAGCTGCATGAGCAGCTCTGGCTCTTGGCTAAAGGATGATTTCCTGAAATTGTCCCTTTCCTTATTCTCTACTCCATGCCAGAGTTGGACTTGCACAGCTGATTGTGCTGGTAAGAAACACAAGCAGAATGAAAACAAAGAACCAAAAACTCCTATGAAATGTAAATTTCAAGCTCTATTACAACCAGTGGAAGAAAAACAAAAATAATCAATGCTGTCAGAATGAAAAAGGCTGAGCTTGTTGGGAAATAAATATTGTTTTCCCCAGTGCCTAAAAGTGCTTGCAAAATATGCCACAAACAAGGGATTAGAAAGAGCTCAGCTAATTCAAATAGAGAACAAAGATGCTCTGATTTTTTAGCAGGTGATGGGATTCAGGCACAATTCCCTGTGTTTGTGGTTGAGGTGATGAGGAAGGAGGACACAGCTCAGGGCAGCAGTGGGACAGCTCTGCCCTGCTCTTATCACTTAAAGCAGGCTCTGGGCTTTGAGATATCATGATTAAACCCATCCTCCTTTCATTTTCAATTCCAGCTGACTGTTCCTTCCTTGTCCCTGAGGTCAGGCAAATCTTTTGGAGGCTGAGTAAAGTCCCACAGGATTCAACACCAACAGCTCCCATCTTGCTGATCAAAACCTCTCTAGAAGAGACAAAATTTACCTTGGCTGCTGCTGGGAGACTGGCAAGAATCCAACCAGGCTGGAACTGCATTCGTTGGGCTGAAAATATTCTTTTTTTTTTTTTCCTGTTTCTTGGCATGGCTGTCACTGTCCCCATGGGGAAGAGCTCAGGGCAGCCCTCACCTCCAGCAGGGGGGAGGCACAGGATTCCAAGGGACACTCAGCAGGAATGTCACACAGCTCAAAGGAAGGGCAGGGAGGGCTCTGCAAGGATCTGCTCCCAGTTTCTGGAGGGTTCCTGCAGCAGGAAAGTGTCCACATCCACACACACACATTTTTCTGGCTGTGGTTGGTGCTCTCTTGCACAGCTCCAGGGCAAAGAACAGGAAATTTCCTCTGGTTCCCTCCCCACCCTGCTCACGGGATGTGTTAAAGAAACACAAAATCATTTATGAAGACAGATTCCTTTGTATTTGAGTGAGTCCAGGGACCCCTCTGCTGCCCAGGGGGGGTAAAAAACACCCCCAAAACCAGCCCCAAAAACCCTCTCCAGCTCAGAAAGGGGATGTGAAAAACAGGAGGGCGAAGAACACAGTAAATCAAAAAGTGCTCCTAAGAAAAGCAGCAGGGTAAGACCACCCCCAGTCTGAGATCTCTGAGGCAGCAGTGGCCCCACACTGAGATGGGATTTTCGTATTTTCATCTGCAAACCCCTCTTTGTTTGGGGGATCTCTCTCCTCCTGCATTGCTGTGGGCAGTGTTTCACTGCCATCCCCTCATTCCTGCAGCATCCTGCATTTCCAGCAGCTCTCAGAAGTAATCATCCTTCTTGCCAGCACCTCCCTGCCTCCCCACAGGCTCCTTCTGCTCCTGGACAAGCTCCAGGTCGTCGTTGTCATCCACCTCCCCTCCATGATCCTCCTGGGATGGGAACAGCCAGGAAGGGGAAAAAAATCAGCAAAAAGGAAATCCTGGAAAAGGAGATCCCAAAGCAAACCACGCTGTCCCTGAGCAGAACTGTTCCACCAACCCAGCCCAGCTTGGAAACCTGGGAAAACAGGGCAGAACCCACCTCTGGTGGCACCTTCAGAGGTGTTTTAGGCACATTTTAATATCCTGGCAGTGCAGTGGAGCTTTGATATCTCAGCTTTGATACCTCAGCCTGTCGCCTCTGCTGCACAAGGGGCAGATGTGAAGAGCAGGAGCTGATATTTTACATCCTCCACATTTCAAACTGTGCCACCCACCCCAGCCAGGCCATGCAGAGCCTCCAGGGAGGATTTCAGCTCCAAGCATCCACTGGAGACACCTTCAAGAGGCCTGGAATCATCGCTCAGGGACAGGAGACCTGACACCAACCCTGCCCTGTATTTCCCTTCATTCCCAAACCCTCAGCAATCCTGGGAAACTGCAGGAAAACCCCTCAGGAGCCACTCACAAAGGGCAGGGAGGGAATGAATGAGACTGGAAAAGGATTCATTTCTATCTCTGAAGGTGCCAGGGTGATCCTGTCCAGCTCATGCTTGAAAAACATTGATCTGGTATTGCTGCACTGGCACAGCCTTGGTTCCTGCTGGGATTGATCCCTGTTGTGATTCCCCCTAAAATTCCTCCTATAATTCCCCCTGTGATTGATTCCTGCAGTGATTCCTTGTATAATTCTTCCTGTGATTCATCCTATAATTCCTCCTGTGAAATTCCTGCTGTGATTCCTCCTGTGATTCTCCCTAAAATTCCTCCTATAATTTCTCCTGTTTCCCCCTGTGATGGATTCCTCCTGTAATTTCCCCTATGATTCCTCCTGTGGTTAATTTCTCCTAAAATCCCTCCTATAATTCCTCCTGTGAGTCTCCCTAAAATTCCTCCTATAATTTCTCCTGTAATTCCTCCTGTGATTGCTGCTATAATTCCTCCTGTAATTTCTCCTATAATTCCTCCTATGATTGATTCCTGCTGTGATTCCTGCAGTGATTCCTCCTAAAATCCCTTCTATAATTCCTCCTGTAATTCCTCCTGTGATTCCTACTATAATTCCTCCTGTAATTTCTCCTATAATTCCTCCTGTGACTGATTCCTGCTGTGATTCCTGCAGCGATTCTCCCTAAAATTCCTCCTATGATTGATTCCTCCTGTGATTCCTGCTATAATTCCTCCTGTAATTTCTCCTATAATTCCTCCTATGATTGACTGCTGTGATTCTTCCTGTGATTAATTTCTCCTAAAATCCCTCCTATAATTCCTCCTGTGATTCTCCCTAAAATTCCTCCTACAATTTCTCCTGTGATTCCTCCTATGATTGATTTCTGCTGTGATTCCTGCAGTGATTCCTTCTATAATTCCTCCTATAATTCTTCCTGTAATTTCTCCTATAATTCCTCCTGTGACTGATTCCTGCTGTGATTCCTCCTGTGATTCTCCCTAAAATTCCCCCTGTAATTTCTCCTGTGATTCCTCCTATGATTGATTCCTGCAGTGATTCCTCCTAAAATCCCTCCTATAATTCCTCCTGTGATTTCTCCTATAATTCCTCCTATGATTGACTGCTGTGATTCTTCCTGTGATTCCTCCTGTGATTAATTTCTCCTAAAATCCCTCCTATAATTCCTCCTGTGACTCCTGCTATAATTCCCGCTATAATTCCCCCCCTTTGCTGTTTGGGAGCACCCCACAGCTCGGCTGCTGCAGACACAAAGCAGGAGGGCACCAAGAGCACAAAGGATGCTCTGAACACCTGCAAAAGGCAGCAATGAGCTCCTGGACCCCTCCCAGAGGCAGACCTGGGGTCCCTGCTCACCCCTGGCTCCCCAAAAGCTGAGTCCCCCCAAATTCCTGCCTGCCAACCCCCTCTCCCCCCACCAGGTGACCCCACAGCAGAGAGGAAAGAGGAAGAACCTTGGTGTCGTACAATTTCTTGCTCCTGATCTTCTTGGTAATCCTCCAGTGGCTCTTCCCTGGGCTTGGCAGCTCTGCCAGCATCCTGGAAAACACAGGCAGGGTTGGCAGTGCCCAGGTGTGGGAATTCAGGACATCCCTCTGTCTGTCTGTCTGTCTGTCTGTCTGTCCCTGCCAGGGGAATCAGAGACCCTGGCACAGAGCCCCAGACTCTGTGACTTTGATTATGACCCATGGAAAAAAAATTACCAACTTATATGAAGATCTACAAGCCACAAAAGTTTAAGTAGAATAATAGTGAACTTATCATGGGGTGAAAAATAGATTTTTTGGGGGTTTTTAGAATGGGGGTTTGGGGGGTAAGATGGAGGGATCTGGGCGTGTCCAGCCTTTCTCCTTCTTCTTCTTGGCCTCCATCCTCTGGGTGATGGTGGCATTTTTGGATTGGTTTAGAGGAGAAGCTCACTGTCTGACACAGGTGATGGGTATTGGGAAGGAATTGTAAATATTGTAGTTTTTAGTATAAAGAGATAACACCAGAGTGCCTCTGTCTGTCCTGCTGAGAGAACCTCAGAGATCAGGAGAGAGAATTTTATAGGTAAGAAACAATAAACAACCTTGAGAGTGAGAAATAAAGAGTTCTGACTCCTTCAAGTGCCAGGCTGGGGAAAGAGACTTTGTGACACATTTTGGGGCTGGTAAAAGAGACTTTGTGACACATTTTGGGGCTGGTAAAAGAGATTTTCTGACACATTTTGGGACTGGTAAAAGAGACTTTGTGACAATTTTGGGGCTGGTAAAAGAGATTTTCTGACACATTTTGGGGCTGGTAAAAGAGACTTTGTGACACATTTTGGGGCTGGTAAAAGAGATTTTCTGGCACATTTTGGGGTCACCATGAGCAGCCAAAGCCCCGAGTGCCAGCCTGCTGCCAGGACCAGCTCCTGCCCCACAGCCAGGACAGGTCAGGGGGAGCAGAGGGACAATCAGGCAGCACAAACTCCGTTTATTTTTTTGCCACCCAGTCTCTTTTCCCAGCTCCTCTCTCCTGCAGCAGGAGGGCCCCAGGGCTGTTGCATCTGGAAAATTTTGGGTTTTTTAGGGTAGAGCTTTAGGGAGCACAGCGCAGCCAGATCTGAGAGCCAGGTATTTACATCACTAATTCTTTCCACATTTTCACTCATCTCAAGGAGGTGCCAGCACCTCTCTCTTGTTTGATTTCATTGGCCTGGATTTCTTTTTTTCCTTTCTTAATCCCACCATTAATCATGATTTTGGAGCCTGACAGATAAAACACTCCTTTTCTTTTTTTAAAACAAGCAATGTTTAGCTGCTTGTCAAAACAAATGAACATTTCCCTGGTGCAGAGTCTGGCTTCAGGCAGCAAGAAACACTTGGTGAAACAAATGGATTCCATCTGCAGGGAAGCCAACAAGGAGGCAGAGCTCTGAAATGCTGCTGGTGCTGATAAAAACCACAAGCAGAACGAAAACAAAAGACCAAAAAGTCCTAAGAAATGTAGATTTAAAGTTCCATTACAACCAGTGGAAGAAAAAATAGGTTGGGTTTGAGAAACCTGCCAAAGAGCTTTCTGCTCCTGCCACAACTCAAAGGGGGTTATGGATCCACCAGGAATTTGGGTTATGGATCCACCAGGAATTTGGATTGTGGATCCATGAAGAATTTGGATTATGGATCCACCAGGAACTTGAATTATGGATCCACCAGGAACTTGGATTATGGATCCACCAGGAATTTGAATTATGGATCCACCAGGAATTTGGATTATGGATCCATCAAGACTTTGGATTATGGATCCACCAGGAATTTGGATTGTGGATCCACCAAGAATTTGGATTGTGGATCCACCAGGAACTTGAATTATGGATCCACCAGGAATTTGGATTATGGATCCACCAGGAATCAGGATTATGGATCCACCAGGAATTTGGGCTATGGATCCATGAGGAATTTGGATTATGGATCCACCAGGAACTTGGGTTATGGATCCACCAGGAATCAGGACTATGGATCCATGAGGAATTTGGATTGTGGATCCACTTGGGAATCAGGATTATGGATCCACCCAGGAATCAGGATTATGGATCCACCAGGAACTTGAATTATGGATCCACTCAGGAATTTGGATTATGGATCCACCAGGAATCAGGATTATGGATCCACCAGGAATTTGGGTTATGGATCCACCAGGAATTTGGGCTATGGATCCACCAGGAATCTGATGTTTCCCTTCCAGCCCTTCAGCTCTCTGCCCATCCACCATCCCCAGCTGGGGTCCCTCCTGGCCCTGCTGGTTGTCACCTTTGGTGGCTTCTCCTTCCACTCTTCTTTAACTCTGGGCTCCTTGAGCTTCTCCGAGGCTCCCGCCTTCTCCTCAAAGTCAGGTCTCTCCAGCTCAGCCTCCTCAAACTCATCCTCCCCCTGGTTGTTGGGGTCCTGGGCAGGATCTGCAGCATCATCTGGCACCTGGACAGGAAAAGCCTCTTGTGGCTTTTAGTTATTTATTTTCATTTATTTATTTGATTTTATTTATTCCCTCAGGAGGCAGCACCCTGCATCCCCCAGCAAGCCAGGAGCACTTGCACCTCTCCAAGCCTGTTGGGGTTTGTTCAAAAACCCCGAAACATCTCTGTTATCCCTCTGCACCCGGGGAGTTTGGAGTTCACAGAAACCTCTGGGTAATTATTGACTGATTGAGCTCTCATTATTGGGTGGACTCTTACAGACACAATTGCATCCAGGTGAAAGAGGGAAGGATGGGAAGGTGAAAACTTCTCCCAGGCGGGCTGGGCAGGGCTTGGAGCAGCCTGGGACAGTGGGAGGTGGCTGAGGATGGGGCCAGATGAGATTTAAGGTCCTTTCCAAGTTTGGAGCACCCTGGGACAGTGGGAGGTGGCTGAGGAGGGGCTCAGATGAGATTTAAGGTCCTTTCCAAGTTTGGAGCACCCTGGGACAGTGGGAGGTGGCTGAGGATGGGGTGAGATGAGATTTAAGGTCCTTTCCAAGTTTGGAGCACCCTGGGACAGTGGGAGGTGGCTGAGGATGGGGCCAGATGAGATTTAAGGTCCTTTCCAAGTTTGGAGCACCCTGGGACAGTGGGAGGTGGCTGAGGATGGGGCCAGATGAGATTTAAGGTCCTTTCCAAGTTTGGAGCACCCTGGGACAGTGGGAGGTGGCTGAGGATGGGCTCAGATGAGATTTAAGGTCCTTTCCAAGTTTGGAGCAGCCTGGGACAGTGGGAGGTGGCTGAGGAGGGGGTGAGATGAGATTTAAGGCCCTTTCCAAGTTTGGAGCAGCCTGGGACAGTGGGAGGTGGCTGAGGAGGGGGCAGATGAGATTTAAGGTCCTTTCCAAGTTTGGAGCACTCTGGGACAGTGGGAGGTGGCTGAGGAGGGCTCAGATGAGATTTAAGGTCCTTTCCAAGTTTGGAGCACTCTGGGACAGTGGGAGGTGGCCAGGGATGGGGGCAGATGAGATTTAAGGTCCTTTCCAAGTTTGTAGCAGCCTGGGACAGTGGGAGGTGGCTGAGGAGGGGGTGAGATGAGATTTAAGGTCCTTTCCAAGGTTGGAGCACCCTGGGACAGTGGGAGGTGGCTGAGGATGGGCTCAGATGAGATTTAAGGTCCTTTCCAAGTTTGGAGCAGCCTGGGACAGTGGGAAGTGGCCAGGGATGGGCTCAGATGAGATTTAAGGTCCTTTCCAAGTTTGGAGCAGCCTGGGACAGTGGGAGGTGGCTGAGGATGGGGTGAGATGAGATTTAAGGTCCTTTCCAAGTTTGGAGCAGCCTGGGACAGTGGGAGGTGGCTGAGGATGGGCTCAGATGAGATTTAAGGTCCTTTCCAAGTTTGGAGCAGCCTGGGACAGTGGGAGGTGGCTGAGGATGGGCTCAGATGAGATTTAAGGTCCTTTCCCAGCCTTTGGGGGTCTGTGGTGCTCTGGTCACTCACCATGGGCTCCTGGGCCTCGGGCTCTTTCTGGGAGTGCAGCTCCCTGTCGATGACTCCTGCATCTGCCAGGGACAGGGAGCAGAATATACAGTATCAAAATATATAAATACAGATATAGAAATATATAATGACTAATGTATTAAAATATAGGCAAAATACATAATATATAATATACATAATGTAGAATGTAGAATGTAGAATATAGAATATTGAATAGAAAATATAGAATATTGAATGTAGAATTATAATATAATATATAATATATAAAATTATATAGTCCTAATGATATATAATTATATCTATATAATATATAGTATATAGTATATAGTATATAATATATAATATATAATATATAATATATAATATATAATATATAATATATAATATATAATATATAATATATAATATATAATATATAATATATTATGTCTAATATAGAATATAGAATATTGAATATAAAATATAGAATATTGAATATAGAATTATAATATAATATATAATATATAAAATTATATCGTTCTAATGATATATAATTATATCTATATAACATATATAATTATTATATATAATATATAATTACAATATATACTATAACAGAAGCATATGTGTGTACATGGAACAGTAACCCATTGGATAAATTATACCCAGTTCAGTAAAATTAAGCAAAGGCGATAGGCTAGGAAAAACAAAATTAACTTTGTGGCAACTTTCCATTGGATTACAATGTTATATATTGTAACATTGTAATTGGATTGCAATGTTATATATAAGTAACAAAGAGACTTTTGACCTATGTCTGACCGCTTTTAAACATTCAAATCTCATTTTAAAATCTTAAATTTAATTAAAAAAAAAATTCAATCTCCCAGCCTTTGAGGCTGATGTTTCTATGTAATATTTTGGTTTTAGCCCGGCAGTAGTCCCATCCCTTCAATTCAAGATAACTGTCGGTGTCTCCAAGACAATAAAATAAAACATAAAATACATAAATAAATAAATAAATAAATAAAATAAAATAAATAAATTAAATAAATAAATAAAAAATGAAATGAAATGGATCATTTCCATACCCATTTGCAGCTCCTCCTGGTCGGCCCCGTCCCCGTGTGCCGCTGTCCCTGTCCCTGGGCTCCGGGTGCTGCCCCTGTGCCCATCCCTGGGGGTGTCCTGGGCACTCCTGGGCATCCCCCGGGCATCCCCCGGGCTCACAGGGACCTGCCAGCTGCAGACAGACAGGGTTGGGTGGGGTTGGCAGGGAGGAACGATCAGCATTGACCCCACGTGCTCCAAAGGCTCGTTTATTATTTTATTATACTGTATTATATTCAAGTAGTATCATAAAATAATGATATATAATATAATGTACTGATATATAATATAATGATATATAGTGATATATAATGATATGTAATGTAATGTAATATAATATAATATAATATAATATAATGTAATGTAATGTAATATAATAATGATATATAATACAATAATGATATATAATATAATGATATATAATAGTATATACTATACTATAATATAATATATATAATAATATATATACTATATATAGTTTATATATATCTACAATATATATATATACTATATATACTATGTATATAGTATATATAGTATATGTCACATATATAATAATAATATATTATTTTATATATATAGTATATACTATATGTACTATATATAATAATATACTATAATATAATGTATATATGTAATAACATAGCATAATACAATATAATACACCATAACATTTTGAAATCAGCATTTCTCACCTCAAAATTCACATGTAAATACACACTACATAAACCCACTATAAAAATTTTAAAATCCTCTACAAATCCATTCCCCACATCTGTGCAGCATCCACTGGATGCCCAGAATCCCAGGAATTCCAGCAAAACCAGTAAAAAAAAAATCCCATTTTTCAAGCAAACCCACAATAAAGACAAGAAGGGGAATGCTCCTTTTGGGCAAAAGCTGAGAGTAGAATAATTTTGTGTGACCAAAACCTGTAAAAACTCCAGTTTTTCAAGCAAATCCACAGTATAGACAAGAAGGATGCTCTCCTTTTGGGCATCTTCACCCCAAACACAGAGTAGAAGAATTTTGTGTGAAAAATCCCATTTTTGAAGCAAACCTCCAGTAAAATCAAGTGGAGGGATGCTCATTTTGGGCATCTTCATCCCAAAAGGTCCAAGTAGAATTTTGTGTCACCGAGACCAGTGAAAAACCCCATTTTTTCAAGCAAACCCACAGTACAGACAAGAAGAAGGATGCTCCTTTTGGGCATCTTTACCCCAAACACAAAGTAGAAGAATTCTGCGTCCCCAAACCCATTGAAAATCCCCGTTTTGAGGGGTTTGGTGCCACCCACCTGTGCGCTGGCAGCTCCCTGCCCGGCCCTGGCGCATTTTCTGCTGCGGATTTTGGTCCTGGCTCAGGCAGGGCCAGCCCAGGGGCCGGGCTCTGCTCGTGGCTCCTCACCTGGATGTGCATCTGCATCTCCACACCCTGCAAGGAACACCCCTGGATTTATATCAATAAATAAATAGAAATAGAAATCTATTTTATATATATATATATATATAAAACAGTCCCAAACCTGGGCCAGAAAATCCTTAATCAAAGAAAAAAACACCCTCGAGTGCTCCAGAAGAAATCTGCCCTGCCCACCCTGCAGTTCAGGACCCTTCCTGTCATGCAGCCAAAAAGGAAAAATTCAGATCCAGCTTTGCCTGGGAATCATTCAATAATTCCAATAATTCAATAATTCCAATGATTCAATAATTCCAAAAAGGAAAAATTTCATCCAGCTTTGCCTGGGAATCATTCAATAATTCCAAAAAAGGAATCATTCCATAAAGGAATAACTGAGATCCAGCTTCAGCTGGGAATCATTCAATAATTCCAATAATTCAATAATTCCAATAATTCAATAATTCCAAAAAGGAATAACTGAGATCCAGCTTTGCCTGGGAATCATTCAGTAATTCCAATAATTCAATAATTCCAAAAAGGAAAAATTTGATCCAGCTTTGCCTGGGAATCATTCAATAATTCCAATAATTCAATAATTCCAATAATTCAATAATTCCAAAAAGGAAAAATTTGATCCAGTTTTGCCTGGGAATCATTCAATAATTCCAAGAAGGAATAATTCTGATTCGGCTTTGGCTGGGAATAATTCAGTAGTTCCAGAAAGGAATAATTCCAAAAAAGGAATAATTCAATAATTCAGATCCAGCTTTGGCTGGGAATAATTCAATCATTCCAAAAAAGGAATAATTCCAAAAAAGGAATAATTCCAAAAAGGAATAATTAAGATCCAGCTTTATCTGGAAATAATTCAATAATTCCAGAAAAGGAATAACTGAGATCCAGATTTGGCTGGGAATAATTTGATAATTCCCAAAAGGGGAATAATTCCAAAAAGGAATAACTGAGATCCAGCTTTGGCTGGGAATAATTCAATAATTACAAAAAAGGAATAATTCCAAAAGGGAATAATTAAGATCCAGGTTTGGGTGGGAATAATTCAATAATTCCAAAAGGGGAATCATTCCAAAAAGGAATAATTGAGATCCAGGTTTGGCTGGGAATAATTCAATAATTCCAGAAAAGGAATAACTCAGATCCAGGTTTGGCTGGGAATAATTCAATAATTCCAATAATTCAATAATTCCAAAAAATGAATAATTTCAAAAAGGAATGACTGAGATCCAGGTTTGGCTGGGAATAATTTAAAAATTCCAAAAAGGAATAATTCCAAAAAGGAAGGAAGGGAGGAAGGACAAGAACAAACTCTGATCTTCGCTGTTTTGAGGCCCCGGCAGCCTTTGCAGAATGTTCATCCCGGGCTTTTCCAGGGAATCCCACAGGAAATCCCAGGGAATTCCACACCTGGGGCCTCCCCGGCTGCAGGTGGGTGCTGGCTGGCACCAGGGGCTGCTGCCCCTTCCTTCCTCCTCCTCCTCCTCCTCCTCCTCCTCCTCTCAGGCCCGGCATCTTCTGCAGAGCTTCCTTGAGCTGCCTGAACTCCTCCATCTGCGCCTGCGGGAGAGAAGGGCACAGAGAAACCTCACAAGGGTCACACATCTCCCTGCTGGGAGCTGGATTCGTGATTTGGAGAATATTTATCATTTAGAGAACATTTATCATTTAGAGAATATTTATTATTTATACAATATTTATTATTTGGAGAATGTTTGCCCAGATGGTTACCTGGGCACTGAGGGGAGAGAAGGACACAGAGAAACCTCATAAAGGGTCAAACATCTCCCTGCTGGGAGCTGGATTCATTATTTGGAGAATATTTATCATTTAGAGAATATTTATCATTTATACAATATTTATTATTTGGAGAATATTTATTATTTGGAGAATGTTTGCCCAGGTGGTTACGTGGACACTGAGGGGAGAGAAGGACACAGAGAAACCTCACAAGGGTTAAACATCTCCCTGCTGGGAGCTGGATTCATGATTTGGAGAATATTTATCATTTAGAGAATATTTATTGTTTAGAGAATATTTATCATTTAGAGAATATTTATGATTTGGAGAATGTTTGCCCGGGTGGTTACCTGGGCATTGAAGGGAGAGAAGGACACAGAGAAACCTCACAAAGGGTTAAATATCTCCCTGCTGGGACCTGGATTCATTATTTGGAGAATATTTATCATTTAGAGAATATTTATTAATTGGAAAACATTTATTATTTATACAATATTTATTATTTGGAGAATATTTGCCCAGGTGGTTACCTGGGCACTGAGGAGCTGCGAGTGCACCTCCAGGTGAGCTTTCCTGAGCAGTTTGCTCTCTTCTCTGAGTTTCTGCACCGTGTCTGCAGGAGGAGAAGACATTTGTTTAAAAATATATTATTTTTTTCATTTTTTCCCACGTGTGGCATCTCCCTTTCTCCCCACAAACCCCCCCTGACCTCTCCAAGCCCAGGAACCCCAAACCCGCTCCAGCAATTCCTTCTCTCCGGGCTCTTCCCCAGCTCCCATTGTTTGCCCCAGGGCTCAGAGCAATAATTTGATTTTTGTGTTTCCCCTCACCCTGCAGGTTGGTGACCTCGCTGTCCCTCTGCTGCTGCAGCTGGGCCACTTTCTGGCCGTGGCTCTCCAGGCTCCTCCTGTGCTCCAGCCTGAGGCTGTTGTGCTGCAGCTGCAGCTCCAGCAGCTGCTTCTTGACGTCGTCGTGCTGGTTCTGGGGAGGAAAACGGGGCAGGGGGGCTGAGCTGGGGCAGAGCTACAGAATCAAGCAGGGATTGATGGAAAGGAGCTCCTGCATGGAGACAGCACGGGCAGCAGCAGAGCCAGCCTGGGCTGCACCCAGGATCAACCAGAATGGGCCCAAAATGAACCAGAATGGCCCCAAAATGAACCAGAATGGTCCCAAAATGAACCAAAATGGTCCCAAAATGAACCAAAATGGTCCCAAAATGAACCCAAGATGAATGAGAATGGTCCCAAAATGAGACCAAGATGAATCAAATTGAACCCAAAATGAACCAAAATGGTCCCAAAATGAACCCAAGATGAATGAGAATGGTCCCAAAATGAGACCAAGATGAATCAAAATGGTCCCAAAATGAACCAAAATGGTCCCAAATTGATCCCAGGATGAACCAAAATGGTCCCAAAAAATGGTGCCGGGATGAACCAAAATGGTCCCAAAATGAACCAAAATGGCCCCAAGATAAACAAAAATGGTCCCAAAATGAACCCAAGATGAGTGAAAATGGTCCCAAAAAATGGTCCCAGGATAAACCAGAATGGTCCTAAAATGAACCCAAAATGGTCCCAAAATGAACCAAAATGGTCCAAAATTGATCCCAAGATGAACGAGAATGGTCCCAAAATGAACCCCAGATGAAACCAAATAGCCCCAAAATGAACCCAGGATCAGCCAAAATGGTCCCAAAAAATGGTCTCAGGATGAACCAAAATGGTGCCAAAATGAACCGAAATGGTCTGAAATTGATCCCAGGATGAACCAAAATGGTCCCAAAATGAACCCAAAATGGTCCCAAAATGAGACCAAGATGAACCAAAATGGTCCCAAAAAACGGTCCCAAAATGAACCAAAATGGTCCCAAAATGAACCCAAGATGAATGAGAATGGTCCCAAAATGAGACCGAGATGAATCAAAATGGTCCCAAAATGAACCAAAATGGTTTGAAATTGATCCCAAGATGAACAAAAATGGTCCCAAAAAATGGTCTCGGGATGAACCAAAATGGTCCCAAACAGGATGAACCAAAATGGTCCTAAAATGAACCAAAATGGCCCCAAGATAAACAAAAATGGTCTCAAAATGAACTCAAAATGGTCCGAAGATGAACCCAAGATGGTTCCCAAAATGGTCCCGAAATAAACTCAAGATTGGGTTTTTTTTGGGGGACTCAATCATAATGAACCCAGGATGAACCAAAATGGCCCCAAAATGAACCAAAATGGTCACAAAATGAACCAAAATGGTCCCAAAAAATGGTCTTGGGATGAACCAAAATGGTCCCAAAATGAACCCAAGATGAACCAAAATGGTCCCAAAATGAACCCAAGATGAACGAAAATGGTCCCAAAATGGCCCCAAAATGAACCCAGGATGAACCAAAACGGTCCCAAAATGGTCCCAAAATAAACTCAAGATTGGGTTTATTTGGGGGACTCAACATAATGAACCCAGGATAAACCAAAATGGTCCCAAAATGAACCAAAATGGTCCGAAATTGATCCCAAGATAAATCAAAATGGTCCCAAAAAATGGTCTTGGGATGAACCAAAATGGTCCCAAAATGAACCAAAATGGTCTGAAATTGATCCCAAAATGAACCAAAATGGTCCCAAGATGAACCCCAGATGAAAACAAATGGCCCCAAAATTAACCCAGGATCAGCCAAAATGGTCCCAAAAAATGGTCCCGGGATGAACCAAAATGGTCCCAAAATGAACCCAAAATGAGACCAAGATGAACCAAAATGGTCCCAAAATGAACCAAAATGGCCCCAAGATAAACAAAAATGGTCTCAAAATGAACCCAAGATGAACCAAAATGGTCCCAAAAAATGGTCCCAGGATAAACCAGAATGGTCCTAAAATGAACCCAAAATGGTCCCAAAATGAACCAAAATGGTCACCAAATGAACCCCAGATGAAACCAAATGGCCCCAAAATGAACCCGGATCAGCCAAAATGGTCCCAAAAAATGGTCCCGGGATGAACCAAAATGGTCCCAAGATGAACCAAAATGGTCCCAAAATGAACCAAAATGGCCCCAAAATGAACCCAAATGGCCCCAAAGATCCCATTCCCAGCCGTGCCAGTGCCATTCCTGGCAGCGATTCCCTCCCGATCCCACCACTCCCACTGGGAACGTCCCTGCCTGGGCAGAGCTGTCACCCACAGCCTCAAAATGGGCTAAAACCTGCATTTTCTGAGAGAAAAAAAATAAAAATCCCATTTTTTTGGAAATCTCCCACCGCCCCAAGGGCTGGTTTTGTCTTTCACCAGCTGTAAACGCAGTTTAAAACAAAAAAATAAAGGAGATGGTTGGTTCAGTGTAAAAATTGAACATCCAGGTGTGCTTCAGGTAGGGCAGGTGATAAGCTAAAAAATGCTATAAAATTGTATAAAATGCTATAAAATGCTATAAAATGCTTTAAGCTTCAGGTAGGGCAGGTGATAAGCTAAAAAAATGCTATAAAATTGTATAAAATTGTATAAAATGCTATAAAATGCTTTAAGCTTCAGGTAGGGCAGGTGATGAGCTAAAAAATGCTATAAAATTGTATAAAATGCTATAAAATGCTATAAAATGCTTTAAGCTTCAGGTAAGGCAGGTGATGAGCTAAAAAAATGCTATAAAATTGTATAAAATTGTATAAAATGCTATAAAATGCTTTAAGCTGAACCTCTTCACAGACTGAAATATTTGGTAGGAGCCCAAAGGTCACCTCCAATGGATAAATCCCATTTTCACACTGAGAGACCCAGAAAAAGCAGCCAAACCCTGGGTGATAAAAGTGCTCAAGGGCTGATGGTGCAGCAAGAAAAATTATAAATAAAAATAGAAAAATGATGAAGAAAAGCCCTAAAACTCAGCAGGAAAAGCTGCCTTACCTTCAGGATCTTGTGCTGGGAGCTGAGGGCGCCGTATCTGTTCATGGAGTCTTGCTGGGGAGGGAAAAAAGATCCAAAAGTGCAAATTAGAACCCAGAAAAATCCAGAAAAGGGAGAAAATCCCACAGGAACACACAAGGCAGGAAAATGTTGAGTTTTTATCTTGTTTTTCGCCAGGGTTGGGATGAAATGTGTGAGATGGAGTTGCTTGTTTGGGCTCAGATGGCACCAGAAAAAAAAAATATTTCCCATTGTGGGACAAATACTTCCCATTGTGGGGCAAATATTTCCCATTGTGGGAGAAATATTTCCCATTGTGGGGTAAATATTTGTCATTGTGAGAAAAATATTTCTCATTGTGGGGCAAAAATTTCTTATTTGGGGTAAATATTTCTTATTTGGGGTAAATATTTCCCATTGTGGGGCAAATATTTCTCATTGTGAGGAAAATATTTCTCATTGTGGGAAAAATATTTGTTATTGTGGGGTAAATATTTCTCATTGTGGGGTAAATATTTCCCATTGTGGGATAAATATTTCTCATTGTGGGACAAATATTTGTTATTGTGGGCAAATATTTCTCATTGTGGGAAAAATATTTCTCATTGTGGGGCAAATATTACTTATTTGGGGTAAATATTTTCCATTGTGGGGCAAATATTTCTCATTTTGGGAAAAATATTTGTTATTGTGGGGCAAATATTTCTCATTGTGGAGCAAATATTTCTTATTTGGGGTAAATATTTCTTATTTGGGGTAAATATTTCCCATTGTGGGGCAAATATTTCCCATTGTGGGGCAAATATTTCTCATTGTGGGGTAAATATTTCCCATTGTGGGGCAAATATTTCTTATTTGGGGTAAATATTTCCCATTGTGGGGTAAATATTTCTCATTGTTGGGCAAATATTTCTCATTGTGGGGCAAATATTTGTTATTGTGGGGCAAATATTTCTCATTGTGGGGTAAATATTTCTCATTGTGGGACAAATATTTCTCATTTCGGGTAAATATTTCTCATTTTGGGGTAAATATTTCTCATTTTGGGACACAGCCCTGCACAGAGCACGCCCACCTTCTCCTTGTTGAGAGCTTCCTGAGCTTCCAACTTGTACACTAAAAAATCTGGAAAAGGGAGAAAAGAAGGCAGTGAAATGGGTGAAAGGGTTGTAATGGTTGAATAAAGCATTGTTCAGCATATATAAAAATATTTATATTTAGAATAAAGTTGTAATGGTTGAAAAAGCATCATTCAGCATATATATGTAAATATTTATATTTATAATAAAGTTGTAATGTTTGAATAAAGCATTGTTCAGCATATATAAAAATATTTATATTTAGAATTAAGTTGTAATGTTTAAATAAAGCATTGTTCAGCATATATAAAAATATTTATATTTAGAATAAAGGTTTAATGGTTGAATAAAGCATTGTTCAGCTTACACTTTTATGTATATTTATGTATTTATAATCATAGTTATAGTTATAGTTATAATAAAAGGTTTAATGGTTGAATAAAGCATTGTTCAGTTTACACTTACATCTATATTAATATGTATATTAATATGTATATAATATTTACATTTATATGTTTTTAGTTATAGTTATAGTTATAGTTATAGTTATAGTTATAGTTATAGTTATTATAAAGTTGTAATGTTTGAACAAAGCATTGTTCTGTTTATATTTGCATTTATATCTATATTTATATTTATTTATATTTACATATGTATTATATTTACATTTACAGTTACAGTTACATTTACATTTACAGTTATATTTATATTTATATTTATATTTATATTTATATTTATATTTATATTGTTATTGTTATTGTTATTGTTATTGTTATTATAAAGTTGTAATGTTTGAACAATGCATTGTTCTATTTATATTTGCATTTATATTTATTTTTATTTATTTATATTTATATTTACATCTGTATTTATATTTATATTTATAGTTATAGTTATGCTTACAGTTATAGTTATAGTTACAGTTATAGTTACGGTTATAGTTATAATAAAGTCGTAATGTTTGAACAAAGCATTGTTCTGTTTATATTTGCATTTATATCTATATTTATATTATTTATATTTATTTATATCTATATTTACATCTGTATTTACATTTATATTTATAGTTATAGTTAGTTATAGTTATGCTTACAGTTATAGTTATAGTTATTATAAAGTTGTAATGTTTGAACAAAGCATTGTTCTGTTTATATTTGCATTTATATCTATATTTATATTTATTTATATTTACATTTATATTTATATTTATAGTTAGTTATAGTTATGCTTACGGTTACAGTTATAGTTACAGTTATAGTTATTATAAAGTTGTAATGTTTGAACAAAGCATTGTTCTGTTTATATTTTCATTTATATCTATATTTATATTTATTTATATTTATATCTATATTTACATCTGTATTTACATTTATATTTATAGTTATAGTTAGTTATAGTTATGCTTACAGTTATAGTTATAGTTATAGTTATATAGTTATAGTTATAATAAAGTTGTAATGTTTGAACAAAGCATTGTTCTGTTTATATTTGCATTTATATCTATATATATTTATTTATGTTTATATTTACATCTGTATTTATATTTATATTTACATTTACATTTATATTTATACTTATATTTATATGTTATATTTATATTTATATTTATATTTATATTTATATTTATATTTATATTTATTTTTATTTTTATTTTTATTTTTATTTTTATTTTTATATTTATTTCTAGTGTGATGTTTGAATAAAGCATTGCTCAGCATATCTATATTTCTATATATTTCTCCAGCCACCTTTGTGGCCATTGGGGCCAGTGGGGTCTCACCTTCCTTGGTTTTCTTGTGCTCGCCCCTCTCCTTCTGCAGGGAGCGCTCCAGGCGGGCCCGGTGCTCGTACACCACTGGGGACAGCAGGAAAACTCCGTTTATCCCCTCTCATCTTTGTCCCATTATTAAAACAAAAATCTGATTCTTTACCGCCATTAAAAATAAAAAAAAAATCGGATTTTCACCTACCGTTAACAAAAAAAATTCAGATATTTTTCTATTGTTAAAAACAAAAATTAGATATTTCCGCGCCATTTAAATTCAGATATATTCCCCGCCATTTAAAAAAATAGGATTTTTTCCCACCAATTAAAAAAATGAGATATTTTTCCCTCATCTTGGGGCCCTGGAGGGGTCACTCATCTTGGGGTCACTCACTCTTGGGGCTCCAGAGGGGTCACTCACTCACCTTGGGGTCCACTCACCCTGGAGCTCCAGAGGGGTCACTCACCCTGGGGTCACTCACACGGACAGTTTTGGAGGGGTCACTCACTCACCCTGGGGTCACTCACAGGGGTCCCTCACTCACCCTGGGGTCACTCACACGGACAGTTCTGGAGGGGTCACTCATCTTGGGGGTCCGGAGGGTCACTCACAGGGACAGCTCTGGAGGGGTCACTCACTCACCTTGGAGCTCAGGAGGGGTCACTCACCCTGGGGTCACTCTCAAGGACAGCTCTGGAGGGGTCACTCACTCACCCTGGGGTCACTCACAGGGGTCACTCACTGACATTGTGAGGTCTAGAGGGGTCACTCACCCTGGGGTCACTCACAGGGGTCACTCACTCACCCTGGGGCTCCGGAGGGGTTACTCATCTTGAAGTCCACTCACCCTGGGGTTCTGGAGGGGTCACTCACCCTGGGGTCACTCACAGGGGTCACTCACAGGGGTCACAGGGGTCACTCACAGGGGTCTCTCACTCACCCTGGGGTCCTGGAGGGGTCACTCACTCACATTGTGAGGTCTGGAGGGGTCACTCACCCTGGGGTCACTCACCCTGGGGTCACTCACAGGGGTCACTCACAGGGGTCACTCTCAGGAGTCACTCACAGGGGTCACTCACAGGGGTCTCTCACTCACCCTGGGGTCACTCTCAGGGGTCACTCACCCTGGGGTCAGTCACAGGGGTCGCTCACAGGGGTCCCTCACAGGGGTCTCTCACAGGGGTCACTCACAGGGGTCCCTCACTCACCCTGGGGTCAGTCACAGGGGTCACTCACAGGGGTCACTCTCAGGGGTCACTCACAGGGGTCGCTCACAGGGGTCCCTCACAGGGGTCTCTCACAGGGGTCACTCTCAGGGGTCGCTCACAGGGGTCACTCTCAGGGGTCGCTCACAGGGGTCACTCACAGGGGTCCCTCACTCACCCTGGGGTCAGTCACAGGGGTCCCTCACAGGGGTCACTCACAGGGGTCACTCACAGGGGTCACTCCCAGGGGTCCCTCACTCACCCTGGGGTCAGTCACAGGGGTCACTCACACGGGTCCCTCACTCACCTTGCAGCTGTGCCGACAGCGCTTCCTGCTGCAGTTTGTATTTCTGCGCCAGCGCCTCGGCGCCCCGCACCCTGCTCTGGAGGTGCCCGTAGAGCAGCGCGGCCGAGGCCAGGCCGGCCAGGCCGAGCAGGCCGAGCGCGGGGGGCAGCAGCGCCTTGTGCCGGCGGGAGCACATCGCGGTGCCCATGGCGGAGCGGGGCGGCGCGGCCCGGCCCGGGGCGCCCTTAAACCATCGCCTTATTCCGGCCCTGCCGCTCCTCTCCCCGCCGATCCCTGCGGAGGATGCGGGCTCGGCTCCGCTCCCAGCCGCGCTCTATTCCCCGCTGTCCGTCGGGACATCCGAGCGGAGCCCGAGCATCCTCGGGGGGCGACGGCACCGAGCAGCGGCAGCGGCAGGAGGAGGAGGAGGAGGAGGAAGAGGAGGAGGAGGAGGAAAACTTTTGCTTCCCATGTGCTGCTGCTGCGGAGAGGAGGGGGGGGCGGGAAGGGGGTACCGCCGCCTTTGGCTCTTCCCACCGGAAAAAATAACCCGGCCAGAGGAGGAGAAGCCCTTGGGCCCCCTCCCCGCGGCGGATCCCGCAGGAAGCGGCGCCGGGAGAGCGGCCAGGAAGGCAGGAACGCGGCGGCGGCATCCGGGCTGCGGGGCCCGGGGTCCGCCCTCGGCCGCGGGAGGGGCTGCGGGGACACGGGGGGACACGGGGGGACACGGGGGCACAGCAGAGTGATGGACCCGGGTGCCCCCATCACCCGGAGCCCCCTGCCCGTGTGTCCCGTCCCTGTTGCTGACGGGACGCGGGAAGGGACGGAGCGGCAGAGCATCCCCACAGGAGCATCCTCACGCAGGCAGAAGTTGTGGGTTTGTCCTCACACAGGCAAAAGATGGGGATTTGTCCTCGGGAAAACAGGAGGTGATGAAGGCAGGAGGGCGGGAGGAGGGGAAAGATGGGAATTTGGCTTTTTCCCAATGGTTTGGGTTGGGAAAAACAGGGACAGGGCAGGGACAGCTTCCACTGGCCCAGGGTGCTCCAAGCCCTGTCCAACCCCGGCTTTGGACACTTCCAAGGTGCTCTGGACATGTGGGCTCCTCTCTTTTGGCAGAGCTCAGCTGGTTTTACCAGGTGTGTGATGCTCATGGTGTGTGATGCTCATAGTGTGTGATGCTCATGGTTGTACCAGGTGTGTGATGCTCCTGGTTTATCCCAGCTGTGTGATGCTCATGGTGTGTGATGCTCACAGTTTTATCCCAGGTGTGTGATGCTCATGGTTTTACCAGGTGTGTGATGCTCATGGCTGTACCAGCTGTGTGATGTTCATGGTGTGTGATGATCATGGTTTTACCCAATGTATGATGGTTTTACCAGCTGTGTGATGCTCATGGTTTTAAACAGGTGTGTGATGCTCACAGTTTTATCCCAGGTGTGTGATGCTCACGGTTTTACCCAATGTGCGACGCTCATGGTTTTACCAGGGGTGTGATGCTCATGGTTTATCCCAGGTGTGTAATGTTCATGGTGTGTGATGCTCATGGTTTATCCCAGGTGTGTGATGCTCATGGTTTTAAACAGATGTGTGATGCTCACGGTTTTACCCAATGTGTGATGCTCCTGGTTTTACCCAATGTGCGATGCTCATGGTTTTACCAGCTGTGTGATGCTCATGGTTTATCCCAGCTGTGTGATGCTCATGGTTTTACCCAGATGTGTGTTGGTTTTACCAGGTGTGTGATGCTCGTGGTTGTACCCAGGTGTGTGATGCTCATGGTGTGTGATGCTCATGGTTTTACCCAATGTGTGACGCTCACGGTTTTACCAGGTGTGTGATGCTCACAGTTTTATCCCAGGTGTGTGATGCTCATGGTTTTACCCAATGTGTGATGCTCATGGTTTTACCAGGTGTGTGATGCTCATGGTTTATCCCAGGTGTGTGATGTTCATGGTGTGTGATGCTCATGGTTTTACCCAATGTGTGATGCTCATGGTTTATTCCAGGTGTGTGATGCTCATGGTGTGTGATGCTCATGGTTTTAAACAGGTGTGTGATGCTCACAGTTTTATCCCAGGTGTGTGATGCTCATGGTTTATCCCAGCTGTGTGATGTTCATGGTTGTACCCAGGTGTGTGTTGGTTTTACCAGGTGTGTGATGCTCATGGTTGTACCAGCTGTGTGATGCTCATGGTGTGTGATGCTCATGGTTTTACCCAATGTGTGATGCTCATGGTTTTAAACAGGTGTGTGATGCTCACAGTTTTATCCCAGGTGTGCGATGCTCCTGGTTTTACCCAATGTGTGATGCTCATGGTTTTACCAGGTGTGTAATGCTCATGGTTTATCTCAGGTGTGTGATGCTCATGGTTTTACCAGGTGTGTGATGCTCACAGTTTTATCCCAGGTGTGTGATGCTCATGGTTTATCCCAGCTGTGTAATGTTCATGGTGTGTGATGCTCCTGGTTTTACCCAATGTGTGATGCTCATGGTTTTACCAGGTGTGTGATGCTCACAGTTTTATCCCAGGTGTGCGATGCTCCTGGTTTTACCCAATGTGTGATGCTCATGGTTTTACCAGGTGTGTAATGCTCATGGTTTATCTCAGGTGTGTGATGTTCATGGTGTGTGATGCTCACGGTTTTACTCAATGTGTGACGCTCACGGTTTTCCCGTTGTGTGTAATGCCCAAGCTGACCCTTAAACGTCCCTTCCAACCAAACCATTCCCTGATTTTGCCCCTCACGGCGCAGACCAAGCTGGTGGAGCCTTGCCCGGGTTGTGAGCTCAGATCTGAGCCCCCAGGTTGGCAATGAACCCTCTCTGACTGTGAGGGCTCGTCTCCCTCTGAGCTCACAAGGATGTTTCTGCAGGAACTCTGCCAAGCTCCCTCTCTCAGGCACCTGGGGAACGAGCAACAACCACAGCAGCTCTCCTGCAGCAATTCCCCTCTCAGAGTCGTCCCTGGTGGCTTCACAAATGTTGATCAAACGAGATTCACAGCCCTGCTGGGAATTGCTTGAGTGGCACTTCTGTCACCCCCACCTGTCATTGGCAAAACCGAGGCACAGCGTTCCTGTAAGGTTGTGATTTATCCAAAATAACTTTTTTTTAAGGTAGGATTTTTTTTTACCCCCCTCCCCAAGCATTTTAAGTGGATTTGGTGGATTTGCTCTGGCAGACCTTGCTGGGAATGGGGTGATTTGGCTCTGACACAGCTTCCAGTGACCATTACAGGCTTTCATAATGAATTAACTGATTACTGCAGCTCCTTCTGGACTCCAGAGCAGCACGGATGGGAAATGCCAGGGCAGAATTTGTCTGCCATGGACTGAGTGTGCAGGACCAGGGCAAACCTCGTTCCTGTCCCCAGATATTGAGTGCAGGACACTGCACTGTGCCAGATTTACTGCCCAGCCCTGGGGCTTGCTGAAAGCTCCAGCACCTCTTCAGGCTGTTTGGAAGGAGCTGGAAAGTTCTCTCTGCATCCTGAGGACTGAGCAAATCCATGGCATGAGGGGTTTCACTCTCAATTTTGCCTCTATTCAGCACATTCTTATTTTTTCTCTTTTTTTTTTTTTGTATTTTTAATTTTTTTTTCCCTCTTGCACTCATTAATTACTTCCTCGTGTTCTGATTCCTAACTGAGAAACACTGGGAGGTTTTTTTGAGTTTTTTGACAGAGAGAAGTCTGGAAAAGGTCAAAATCTAGATGAGGGGATGTTTATCTGAGGAAGATTTGATTGACAAAATGTCTGTGAGCAGGCACTTAATACTTTTATAACAAATAACTTTTTCCCTCCTTCCCCATGTGCTGATTCCTGCCTGGGAAACACTGGGAATTTTTGAGGTTTTTGACAGAGAGAAGTCTGGAAAAGGTTAAAATCTAGAAGAGAGAATGTTTATCTGAGGAAGATTTGATTGAAATCAAAATGAAATGATTCAAAATGATTTTGAAATCACAAAATGTCTGTGAGCAGGCACTTCTGTAACAAATAACTTTACTCCTGCAATAAACTCAGGAGGGTTTAGATTCAACTCCATTTAAGTCAGGAGGGTTTAGATTTAACTCCGTATTTCTGCACCAGATCTAAGGCCAGTGAAAGCTAAAACCTTCACGTTCATGTTTTACCAATATTTGAACGATTCAGAGGATTCTTCCTCATACAAATCCCACAATATCCCACAGCTCTAAAATCTGCACGAGTATTTTTTAGGGAGATACAGAGGAGGAGAAACCCCTGGGGTAACAAACCAAGGAAACCCAACCCCAAATGCCTCGGGGATTATCTGATCATCTCCTTTTGCTCCTCTAATCCAGGGCGATCACATCTGACGGCAGCTTTAAAATAATAATCTGAGCAGAACGAGCAATTCCCATGGGAAATGGGGTGGGGGATGCTTGCACAGAAAATGCCATTTTTCACCCTGCAGAACAAACTGCGAGCATTGACCATCTGTGCAAGCTGCAGCCTTTGACTCAGAGCTTTGGATCCACAGCAGGGTTTAACCAGCTCTGGGAGGGTTTTCAGGTTATGCCAATTCTGTCAGGGAACCAAGAGGGATGGATGGAAGGATTGTTTAGGGGTTGAATTTTTATAAATATAGAGATAAATGTGCCGCATTTCACACCCTGAAGGCTTTGTGGGGTTTGGATCTGCCTTCCAGGGTTCCAAGTGGATTTGGAGCACGAGGGGAACCAACACTCCTGAGCTGCACAGAAATTCCCCACAGAAATTCCCCACACAGAAATTCCCCACACAGAAATTCCCAATTCTGTTCCTCCAGCAGCAAAAATGCCCCAAAATCGAACCATTCCTTGGGACCTCGGTGTCTCCAGGGTGAAGGGCTGGGAGAGCTGCAGAATTCCTGTTTCCCATAACGAGAAGTGACAGCTCCTAATTAGAATTCATTAGCGGCAGCCCCGCGGAGATGATGGCACCGTTTTTCAGGATGTGTTGCTGGAATGATTTTTCATCTGACAGTGACAACTTGGCTCGGTTGCAAATGTCCTTTGAGTCATTTGTTCTGAGCCTGAAAACCGAGCAGATGAGATCCCAGAACCTCAGCAAAGCCTGGGCACGGCCATGGTACAAGAGAAGGGGAATGAGGAGCAAAATGAGGCAGAAATTAGGTTTTTTTGAGTTACAAGGTAAAATTCATCCTCTAGGTGAGCATTCTGTAGAAACCGGAGCACAAGGAGATCCACAATTACTGAATGTCTGGATATTCTGGCATTTATTTGGCATTTACCTTAAAATCAGAGTCAAAATATTCTGAGAGAAACTCTTTATTCTTTTAAAAAATTGTCTTTACTTCCAGAATTTACAGTGCAAAAAAACTTGCACCATGTGAATCTAAGGTCAAAATATTGTGAGAGAAACTTTTTATTCTTTCAAAAAATAGTCCTTACTCCAAGACTTTACAGTGCAAAAATCTTCCACCATGTGAATCTTAGGTCAAAGTCAAAATATTCTGGGAGAAACTCTTTATTCTTTCAAAAAATTGTCTTTACTCCCAGAATTTACAGTGCAAAACGACTTGCACCATGTGAATCTTAGGTCAAAGTCAAAATATTCTGAGAGAAACTCTTTATTCTTTCAAAAAATAGCCTTTACTCCAAGTGCAAAAAAACTTCCACCACATGAATCTCAGATCCTCTGGGAAAAACCCATTTTTGCCTTTTATTTCCACCTCATGTTTTACAGTTTGGACTGGGAAAAACCCCCAACTTTGCCTTTTATTTCCACCTCATGTTTTACAGTTTGGACTGGGAATCTCTCTTGCTTTGAGTCCTGGACCGGTGTGTGATTTTGTGTGATTTGGGTTCGTTTTTCCTCAGAAAGGCAGCATTCAGGAGGTGCAGACCTCCAGAAATTACCATTAATACAATTCTATCATTTTCCCTGCTGTGGGTGAAGTACCACTTGTCACTGAGCTGCCGTGGGGGGGATTTCTGAGCAAAAGGAAGAAGGTTTGAATTGCTGTGAATGAATCAGGCGATGGTGGGAGGAGGAGGAGGCAGCAGATCTGTTCTGGTGCCTCCTCCGGGATGTTCTGCTGCTCTGTGGCACCTCAGGACAACACAGAAATGAGAATTGCTCATCTTCTCCCTGCAGAGTTTCCCCTCATCCTCTGCCTGGCTTCATCCCTGCAGAAATCCCCGGCACATCCAGCTGCAAGGATCATTTCATGTGGGATCTCAGCACTGAGGTGTCACCGAGAGCACCCCTGGGGGGCTCGGGAGTCCTGGAATGTTCCAGAAGTGTCTGGTGGCTGGACTTTGATCCTACACAGGAGACGACACCTGTATGAGGACAGGAGGGTTTCACCGGGGTGAATGGTGAAGGGATTGGTTAATTAGAGGGTGAGACACAGGGTTTAGGATTTCTGTACAGGGGGGTTTAGAGAAGTAAGATGGAGGAATTGGGGCGTGTCCTGTCCTTCTTCTTCTTCTTCTTCTTCTTCTCCTCCATCTTCTCTGGTGATGGTGGCACTTTGAGACTGGTTGTTACTAAAAGTGCACCGGGCAATAAGGGTGAAAGGTATTGGGGAAAAATGATAAATATTGTACACGTAACTTTGGGTATAAAGATAGGTGACTGTCCGGAGGGCAGCACAGTGTGCTCATGGCTGGCTGCTGAGCAGAGCTCTGTCGGGCCGAGAGAAAATCTTTTAGATAAACAATTAATAAACATAAAGACCGAAAGAAGAACTGAAGCCTCTTCTCGTCCTTCGATACGCGGGCTGCCCCAAGGCCACCCCGGGCCTTTCCAGGCCCCTCAAACAGCCCAAAACCCGACAATTTCTGAGCGGCTCGAGCCGGCGTTCCTGCACAGGAGGTGTCAGCAGGGAGGTTTCAGTCTGGGTTTTGATGCCCCCATAAGCCAAGGGCTTAAATCATCTCTGCTTTGTCACTGCGCGTTAACTGTGGGCAGATTCAGGGGGAGATTTCAGACATTGCTTAATCATTGTTGGTTTTTAATAGAACAGACTTTCCTGAGCTATGCTTTTGGATCATGAAAATCCCATTCAGCATTTTTGTGAACATGGATCATGGGAACAACCTCCAGAGGGTTTAGGTGCTGAAAATCCCATTGGTTTCTCATAAACCAGATTTTCCTGAGCCATGAATGGGGTCCTGAAAATCCCATTTATTTTTAATAGAACAGATTTTCCTGAGCCATGCAATTGGGTCCTGAAAATCCCACTCAGCATTTTTGTGCACATGGATCATGGGAACAACCTCCAAAGGGTCTGGCTGCTGAAAATCCCATTGGTTTTTCATAAAACAGACTTTCCTGAGACATGAATTGGGTCTTGAAAATCCCACTCAGCATTTTTGTGAACATGGATCACGGGAACAACCTCCAAAGGGTCTGGGTGCAGAAAATCCCATTGTTTTTTCATAAAACAGACTTTCCTGAGCCATGAATTGGGATCCTGAAAATCCCACTCAGCATTTTTGTGAACATGGATCATAGGAACACACTCCAAAGGGTTTGGCTGCTGAAAATCCCATTGGTTTTTAATAGAACAGACTTTCCTGAGCCATGAATTGGGTCCTGAAAATCCCATTCAGCATTTTCTGCACATGGGAAAATCTCGATATTCAGCAGCTTATTCTGAGTTATTTCTGCAGAGGGATCATGGGAACACACTCCAAAAGGTTTGGCTGCTGAAAATCCCATTGGTTTTTCATAGAACAGACTTTCCTGAGCCATGAATTGGGATCCTGAAAATCCCATTCTGCATTTTTGTGAACATGGGAACACACTCCAAAGGGTTTGGGTCCTGAAAATCCCATTGGTTTTTTAATAGAACAGATTTTCCTGAGCCATGCTTTTGGATCATGAAAATCCCACTCAGCATTTTTGTGCACATGGATCATGGGAACACACTCCAAAGGGTTTGGCTGCTGAAAATCCCATTGGTTTTTCATAAAACAGACTTTCCTGAGCCATGCTTTTGGGTCCTGAAAATCCCATTCAGCATTTTCTGCACATGGATCATGGGAACACACTCCAAAGGGTTTGGGTGCTGAAAATCCCATTGGTTTTTAATAGAACAGATTTTCCTGAGCCATGAATTTGGTCCTGAAAATCCCATTCAGCATTTTCTGCACATGGATCATGGGAACACACTCCAAAGGGTTTGGCTGCTGAAAATCCCATTGGTTTTTCATAGAACAGACTTTCCTGAGCCATGAATTGGGATCCTGAAAATCCCATTCTGCATTTTTGTGAACATGGGAACACACTCCAAAGGGTTTGGGTCCTGAAAATCCCATTGGTTTTTTAATAGAACAGACTTTCCTGAGCCATGAATTGGGATCCTGAAAATCCCAATCAGCATTTTCTGCACATGGGAAAATCCCGATATTCAGCAGCTTATTCTGAGTTATTTCTGCACATGGATCATGGGAACACACTCCAAAGGGTTTGGCTGCTGAAAATCCCATTTATTTTTAATAGAACAGACTTTCCTGAGCCATGCTTTTGGGTCCTGAAAATCCCACTCAGCATTTTTGTGAACATGGATCATGGGAACAACCTCCAAAGGGTCGTGAAAATCCCACTCAGCATTTTCTGCACATGGATCATAGGAACACACTCCAAACTATTTGGGTGCTGAAAATCCCATTGGTTTTTCATAAAACAGATTTTCCTGAGCCATGCTTTTGGGTCCTGAAAATCCCACTCAGCATTTTTCTGCACATGGGAAAATCTTGATATTCAGCAGCTTATTCTGAGTTCCTTTATCACATTGCTCCTCCACACAACCTTGGCCTTTAGGCACAGCCACCCAGAATTCAGCCAGCTTTCCACCTGGCACTGCTGGGACACAGCAAAGGCCAGAATTCTGACCCAGATTTCCTCATTTTTCAGTGATGCTGGCCCAGATTTCCTCATTTTTCAGATGCTGTGCCCTGGAGGGATTCCTGCCTTAAATATTGTGTGGAGCAGCCACAGGAGGAGAAGGAGAGGGCTCCAACTACCCCTCAAAAATCAGAATTCTTGCCACAGGTTCAGGGTCTGTCCCTGCCTGCTCCTGCTACCCTTAATTATTCTTTTTTTGCTTCATTTTCCAGTGCTAAAAATAGGGAGGGGATAAAGAGGAATCCCCCCTTGGGCTTGGGTTCTATTAAGCTGTGCTTCTTTTCAGAGGGGAAAATCAAAAGTGGAGCTGAATTTCCTCAAAGTTGATTCCCAGAGCCGGGCGCTGGAGGGATGTAGGTCACTTTGCATTGTTCTGAGCTATAAATAAATTGGTTTTTCCCTGAAAAGTGGGAGCAGACTTTATCCAGGTCACTGCCTCTGAAGGGAACAGCAGAGGCTCCTGCTGCCACTCCCAGGCTCTGCTTTTAAGGACAGATTCTCCAAAATAATTTTTTTTTTCGTGTATTAAGTGTGCAAAACAGCACTGCAGGACATGCACTTGGATTAAGTTATATTTTATTATTTTTTAAAATTTTAAATAGATACATTTATATATTTAATACATTTCTATTTTCTAATGTACTATTAAATGATTTATTTATGTATACAATAATTTTTATAATATGTATTTTATTATAGTCTGTATTATGTATTATTCTATAGTATTATATATAATTATAACAATTTAATAGTATATATGATTATAATAGATAATTATATAAATATATTTTATATAATATATATAATGTCAATTATTATATATATTATATTTCTATACAATATATATTATATAAATATAATATGATATAATACATAACAGGATAATATATAATATGCAATATGCAATAAAGGATATACTATATACTATATAATATACATTATACATGATATATATTATATATTATATATTATATATTATATATTATATATTATATATTATATATACACATTTTTTATATATATATATATACATTAATATATTATTTTCTATTTTCTAGAGATATTTTTTACCTCTACAGATCCATAAAACACATTTTGGGCAGCCTATTATTTTCCCCACCATCACCAATATATTTTTATCCCACCAACATATTTTGATCCCATTAAATATTCACCTTCAAAGAACATCACAAAGGGATCAGGTGGAATGAGTTTTCCAGGTGTAAAATGCAAAATATTAAGGAGATTTGTTTTGGGGGGGAAAAAAAAAGCAATTTAAAACATTATTATTGTTCTATTATTATTATTTTATTATCAATAATATATTTATTTTATATATTTTAATAATAACAATGACAATAACAGTAAAATGAAAATAATAATAACAAATAAATAAATTTAATATTTTAAAATTTAAATTTTTGAAGAAATCCATTGACCCTGGAGTTGCTTCCACGGCTGCCAGAAGGTGCTGAAGGAAGTTCATGAATATTTCTGTGGAACAGCGGCATCCAGTGGGCAAAGAGCAATTCCTGCTGATTTCCTCAGAAAACCAGGACAGGGCTACAAAAAAAGAGAGGTTTCTACCCAATATTTAATGCTTTGCAAACAGTAATTTTTATTTTTAATTTTAATTTTATTTTTAATTTTATTTTTAAAAGAGAGAGTATCTTGATTTTTTTTAAATTCTAAACAATTAATTTTATTTTTGTTTTTAAAGAGAGTTTAGCTTGAATTTTAATTCTTTTCAATTTAAAAATATTTATGTTTTAATTTTTTACTTTTTAAAGAATGAAGGCTTGAATTTTCGGGTTTTTTTTAGTCATAAAACATTTTTCATTTTTATTTTTTAAAGAGAAATTAGCTTGAAAAAAAAAAACCTAACCTGAAATAACTCAGAGCCTGGATGTGCAAGCTCCTGTTTAGAACAAGTGAGTTCTAAACAAAAGTAAGTCCTGAATTATCTCAGTATCTATTGAGTGATCCTAAAACTCAAATTTAAGTCCTGAATAATCTCAGTATTTATTGAGTGAGCCCAAAAATCATAAAATAAACCCTGAATTATCTCAGTATTTATTGAGTGATCCCAAAACTCAAATTTAAGTCCTGAATTATCTCAATATCGAGTGAGCCCAAAACTCCACAGTAAGGCTTGAGTTATCTCAGTATTTATTATTTATTGAGCCCAGCATTTATTGAGTATTTATTGAGCTGAAAACTCAAAAATTAATTCTGAATTTTCTCAGTATCTACTGAGTGATCCCAAACTCAAAAGTAAATCCTGAATTAACTCAGTATCTGTTGAATGAGCCCAAAACTCCAAGAATGATCTTCCCAATTGGTGCTGGCTGCACTCACCTGCCTCTAATTAATTTTTTAATTTAGATTAACACAAATCTGCCTGGCCAAAATTATTGCTGGTAGGGTATTAATGCTGCAAAGTCAGAGGAGTTTGTGTGTTTTTACCTGACAGGAGAGGGCAGGGTATTAATGCTGGCAAGGTTTTACCTCACTTTAACCAGAGTTTTTAGGTAAAATCAGTGGAGTTTGTGTGTTTTTACCTGACAGGAGAGTGCAGGGTATTAATGCTGGCAAGGTTTTCCCTCACTTTAACCAGAGTTTTTAGGCAAAATCAGTGGAGTTTGTGTGTTTTTACCTGACAGGAGTGCTGGGTATTAATGCTGGCAAGGTTTTCCCTCACTTTAACCAGAGTTTTTAGGCAAAATCAGTGGAGTTTGTGTGTTTTTACTGACAGGAGAGGGCATGGTATGAATGCTGGCAAGGTTTTACCTCATTTAACCAGAATTTTTAGATAAAATCAGTGGAGTTTGTGTGTTTTTACCTGACAGGAGAGTGCAGGGTATTAATGCTGGCAAGGTTTTACCTCACTTTAACCAGAATTTTCAAGGTGTTTCTGAGCTCAGAAGGATGAAGTCAGCAGAGTTTGTGTGTTCTGCACCTGACAGGGGAGTGCAGAATATTAATGTTAGTAGAGTATTAATGCTGGCAAGGTTTTACCTCATTTAACCAGAGTTTTTAGGTAAAATCAGTGGAATTTGTGTGTTTTTACCTGACAGGAGAGGGCAGGGTATTAATGCTGGCAAGGTTTTACCTCACTTTAACCAGAGTTTTTAGGCAAAATCAGTGGAGTTTGTGTGTTTTTACCTGACAGGAGAGGGCAGGGTATTAATGCTGCCAAGGTTTTACCTCATTTAACCAGAGTTTTTAGGCAAAATCAGTGGAGTTTGTGTGTTTTTACCTGACAGGAGAGGGCAGGGTATTAATGCTGACAAGGTTTTACCTCATTTAACCAGAGTTTTTAGATAAAATCAGTGGAGTTTGTGTGTTTTTACCTGACAGGAGAGGGCAGGGTATTAATGCTGGCAAGGTTTTCCCTCACTTTAACCAGAATTTTCAAGGTGTTTCTGAGCTCAGAAGGATGAAGTCAGCAGAGTTTGTGTGTTCTGCACCTGACAGGGGAGTACAGGATATTAATGTTAGTAGGGTATTAATGCTGGCAAGGTTTTACCTCACTTTAACCAGAGTTTTTAGATAAAATCAGTGGAGTTTGTGTGTTTTTACCTGACAGGAGAGTGCAGGGTATTAATGCTGGCAAGGTTTTCCCTCACTTTAACCAGAGTTTTTAGGCAAAATCAGTGGAGTTTGTGTGTTTTTACCTGACAGGAGAGTGCAGGGTATTAATGCTGCCAAGGTTTTCCCTCACTCAGGTGTCTCTGAGCTCAGCAAGGGCAAAGTCAGCAGAGTTTGTGTGTCCTGCGCCTGACAGGAGAGAGTCACATGAACGCTGTCATCGCTGTTGGCATCACAGACGTGACACAACTCCTAAATTGCCTCTGAAGGTAATTACAAAAGGAGTAGTCCTGTGGTTTAAGGTTCAAGGCCAGGCTGGATGGAGCAACCCGGCCTTGTGGAGGGTGTCCCTGCCCAAAAGGGGGTTGGAGCTGGGGGATCTTTAAGGTCGCCTCCCACCCGTCCATTCCATGATCCAGGTGTTTAAATTCACCTCTGGTGGCACTTCAGCCACCCATGATCTCATTCCAGGCACAAGGCTGGGACAGGAGGAGTTCAGAAAATCATGAATTCCCTTCATGGAATCACAGAACGGTTTGGGTTGGACAGGGACTTTAGAGATCACCTCATTCCACCTCCTGCCAGGGACACCTTCCACGATCCCAGCTTGCTCCAAGGCCTGGCATTGAACACTTCCAGGGACGGGTGCCTCACTCCCTTCACAGCGCAGAATCCCCCCAATATCCAACCTAAACCCACTCTTTTAACATTTAATTCCGCTAAACCAAGCACTTGTTGGACTGAGCGATCCTAAACCCCCCAAACACGCAACCCACGAGCATCCCTCCCTCATCCCTTCCCGCCCGGGCAAACCGGGCACTGCCCCGAACCTTTCCCCTCACCACCGAGCTGAGCCGGGCCTGGGTGTCTCCGTGGGAAACCTTCACAGCGCAGAATTCCCCCCTAATATCCAACCTAAACCCACTCTTTTAACATTTAATTCCGCTAAACCAAGCACTTGTTGGACTGAGCGATCCTAAACCCCCCAAACACGCAGCCCACTAGCATGCCTCCCTCATTCCCTCCCGCGGGCTGCGCGGCCGCTCCGCCCGGGCAAACCGGGCACTGCCCCGACCCTTCCCCTCACCCCCGAGCCCAGCCGGGCCTGGGGCTCCCCGTGGGCACCCCTTGGGCTCCCCGCGGGCTCCCGGGAGTTGTAGTCGGAGCGCCCGGAGCGGAACTACGGCTCCCGGCTGCCCGCGGGAGCGCAGGCGGGGCGGCCCCGGGGCCGAGCTGCGGCTGCGGCAGCAGCACCGCGGGGACGCGGCGGCCGCGGGGACACGGCCCGGCTCCGGGGACACGGCCCGGCTCCGGGCAGCGGGGGTTTGCTACAGCCACACCGGGAGGTACCGGGATAAGGGCGGATCCCAGCCCCGGTGCCCAGCTTCACTCGCGTTCTCCGCCCGCCCGGGCGCCGCTGTGGGCATGGAGGAGGGACGGCGGCGAGCGCAGCGCTGGGTTTGTGGCTCTGGGGATCCTCGGCTCTGCCTTGACGCTGAGGTACGTGCCTGGCTTTCCCCGGGGTGTTCCCCTCGGGATGGGGCAGCTGGAAGGGACCGGGGTGGCTCTGGCTCCTTTACCGGCATGGTTCTGGCCCCTTTAAGCCCGGGTGGTTCTGGCAGCTGTAGCCGGGATTGAGCCCCTTTTACCGGGGTGGTTCTGGCCCCTTCATCCGGGGTGGTTCTGGGAGCTTTAACCCGGGTGGTTCTGGCAGCTGTAGCCGGGATTGAGGCCCCCTTTACCGGGGTGGTTCTGGCCCCTTTTACCGGGGTGGTTCTGGGAGCTTTAACCTGGGTGGTTCTGGCAGCTGTAGCCGGGATTGAGGCCCCCTTTACCGGGGTGGTTCTGGCAGTTGTAGCCAGGATTAAGGCGCCTTTTTTACCGGCATGGTTCTGGCCCCTTTAAACCCGGGTGGTTCTGGCAGCTGTAGCCGGGATTAAGGCCCCTTTACTGGCATGGTTCTGGCCCCTTTAAACCCAGGTGGTTCTGGCAGCTGTAGCCAGGATTAAGGTCCATTTACCAGGATGGTTCTGGCCTCGTCAACCGGGATTAAACCCTGCTTTAGCCGGGGTAGTTCTGGCCCCTTTAGCCGGGCTGGTTCCAGGACCTTTAGCCGGGATTGAGGCCGCTGTAGCCCGGGTGCTTCTGGCGCCTTTAGCCGGGCTGGTTCTGGCACCTTTAGCCGGGATTGAGGCTGTTTAGCCGGGCTGGTTCTGGCACCTTTAGCCGGGATTGAGGCTGTTTAGCCCGGGTGGTTCTGGCACCTTTAGCCGGAGCTGGGACCGCTGTAGCCGGGCTGGTTCTGACATATTTAGCCGGGATTGAGGCCAGTTTATCGCGGGTGGTTCCGGCACCTTTAGCCGGGCTGGTTCCAGTACCTTTAGCCGGGATTTTAGCCGCTGTAGCCCGGGTGGTTCCGGCACCTTCAGCCGGGATTGCGGCCACTTTAGCCCAGGTGGTTCCGGCCCCTGTGGCCGGGCCTGGGCCCGCCCCGGCCCCGCTGTGCTCCAGCCCTGTCGGTGTTTCCCTGGCGGGTCTGAGCTCCGTCCTGTTCCCGGCAGGTCCTGCAGGTAAGGCCTGGCTCAATGAGCTGGGAGCGCTCATTCCTGCCGGGAATTTCGTTTTCCCTGGAGCGTGTGGGGAAGGAAGCTCGGAGCTGAGGCATGTGTGGCTTTTTCTCTCCCGTGTTTCTGTATTTCCAATCTGTGAATGGAGGCCACACTAAACCCAGAATAAACCCGGAGAAGTTGGTGCAGCTGCACTAAAGGCACTGGAGGTGTTTGCTCTCATTTCACTGCCCATGCTCAGCTGCAGAATTACTTTGTGATTGTCACAAATTCTGATTCCTACCTCGCTGGGAAGCAAGCGAGCCCTGGCTCACCTTCATGGAGGTCACTTGAGCTTGGCTTTACTGCTGAACCTTCTCTCTTTTTGGCTAAGAGCCTCATGCACTTCTCTGTTGCTATAGGAGGAGTGTATTTGGCTCAAATGAGATCCCATTTTTATTTCTCCTCTGTTTAGCACTCCCTGCTTTCCTGAAACTGCTTGCTATGGAGAATGATGCAGTTGTTCATCCTTCTAGGACCTTCCTCCGTGCTTGTTTACCTGTTGAGTTTTTCATTCATGGTTTCAGGATCTGGAGGAGTGAATTGTCAAGGGATGCAGCTGCTGTAAATAACCCACACCCCCCGTTTTTATGGTGGGAGTGCTGCTGTGTGACAAATAGATAATGGAGATGTGAAAGGGGAAGCTTCCACAGCCTTGGCAGAGCTGGAGAGGTTCTTGCCCTGCTTTGAGCTTTGCTTTCTGCTCTGAGTTGTAGGTGTCTGTGTTTGTGTCTGGAGCAGGTGGTGGTTTTTGGTTCCTTTAAAAAGTTCTTTTTGGATTTACAGGGCAGTGATTGGGTGTCTCTGTGTAGTCTCAGCTCTGCCACTGGTCTATCCTCAGTACCTTGTGTCTGTTTTTCAGACTGATTTAATTCTGTGCTGGAAGGGCAGGGGTTCTTTAGGGTGCCTGCAGCATTGTTAGCAGACTGTCATTTAACAGCATCACCACAGGCTCTGTTTTATTGAAGAGTTATTTCCTTTTTAGGCTTCACAAAGGTGATTGTGTTCCCCATGCCTTCCTCTTTGCACAGCTCTGTGAGTCACTGCCATCAGAAGGAGCTTCATTTCTGTGTGATACTTGGCTCAGCACAATTCTCTGCTTATTCTGATTTTGCTGTACAGCATCATATGTTTTGACATTTATTTTGAGTGCATGTTTGGAGCTCTGTGGCTGCGAAAATCCTGTGCCAGATTCGTGCATGAGGAATCTGTTATTCTCCTGCTTTGCTCTGCAATGGGCACAGTGCTGCCTGTTGTTTCTTGGGTGACTTGCAGGACTTAAATATTTCTTTTCCCTCTGTACCAGTGTTTGAAATTTCCAAAAAACACAGAAAAAATCCTCCAGAATTTAGTTAGGAACATGGAATCAGCGAAGTTCCATTGATGTGCTGGCAGGATATTCAGCTGATTGATCCTGGGCCTTGAGCCACGTTCCCTGATGGAATCCCAAGGGATTTAGGGTTTGAAACTTCCTTCCTTCAGCTGATTGATCCTGGATAGCAGGATGAGCTATCAAGGCCCATCAGGGATCCAGCAGGTTTTAGGCTCCAGCTGCCTCGTGCCGGGCTGGAGGAGCTGCTTTTCCTTTGGAAAAATTGGAGGAGGAGGAGGAAAAATTGTGTTGCTGATAATCCCTTTGTGCTGAGGGTCCCAGAGTTTAAACACCTGTGAGCCACAGCTCTGTGTTTCCTCAGCCCCACTCAAGACATCAGAGTGAATTCCTCTTGATTTTTAACTTTTTTAAAAACTCCTCAGAGTTTAAACACCCGTGAGCCACAGCTCTGTGTTTCCTCAGCCCCACTCAGGACATCAGAGTTAATTCCTCTTGATTTTTAACTTTTTTAGACTCCTCAGAGCTAAAGCCACAGCTCTGTGTTTCCTCAGGACATCAGAGTTAATTCCTCTTGATTTTTAACCTTTTTAAACTCCTCAGAGTTTAAACACCTTTGAGCCACAGCTCTGTGATTCCTCAGCCCCACTCAGGACATCAGGGTTAATTCCTCTTGATTTTCTCACTCCTGCAGTAAATCAGGATTTTGATTTTCGAACGACTTTTGGGGGGGGACACTGACTGACTTTATGGGCAATCATGTCATTAAACTTAGGAACTTTTAAATGCTTGAAGTGAGATTTTAGCGGTAAATAGGAGCTGATGGCTGGTGTGAGGGAGATGCAGAGCTCCACACCATCAGCTCTGGGCCAGATGGCCTTCTTGCCTCTGAGAAATGTATTAGAGCAATGTCAAGGAAGAGCACGGCTGAAATCCTCTGCCAAGACAGATTTCTCACTGCTGGAATATGTTTCTGTCTGATCCTCTATTTCTGGATGATTGAAAATAGTTCTGGAAGGGATTTTGCTGAGGCCACCTAGTCCATCCTTCCCCACAAGGCGTGACAAAGTGCACTGAAACCCTTCCTGATGGATCTGTGAGCTTGTTGGAGATTTTCCAGCTGCCCTGGGTGGTTGTATTTGACTTTATTAAACTGGAGTTTTTTAATATTGTGGCTTTGTCACTGCTCTGGGCACAGAAAAAGGGGATGCAGGTGGTTGATTGTTGACCTCTTAGTGCCAAGGGCCAGAAAAGTGATGGTGATTCCTGGGAGGAAATGCAGAAAAATCACTCAATCCAACAATTATTGAGGTTTTGTTTCTTTTCCACAGAGGTCTTCCATGGAAAAGCTAAAGTACCATTCTCCCATTTTTTTCTATGCAAAGATCTTCATTCCAACTTAGGAAATAATTGGTTTTTTTTTTCCTTAAACATTACCTAGTGGTTGTGTGTGTGGGCAGGGAGTATTTGTTTTTATTGTGAAGCAATATAAATTTAACTCAAGAGATCTGCTATTGAGGAAAGTGGTTTAAATGCTGAAGAATTACTCAGTGCAATAATATTGAGTTTTTGTTTCTTTCCCACAGAGATCTTCCATGGAAAAGCTAAGATACCATTCTCCCCTTTTTTTCTATGCCAATATTTTCATTCAAACTTAGCAAATAATTGGGTTTTTTTTTTTTTACTTAAACAACATTACCTAGTGGTTGTGTTTGTGGGCAGGGAGTATTTGTTTTTATTGTGAAGCAATATAAATTTAACTCAAGAGATCTGCTATTGAGGAAAAAGTGGTTTAAATGCTGAAGAATCACTCAGTGCAATAATATTGAGTTTTTGTTTCTTTTCCACAGAGATCTTCCATGGAAAAGCTAAAATACCATTCTCCCCTTTTTTTCTATGCCAATATTTTCATTCAAACTTAGCAAATAATTTTTTTTTGTTTTTTTTTCCTTAAATATTACCTAGTGGTTGTGTGTGTGGGCAGGGAGTATTTGTTTTTATTTAAAGTAAAGCAATATAAAATTAACTCAAGAGATCTGCTATTGAGGAAAGTGGTTTAAATGCTGAAGAATTACTCAGTGCAATAATATTGAGTTTTTGTTTCTTTTCCACAGAGATCTTCCATGGAAAAGTTTAAATACCATTCTCCCCTTTTTTTCTATGCCAATATTTTCATTCAAACTTAGCAAATAATTGGTTTTTTTTTTTACTTAAACAGCATTACCTAGTGGTTGTGTGCGTAGGCAGGGAGTATTTGTTTTTATTGTGAAGCAATATAAATTTAACTCAAGAGATCTGCTGTTGAGGAAAAAGTGGATTCTCATCAGCTGCTGAGCTTTTTCAAGGCTCCAGGCTCGAATCTGCAAACCGTCAGCTCCAATTAAAGCAAATGGCTGGAGCTGTTTTTCCTCCCTCCTGGAGAGAACACAGTTCATCACAAGCCAGAAGGAAATTTCATCATGAGCAATGAGCAATTATCCCATGGGATGGAATAAGGGAGATCCACGAGATGCCCAGTGTGAACTTTCATTTAGAATCACTGTTAATTCTCCACTGGCCACACCAGCACTGACCTCAGCAATTTGGAGCCTGAAATTTTCCCTCTCTGGTGGAGGGAGCTTGTGCTTTTGTAGGATGTGATTGATGATGTGGAAATGTGAATTTTGAGCATCCCTGACCTTTCTGTTTCTGGCAGGCAGGGAACAGGACTGGAAAGGTGAAATTAAGGAATTCCTCAGGTGTGAGGGTTATTTGGAGAGTCAGAGATTCCAAACATTCCCCTTTTCCATTCCTTCCCCCGTTTTTTATTGCTGAGCACCTCAGGGTGCTCCCAGTGTGAACTCTCACTTGCAATCACTTTGAATTCTCCACTGGCCACACCAGCACTGATCTCAGCAATTTGAAGCCTGAACTCGTGCTGTTGTGGGGTTTGGTTGATACTGGTGTGGAAATGTGAATTTTGAGCATCCCTGACCTTTCTGTGTGTGTTAGGTTAACCCTGACAGAGGACAGGACAGGAAAGGTGAAATTAAGGAATTCCTCAGGTGTAAGGATTGCTTGGGAAGGTAAAGAGACTCCAAACATTCCCCTTTTCTATTTCTTCCCCCATTTTTTATTGCTGAGCACCTCAGGGTGCTCCTTCTGTGTAATCACTGTTAATTCTCCAGTGGCCACACCAGCACTGACCTCAGCAATTTGAAGCCTGAACTTGTGCTTTTGTGGGGTTTGGCTGATGTTGGTGCAGAAATGTGAATTTTGAGCGTCCCTGACCTTTCTGTGTGTGGTAGGTTAACCCTGGCAGAGGACAGGACAGGAAAGGTGAAATTAAGCAATTCCTCAGGTATAAGGATTATTTGGAGAGTCAGAGATTCCAAACATTCCCCTTTTCCATTTCTTCCCCCATTTTTTATTACTGAGCACCTCAGGGTGCTCCCAGTGTGAACTCTCACTTGGAATCACTGTTAATTCTCCACTGGCCACACCAGCACTGATCTCAGCAATTTGGAGCCTGAAATTTCCCTCTCTGGTGGAGGGGATTTGTTCTTTTGTGGGGTTTGGTTGGTGTTGATGTGGAAATGTGAATTTTGAGCATCCCTGACCTTTCTGTTTCTGGCAGGCAGGGAACAGGACTGGAAAGGTGAAATTAAGGAATTCCTCAGGTGTGAGGGTTATTTGGAGAGTCAGAGATTCCAAACATTCCCCTTTTCTATTTCTTCCCCCATTTTTTATTGCTGAGCACCTCAGGGTGCTCCTTCTGTGTAATCACTGTTAATTCTCCACTGGCCACACCAGCACTGATCTCAGCAATTTGGAGCCTGAAATTTCCCTCTCTGGTGGAGGGGATTTGTTCTTTTGTGGGGTTTGGTTGGTGTTGATGTGGAAATGTGAATTTTGAGCATCCCTGACCTTTCTGTTTCTGGCAGGCAGAGGACAGGACAGGAAAGGTGAAATTAAGGAATTCCTCAGGTGTAAGGATTGCTTGGAGAGTCAGAGACTCCAAACATTCCCATTTTCTATTTCTTCCTCCATTTTTTATTGCTGAGCACCTCAGGGTGCTCCTTCTGTGTAATCACTGTTAATTCTCCACTGGCCACACCAGCACTGACCTCAGCAATTTGGAGCCTGAACTTGTGCTTTTGTGGGGTTTGGCTGATGTTGGTGCAGAAATGTGAATTTTGAGCATCCCTGACCTTTCTGTTTCTGGCAGGCAGGGAGCAGGACTGGAAAGGTGAAATTAAGGAATTCCTCAGGTGTAAGGATTATTTGGAGAGTCAAAGAGACTCCAAACATTCCCCTTTTCTATTTCTTCCCCCATTTTTTATTGCTGAGCACCTCAAGGTGCTCCTTCTGTGTAATCACTGTTAATTCTCCACTGGCCACACCAGCACTGACCTCAGCAATTTGGAGCCTGAACTTGTGCTATTGTGGCATTTGGTTGATATTGGTGCAGAAATGTGAATTTTGAGCATCCCTGACCTTTCTGTGTGTGGTAGGTTAACCCTGGCAGAGAACAGGACAGGAAAGGTGAAATTAAGGAATTCCTCAGGTGTGAGGGTTATTTGGAGAGTCAGAGATTCCAAACATTCCCATTTTCCATTTCTTCCCCCATTTTTTATTGCTGAGTACCTCAGGGTGCTCCCTCTGTGATCTTTCACTTGGAATCACTGTTAATTCTCCACTGGCCACACCAGCACTGATCTCAGCAATTTGGAGCCTGAACTTGTGCTGTTGTGGGGTTTGGTTGATATTGGTGTGGAAATGTGAATTTTGAGCATCCCTGACCTTTCTGGCAGGCAGAGAACAGGACAGGAAAGGTGAAATTAAGGAATTCCTCAGGTATAAGGATTATTTGGAGAGTCAGAGACTCCAAACATTCCCCTTTTCTATTTCTTCCCCCATTTTTTATTGCTGAGCACCTCAGGGTGCTGCCTCTGTGATCTTTCACTTGGAATCACTGTTAATTCTCCACTGGCCACACCAGCACTGATCTCAGCAATTTGGAGCCTGAAATTTCCCTCTCTGGTGGAGGGGATTTGTTCTTTTGTGGGGTTTGGTTGGTGTTGATGTGGAAATGTGAATTTTGAGCATCCCTGACCTTTCTGTTTCTGGCAGGCAGGGAGCAGGACTGGGAAGGTGAAATTAAGGAATTCCTCAGGTGTGAGAGTTATTTGGAGAGTCAAAGAGACTCCAAACATTCCCTTTTTCCATTTCTTCCCTCGATTTTTATTTCTGAGCACCTCAGGGTGCTCCCTCCCAAATTCCTGTGCACCCTCAGTGGGAAAACCAGGGAAGTTTTGGATTGTTCATCCCCAATTTAACCCAGAGCAGGGAAGGAAATGAAGGAATCCCAGCCAGGCCCAGTGCCCTGTGCTGTGCCACAGCTTCTGCTGGTTTATTTTTTTTTTATTAATTTTATTTGTGGTTTGTGCTGGTGTTTCCTAAAGGTGCTGTTTGCATTTCGGTGTTTGAAATCAAATATTGACCATTGTGCAATCCAGATTCATCCTGTGCTTTAGTCCTGCGCTTAGCTGGGAGCTGATTCATGAAAAACTCCCTGTGTGCCTTTGCTGCTGGCTGATCCCTGTCGCTTTCTGTTTAATTAATTACAATTTCTGCTGACAAAAAGCCCTTTTTTGGTGCACGGCTCTGGGTGACAGAGCCAGCTGGGGCTCGGTGCAGATCAGCGTTACAATTTTGGAGCAGGTTCAGTTTTCTGTGCCTGTGGAAATCACAGGGAGGTGAAATCTGAGTTGAATTGAGGGTTCAAGGCCAGCTCAGTGCAGCTTTTGGCTCCTGCCATTCTCACTCACAACGAGCCCAAAATTCAGGGTGTGCAACTTCTCTCTCGTTTTTCCGCCTTTAGGTGGGAAATCATTTATTTAGATCATTTATTCTGCCCATTTTTTTAGGAAAGCAGAATGCTGGAATGAAGGGCTTGCACAAAGCTCCTGAATATGAATGAATTTATTGGTGCATCCTTTAGACCTACGTCCTTTAACAAGGTGAAATTAATGAATTTATGAGGTAAAATTAATAAATTTACAAGGTGAAATTCATAAATTTACAAGGCGAAATTAGTAAATTTACTGGTTTATATCCATTTATTAGGAGACCAGAATGCTGGAATGAAGAATTTGCATAGAGCTCCTGAATATTAAATTTACTGGTGCCTCCTTTTAGATCTACATCCTTTAACAAGGTGAAATTCATAAATTTACAAGGTGAAATTAGTCAATTTACTGGTTGAGGTCCATTTCTTTGGATACCAGAATGCTGGAATGAGGAGTTCGCACAAAGCTCCTGAATATTAAATTTATTGGTGCTTCCTTTAGACCTACGTCCTTTAACAAGGTGAAATTAATGAATTTATGAGGTAAAATTAATAAATTTACAAGGTGAAATTAATAAATTTACAAGGTGAAATTAATAAATTTACAAGGTGAAATTAGCAAATTTACTGGTTTATATCCATTTTTTAGGAAACCAGAATGCTGGAATGAGGAGTTTGCGTAAAGCTCCTGAATATTAATCAATTTACTGGTGCTTCATTTAGACCGGCAATCCTTTAACAAGGTGAAATTAATAAATTTATGAGGTAAAATTAGTAAATTTACAAGGTGAAATTAATAAATTTACAAGGTGAAATTAGTAAATTTACTGGTTGAGGTCCATTTCTTTGGATACCAGAATGCTGGAATGAAAAGTTTGCACAAAGGTGCTTCCTTTAGATCTACATCCTTTAACAGGGTGAAATTAATAAATTTACAAGGTGAAATTCATAAATTTACAAGGTGAAATTAAAGAATTTACTGGTTTATATCCATTTATTAGGAGACCAGGATGCTGGAATGAAGAATTTGCATAGAGCTCCTGAATATTAAATTTACTGGTGCCTCCTTTTAGATCTACATCCTTTAACAGGGTGAAATTAATAAATTTATGAGGTAAAATTAGTAAATTTACAGGGTGAAATTCATAAATTTACAAGGTGAAATTAGTCAATTTACTGGTTGAGGTCCATTTCTTTGGATACCAGAATGCTGGAATGAAAAGTTTGCACAAAGCTCCTGAATATTAAATTTACTGGTGCTTCATTTAGGCCTACAATCCTTTAACAAGGTGAAATTAATGAATTTATGAGGTAAAATGTATAAATTTACAAGGTGAAATTCATAAATTTACAAGGTGAAATTAGTAAATTTACTGGTTTATATCAATTTTTTAGGAAAGCAGAATGCTGGAATGAGGAGTTTGCGTAAAGCTCCTAAATATTAATACATTTATTGGTGCATCCTTTAGACCTACATCCTTTAACAAGGTGAAATTAATAAATTTATGAGGTAAAATTAGTAAATTTACAAGGTGAAATTAATAAATTTACAAGGTGAAATTAGTAAATTTACTGGTTTATATCCATTTTTTAGGAAAGCAGAATGCTGGAATGAAGAGTTCGCACAAAGCTCCTGAATATTAAATTTATTGGTACTTCCTTTAGACCTACAATCCTTTACCAATTTTAGAAATAGATGAAAAAACAGAGTGAGAACCACTCAGATATTACTGAAAGGGAATAAAACAACTCAGTGCCAGTGTAAAAATGAAATGGAAAATTCACTTTGGGCAGCGCGGATCAATGGGCTGGCATTTGCAAAGGCCGAGTGTTGATTGCAGAGATAAATCCTTGCTGGTTTTTTTTTACTGGTTATTTTTAACCAGTTAAACTGGTTATTTTTAACCAGTTCCTGGTTATTTTTAGCCTGGCTGGTTATTTTTACTTTTCCTCCCTTGTGTTTCAGGGAGCTGGAATGACAAGGTATTAAATCCCCGAGCAGAGCCTTATTAATCACCTGCTTTATTCTGTTTATGTAATACTCTGGGATTTAATTAGAGTTCAATATACTCCGGGAGCACGTGAGGTTTGGGAAATTATTTCACCTCGTTCAGGATTTTATTTTTTTATTTGATGGATTTGTTTCACCGGCAGCAGCTGCCCCATATATTTGATTTTTTTAAATTTCACCTCAGATTAATTTATCATTAAAACGGTTTCATTTATCTGCTGTTGGTATTTAAACCACAAAAGCAGCATCTGCTCCTGATTTTCTATGTGTTTTGCTGCTTTTCTGCTCTGTTTTCCTCCAATATCAACTATTTTTGTGTGAATTTCAGTTTTTTGGCATGAATAATGAGTATTACTAATTACCTTTCAGGTTTTTGACACGAATAATGAATATTACTAATTACCTTTCAGGTTTTTGACATGAATAATGAATATTACCAATTACCTTGGTGGTAAACTTTGCAGCTGAAAGCCTTGAGCAGAGGTATTTGATCCTGGTTGTGTTATTAAAGAGCACAAAAGTGTTTATTTCTGCCTTGCAGGTAGGGAGCAATAATTGATGGTGCACTGAGCTGTGAAATTTGTGTCAGGAAAGGGAGAAAACCCTGCTGAGCCTTAATTCTGTAGGGAAATACAGAAATAGGGGAAAAAGCGCTAAAACCCAGCAGATTTTAATTCAATATGAGCTGGAGGACACCAAAATTATGTTGATATTTTTGATGTGAGGATATCCAAAAATAAGTCTTAAAATAGTGGAGAAAGTGGTAAAACCCAACAGTTTTTAATTCAATATGAGCTGGCTTAATTCAGCCAGGACACCAAAATTAAGTTGATATTTTTGATGTGAGAATATGCAAAATTCAGTCCTGAAATAGTGGAGGAAGTGCTAAAACCCAGCAGATTTTAATTCAGTATGAACTGGGTTAATTCAGCCAGGACACCAAAATTGTGTTGATATTTTTGATATGAGGATATCTAAAATTAAGTCTTGAAGTTTTACAGTGGTGGTAGTTGATTAATTTATACTTTTAGTGACTTGGTAAGAATTTATTTAATGGCACTGGAAGAGGCAAAGAGAATGAAAAGAGTAAGAAATGGACAATTATGTTATTTTCAAATTTCAGTGTAATTCTGGCTGATTTGGGGGCTGATCAGTTGGGGAAATTGGGAATTTTGGGGAAATGTGGGATTTGAAATTACCTGAGGAAGCAAATCCTGCATGGGCAAATCTCTGAAGTGGAGCAATTCACAATTCAAACTGCAAAATATGTGTAAAGGGAAGAAAAAAAGCTCTTTTTTATTTTATTTTTTAAATTGTTTTTAATTTTAAACATGTTCTCTGTTTACCATGCTGTTCAAATAATGTGATTTCACCAGGCCCTGATTTTTGTCAGCACTGGCTTCTGTTTGCTGTGAGCAACCTTTGCCTCCCAGCAGGTGGAAATTGGGCTGAAATATTGAAATATTGGCAGAAAGTTGCCACGATTATTGCAGCTTAAATTTTGTGGGCCGAAAGCTGAAATCCAACCAATTTCTCTTTTTTTCCAATGAACTTTTAGTGGGATTTCCTGCTGTGTCACAGCAGGCAAGGTCACGGTGTTAGATGAGGATTCAGAAATCTGGATTATTCCCTCATGCTTACCTGAAATTCCCATGGGAAACTGATGTTTCCTTTCTGAATTATTTCTGGCAGCTCCACCTGGAATAATTACAGCCCAGGCAGCATCAGGGGAGGAGTTTTTGCTTCAGTGAGTGAAACATTTCCACTTAGGGAAATCAATAATTCTGAGATTTGGAGCAGCTTTTCCCTCCTGTTGTGCATCTCCCCTGAGGAGGAGAGGGGGAGAAAATGTGTGGAAAATGGAATATTCAGGTTAGGAAGGCATCCTCGAGGGCTGCTGGTGCTTTTTGTAAAACTTTGAAGGATTTCAGTATCACAGGGGTGCAGCTGAGCTCCGGCAGCATCCAGAATTTGTGGGAAAGTGCACAGGGAAATGTGGGTTTATTAAGGATATTCTTTGATAATTCCTGCTCTCACAGAGAATATTCTTTGATAATTCCTGCTCTCACACAGAATATTCTTTGATAATTCCTGCCACAGAGAATATTCTTTGATAATTCCTGCTCTCACACAGAATATTCTTTGATAATTCCTGCTCTCACACAGAATATTCTTTGGTAATTCCTGCCACAGAGAATATTCTTTGATAATTCCTGCTCTCACACAGAATATTCTTTGGTAATTCCTGCCACAGAGAATATTCTTTGATAATTCCTGCTCTCACAGAGAATATTCTTTGATAATTCCTGCTCTCACAGAGAATATTCTTTGGTAATTCCTCACAGAGAATATTCTTTGGTAATTCCTGCTCTCACAGAAAATATTCTTTGGTAATTCCTCACAGAGAATATTCTTTGGTAATTCCTGCTCTCACAGAAAATATTCTTTGGTAATTCCTCACAGAGAATACTCTTTGGTAATTCCTGCTCTCACAGAGAATATTCTTTGATAATTCCTGCTCTCACAAAGAATATTCTTTGGTAATTCCTGCTCTCACAAAGAATATTCTTTGGTAATTCCTGCTCTCACAGAGAATATTCTTTGATAATTCCTCACAGAGAATATTCTTTGATAATTCCTGCTCTCACACAGAATATTCTTTGATAATTCCTGCTCTCACACAGAATATTCTTTGATAATTCCTGCCACAAAGAAAATTCTTTGATAATTCCTGCTCTCACACAGAATATTCTTTGATAATTCCTGCTCTCACAGAGACAGTGAGCACTGGCGCATCCCCAGCTCAACAGTGTTACATCCACCCCCACAAAAACAAATTAAAGAGTCCCCAGGGTGGCTTTTAGTGATGATGAAGATGAGGGAGGATGATGAGGAGTTCCCCAGGACAGCTGCTGTGATGCTGCCCTGCCGTGCCAGGTGTTTGGGTGTCACAGCACTGAGGGCAGGGAGAGGCCGAGGCTGAGCACGGATTGGGCTCACGCTGCAAATTTGCATCAAATTTTTTTTTTTTTTTTGGATGGTTTTGCATCAAACCACTCCTCCACGCATTCAAAAGGGGATGTTTGGCTGGAGGATGGGTTTATTTTTAGGGTTTGGTGGTTTTCAGATGTTTTTATTGGTGGGTGGCAGCGTTGAAAGCACATCCCAGGGCTGAGCTGCTGCTGGGGCTGAGCACATCCCCTCAGCTGGAGCAGCTCCCCACACTCTGTGTGCTGGCACTGAGGGTACTCTGCTTGTGCCATCTGCATTATTGGTCCCTTGGCATCCTCTTGAGCCTTATTTTAAATTTTTGAGGAAATCTGGGTGTTGTGGATAGCTCAGGAGGAAGATCGAGGGCCCAGAGCTCCTGCTGGGGCTCAGCACATCCCCTCAGCTGGGCCAGCTCCCCTCACTCTGTGTGCTGGCATTGGGGGAGCTCTGCTTGTGCCATCTGCATTTTTCATCCCTTGGCATCCTCTTGAGCCTTATTTTAAAATTTTTATAAAATCTGGGTGTTGTGGGTAGCCCAGAGGAAGATCCAGGGCCCAGAGCTGCTGCTGGGCTCAGCACATCCCCTCAGCTGGGCCAGCTCCCCACACTCTCTGTCCTGGCACTGAGGGGACTTTGCTTGTGCCATCTGCATTATTGGTCCCTTGGCATCCTCTTGAGCCTTATTTTAAAATTTTTACAAAATCTGGGTGTTGTGGATAGCCCAGAGGAAGATCCAGGGCCCAGAGCTGCTGCTGGGCCGAGCACATCCCCTCAGCTGGGCCAGCTCCCCTCACTCTGTGTGCTGGCACTGAGGGAGCTCTGCTTGTGCCATCCCCCTTCTTTATCCCTTGGCATCCTGTTGAGCTTTATTTTAAATTTTTGAGGAAATCTGGGTGTTGTGGATAGCTCAGGAGGAAGATCCAGGGCCCAGAGCTGCTGCTGGGCCGAGCACATCCCCTCAGCTGGGCCAGCTCCCCTCACTCTGTGTGCTGGCACTGGGGGAGCTCTGCTTGTGCCATCCCCATTTTTCATCCCTTGGCATCCTTTTGAGCCATATTTTAAATTTTTGAGGAAATCTGGGTGTTGTGGATAGCTCAGGAGGAAGATCCAGGGATGCCCAAGGATGCTACAGGAGATTTTTCCAGGCTCTGCACATTGAAAGCCACATTCCTTTTGTCTGTCTTATGCTTATCCTTATCAAACAAGGATTTGAGAATCTGCTTGGTTTAAGAGTCTGACTGAATTCAGGATTGAGGATGTGCTGCATCTGTGTGGTGTTCACCTCGTTGTCATGGCAACAGCTGGGAAGGCTGGCCCTGTCTCACTGATCTCACTGATATTCTCCTGAATATTAATAAATTTCCTTCCTTCAGGCCTACATCCTTTAACAAGGCGAAATTCGTAAATTTTACAAGGTGAAATTAATAAAATGTACTGGTTTATATCCATTTCTTAGGAAACCAGAATGCTGGAATGAAGAATTTGCACAAAGCTCCTGAACATTAAATTTACTGGTGCTTCCTTTAGACCTACATCCTTTAACAAGGTGAAGAAATAGATGAAAAAAACAGAGTGAGAACCACTCAAATATTACTGAAAGGGAAAGAAACAACTGAAATAAGTGAGAACCACCCAGATAAAGGCAGCTCTAAATCTGCTGGGTTTATTGCAAGTGGAGCAGCAGCCCTGCCCTGTTCCTGCTGTGGCTCATGGATAAATAACAGGAAAGGACTGAAATTAATCTGACATTGATCGTGTTTTTGTAAAACTGCCCTTGCTTGGGGAAAACAGGCAAATGATTCTTTCAAATTTTAAAACTTCCTGTATCCTCAAATCAAAACCAAAACTGACTTGAAGGGCAAGTGAAACTTGACAGTGCTGTAAAAAGATGAGATGCATGTGAGGAGACTTCCTGAAAAATTGACCGAAATTCACTTTTATTGCTAAAATCTTGCTGCTGGCGTTTTCTTGCTCATTTCTTTCAATTTTATTTACTGTGCTTGCTTGTTTCTGCTGCTGTTGTGTCTCTGTGTTTATTCCTGAGTTTGGAGTCAAGGGCTGGTACTGGAATTTTGTAGATTCCTTGCCCAGTTCTCTTCCCTCAATATCCAAAAACTTTGTGGAAGAAGTTTTTGGATATTATTGCAGATGCTGATGAGCCTTGGAAGCCTGGTTAGATTTTTCTATTCACTCCCATCAATGCCTAAGCTGTGAGAATCCCATTTGTGAACGTGAAAAACGCCAACCACTCGTTTTTAAAATTTTCAAAATTTAATAATAATAAAATGGTTATAAAAATAGCAGTGTAGTTAGGGTAATACTAATTTGGACAATTTGAATTAGAACAATAAAAACAAAGAGTTCCAGACAGTCTAGGGACCTTTTTCTGGCAAAATAAGGCTGAAAAAGGACCCAGGTAAACAGAGGATTAACCCTTAAAAGCAACAGCCTGTTGCATATTCATACATGTCATACATGATGCATAAATTCCATTTAAACACAGGATTCTGTCTGGTCAGTGTCAGATTCTTCCTCTGAATCCTGAGTGAGGTGGGAAGAAGTATAAGAGAGCAATAAATTCTCTTTCTCTGAAAGATTTAGGTGTCCTGTGGCTGCTGTCTCGCTGCAAATCCTTTCTTTTAAAAAGTATCTTACATAGCATCGTTTCTATTTTAACATTATGTTATAACCTAAAAGAATAACCTGTTACATATTCATACACCTCATATGTGATGCCCAAAGTCCATTTAAACACAGGATTCTCTCTGGTCAGTGTCAGCTTCTTCCTCTGGATCCTGACATTGTCCTCATGGCTGAGTGAGGCAGGAAGAAGTTTCTTCTGATAATGGAGCAGTAAATTCTTTTTCTCTGAAAGATTTCGTATCTCACATAACATAGTTTCTATTTTAACATTATGTCATAACCTAAAACTGTATTTAACACTCTACTAAAAAAATGAATACAGCACCACTGTCTGACATAACGCATATAATACTGATTGGGATATTTGCCAAAAGCCAATCATAAAACACACATTGAATAAAGCAGATTTATTGCAGCAAGTCAGGCTTTTTTGGTAGGCTGACCATTCTGGGTGGGAGATGGGATGTGAGGAGTGGCACCGGAGTGGCACCGGAGTGGCACCGGAGTGGTACCGGAGTGGTACCGGAGTGGCACCGGAGTGGCACCGGAGTGGCACTGGAGTGGCACCGGAGTGGCACCGGAGTGGCACCGGAGTGGTACCGGAGTGGCACCGGAGTGGCACTGGAGTGGTATCGGAGTGGCACTCGAGTGGCACTGGAGTGGTACCGGAGTGGCACTCGAGTGGCACCGGAGTGGTACCGGAGTGGCACCGGAGTGGTATCGGAGTGGCACTCGAGTGGTACTGGAGTGGTATCGGAGTGGCACTCGAGTGGCACTGGAGTGGTACCGGAGTGGCACTCGAGTGGCACCGGAGTGGTACCGGAGTGGCACCGGAGTGGCACCCCTGAATTTTTGCTGTTTCATTCCCAGGTGTGCTGACCATTCTGGGTGGGAGATGGGATGTGAGGAGTGGCACTGGAGTGGCACTGGAGTGGCACCAGAGTGGCACCGGAGTGGCACTGGAGTGGCGCCAGAGTGGCGCCAGAGTGGCACCGGAGTGGCACTGTAGTGGCACCGGAGTGGCACCGTAGTGGCACCGGAGTGGTACCAGAGTGGTACCGGAGTGGCACCGGAGTGGCACCGGAGTGGCACCAGAGTGGCACCGGAGTGGTATCAGAGTGGTATCGGAGTGGTATAGGAGTGGCACCGGAGTGGCACCGGAGTGGCACTGTAGTGGCACTGGAGTGGCACCGGAGTGACACTCGAGTGGCACCGGAGTGGCACCGGAGTGGCACCGGAGTGGTACCGGAGTGGCACCGGAGTGGCACCCCCTGAATTTCTGCTGTTTTATTCCCAGGTGTGCTGACCATGCTGGGTGGGAGATGGGATGTGAGGAGTGGCACCGGAGTGGCACTCGAGTGGTACCAGAGTGGCACTGGAGTGGCACTGTAGTGGTACCAGAGTGGCACTGTAGTGGCACCCCCTGAATTTCTGTTGTTTCGTTCCCAGGTGTGCTGACCATTCTGGGTGGGAGGTGTGATGTGAGGAGTGGCACTGTAGTGGTACCGGAGTGGCACTGGAGTGGCACCCCTGAATTTCTGCTGTTTCGTTCCCAGGTGTGCTGACCATGCTGCCCCCGCCCGAGACCCCCGAGCAGCGGCAGCGCGTGTAGGCTTTGCCGTGCGGATCATGGAGCCGGACCCCCAGGCCAGCATGCAGGTGGGGATGAGGGTTGTGCGCGGAGTGGACTGGAAGTGGGGCAGCCAGGACAGCGGCGAGGGCAACGTGGGCACCGTGGTGGAGATCGGCCGCACGGGCAGCCCCACCACGCCCGACAAGACCGTGGTGGTGCAGTGGGACCAGGGCAACAGGACCAACTACCGCACGGGCTTCCAGGGCGCCTACGACCTGCTGCTCTACGACAACGCCCAGATAGGTGAGCGCAGCGGGCACAGCCCCTGGCACTGCCATTCCTGCCCAGGGTACCCCTGTCCCTGTGCCAGCCCTGCTCGCTGCCTGCCTGGTGGTGCTGGGATTTGTTGGTGGCTAAATAACCCAGCAGTAATTTAGAACCTTACTTGTACATGTCTGTGTGATTTGTAAAGAATTTAATTTAATTTAATGTTTCCCTCTGTGCAAAGAGCACAGAGGGCACAGCCCCTGGCACTGCCACTCCTGCCCAGGGTACCCTTGTCCCTGTGCTAGTAATTTAGAACCTTATTTGTACGTGTCTGTGTGATTTGTAAAGAATTTAATTTATTGTTTCTCTCTGTGCAAAGGCTCTGCTGGAGCAGGGTCTGGGCAAGGGCACTGCCCCTGGCACTGCCATTCCTGCCCAGGGTACCCCTGTCCCTGTGCCAGCCCTGCTCACTGCCTGCCTGGCGATGCTGGGATTTGTTGGTGGCTAAATAACCCAGCAGTAATTTAGAACTTTATTTGTGCATGTCTGTGTGATTTGTAGAGAGTTTAATTTAATGTTTCTCTCTGTGCAAAGAGCACAGAGGGCACAGCCCCTGGCACTGCCACTCCTGCCCAGGGTACCCCTGTCCCTGTGCCAGCCTCTACTCGCTGCCTCCATGGCAATGCACATCCAGGGGTGTGCAAAATAACCCAGCAGTAATTTAGAACTTTGCTTGTACGTGTCTGTGTGATTTGTAAAGAATTTAATGTTTCTCTCTGTGCAAAGGCTCTGCTGGGCACAGCCCCTGGCACTGCCATTCCTGCCCAGGGTACCCCTGTCCCTGTGCCAGCCCTGCTCGCTGCCTGCCTGGTGATGCTGGGATTTGTTGGTGGCTAAATAACCCAGCAGTAATTTAGAACCTTGCTTGTACGTGTCTGTGTAATTTGTAAAGAATTTAATGTTTCTCTCTGTGCAAAGGGCACAGCCCCTGGCACTGCCATTCCTGCCCAGGGTACCCCTGTCCCTGTGCCAGCCCTGCTCGCTGCCTGCGCGGTGATGCACTAACCCAGCAGTAATTTAGAGCCTTACTTGTGCATATCTGTGTGGTTTGTACAGAATTTAATGTTTCTCTCTGTGCAAAGAGCACAGAGGGCACAGCCCCTGGTACTGCCACTCCTGCCCAGGGTGCCCCTGTCCCTGTGCCAGCCCTGCTCGCTGCCTATACGGCAATGCACATCCAGGGGTGTGCAAAATAACCCAGCAGTAATTTTGAACCTTACTTGTACGTGTCTGTGTGATTTGTAAAGAGTTTAATGTTTCTCTCTGTGCAAAGGGCACAGCCCCTGGCACTGCCGTTCCTGCCCAGGGTACCCCTGTCCCTGTGCCAGCCCTGCTCGCTGCCTGCGCGGTGATGCACATCCAGGAGTGTGCAAAATAACCCAGCAGTAATTTAGAACTTTGCTTGTACGTGTCTGTGTGATTTGTAAAGAATTTAATGTTTCTCTCTGTGGAAAGAGCACAGAGGGCAAGGGCACAGCCCCTGGCACTGCCATTCCTGCCCAGGGTGCCCCTGTCCATGTGCCAGCCCTGCTCGCTGCCTGCACAGCAATGTGCATCCAGGGGTGTGCAAAATAACCCAGCAGTAATTTAGAACCTTACTTGTATGTGTCTGTGTGATTTGTTAAGAATTTAATTTAATTTAATGTTTCTGTCTGTGCAAAGAGCACAGAGGGCACAGCCCCTGGCACTGCCACTCCTGCCCAGGGTACCCCTGTCCCTGTGCCAGCCCTGCTCACTGCCTGCGCAGTGATGTGCATCCAGGGGTGTGCAAAATAACCGAGAAGTAATTTAGAACCTTACTTGTACGTGTCTGTGTGATTTGTAAAGAATTTAATTTAATTCTGTGCAAATTCTGTGCAAATTTCTCTCTGTGCAAAGGCTCTGCTGGAGCAGGGTTTGGCGTTCTGCAGTGCTGGAAGGGTCGTTCTAAAATCTTGATTTTCCATGGAATTTGTGTGGATCTCAAAGATCCTTTTCTAGAAGGGTTTGGAATTCTGCAGTGCCGGAAGGGTGCTTCTAAACTCCTGATTTTCCCCGTAATTTCTGTGGATTTTCCCTGGGATTCCTGCGGATTTTCCCCGGGATTCCTGTGGATTTTCCCCGGAATCCCTGTGGATTTTCCCTGGAATCTCTGTGGATTTTCCCTGGGATTCCTGTGGATTTTCGCCGGAATTCCTGAGGATTTGCCCCGGAATCCCTGTGGATTTTCCCTGGAATTTCTGCGGATTTTCCCCGGGATCCCTGTGGATTTTCCCTGGAATTCCTGCGGATTTTCCCCGGAATTCCTGTGGATTTTCCCCGGAATTCCTGTGGATTTTCCCCGGAATTCCTGTGGATTTTCCCCGGAATTCCTGTGGATCTCAAAGATCATTTTCTAGAAGGGTTTGGCAATCTGCAGTACTGGAAGAGTGGTTATGAAATCCTGATTTTCCCTGGGATCCCTGCGGATTTTCCCCGGAATTTCTGTGGATTTTCCCCAGAATTCCTGTGGATATCAAAGATCCTTTTCTGGAAGGTTTTGGCAATCTGCAGTACCGGAAGGGTGATTCTAAAAACCTGATTTTCCCTGGAATTCCTGTGGATTTTCCCCGGGATTCCTGTAGATTTTCCCCGGGATTCGTGTAGATTTTCCCTGGAATCCCTGTGGATTTTTCCCTGGAATCCCTGTGGATTTTTCCCGGGATTCCTGTGGATTTTCCTCGGGATTCCTGCGGATTTTCCCTGGAATTTCTGTGGATTTTCCTCGGGATTCCTGCGGATTTTCCCTGGGATTTCTGTGGATTTTCCCCGGAATTCCTGCAGATTTTCCCCGGAATTCCTGTGGATCTCACAGATCTTTTTCTGGAAGGTTTTGGCAATCTGCAGTACCGGAAGGGTGGTTATGAAATCCTGATTTTCCCTGGAATCCCTGTAGATTTTCCCCGTAATCCCTGTGGATTTTCCCCGGAATTCCTGTGGATTTTCCCAGAATTCCTGTGGATCTCAAAGATCTTTTTCTGGAAGGCTTTGGCAATCTGCAGTACTGGAAGGGTGGTTATGAATTCCTGTGGATTTCCCCCGGGATTCCTGTGGATTTTCCCTGGAATCCCTGCGGATTTTCCCTGGGATTCCTGCGGATTTTCCCCGGAATCCCTGTAGATTTTCCCTGGAATCCCTGTGGATTTTCCCCGGGATCCCTGCGGATTTTCCCCAGGATTCCTGCGGGTTTTCCCCGGGATTCCTGTGGATTTTCCCCGGATTCCTGCGGATTTTCCCTGGAATCCCTGTGGATTTTCCGTGGAATTCCTGTAGATTTTCCCTGGAATCCCTGTGGATTTTCCCCGGGATTCCTGTGGATTTCCCCCGGAATTCCTGCGGATTTTCCCCGGAATTTCTGTGGATTTTCCCCGGGATTCCTGTGGATTTCCCCAGAATTCCTGCGGATTTTCCCTGGAATCCCTGTGGATTTTCCCCGGGGTCCCTGCGGATTTTCCCCGGGATTCCTGCGGATTTTCCCTGGAATTCCTGCGGATTTTCCCCGGGATTCCTGTGGATTTTCCCTGGAATTCCTGTGGATCTCAAAGATCCTTTTCTAGAAGGATTTGGCAATCTGCAGTACTGGAAGGGTGGTTATAAAATCCTGATTTTCCCTGGAATTTCTGCAGATTTTCCCCGGGATTCCTGTGGATTTTCCCTGGAATTTCTGCAGATTTTCCCCGGGATTCCTGCGGATTTCCCCCAGAATTCCTGCGGATTTTCCCTGGATCCCTGCGGATTTTCCCAGAATCCCTGCGTATTTTCCCCAGAATTCCATTGCCTCTCCCGTTCCCTTTCCCCGCAGGTGTCCGTCACCCCAACATCATCTGCGACTGCTGCAAGAAGCACGGCATCCGCGGCATGCGCTGGAAGTGCAAGCTGTGCTTCGACTACGACCTGTGCACGCAGTGCTACATGGGCAACAAGCACGACCTGGCGCACGCCTTCGAGCGCTACGAGACCGCGCACTCGCAGCCGTGAGTCACAATCACCCCCTCCCTCCTGGAGAATAAAGAGAAATTTCATAGAATAAATAGAAATTTAATATAAATATTATGTATAATATAGTATGGTGTAGTGGAGTGTAATATAGTATAATATACTATAGTATAGTATAATATGGTATAGTCTAGTATAATATAGTATAGTCTAGTATAATATAGTATAGTATAGTATAATACAGTATTATATAGTATAGTATAATATAGTATAGTGTAATATAGTATAATATCGTATAGTATAATATAATATAATATAGTATAGTATAGTGTAATATAATATAGTATTGTATAGTATAGTATAATATAGTATAGTGTAATATAGTATAATATAGTGTAATATAGTATAGTGTAATATAGTGTAATATAGTATAATATAGTGTAATATAGTATAGTGTAATATAGTATAATATAGTGTAATATAGTATAGTGTAATATAGTATAGTATAGTATAGTATAGTGTAGTATAGTGTAGTATAATATTTTTTTTCTTCTAAGTTAAGTAGAAGATAAAACCTTTGGAAGTCCCTTCAGGACAAAAAGAAAATCAGAGTATTTTCTTTTTTTTCCTTCTAAATAAAGTAGAAGGAAAAAAAGAAGAGAAAAAAAGAAGAGAAAATCAGAGTGTTTTCTTCTATTTTTTTTTCTTTCTTTCTAAGTAAAGTAGAAATAAAACCTTTGGCAGTTCGTTAAGGACAAAGAGAGAAAACCAAAGTTTTTATTATATTTATATTACATTACATTACATTATATTATATTTTTATATTTCTATAAAAATATAACAAATATATCATATAAGATCATATAATATCATATAATATATATAATATTATATATAATATACATTATATATTATATACTATATATTATATACTATATAATATATAAACTATATACTATATTTTATTATATATTATATATTATATATTTGATATTATAAAAATAATTACATATATTATATATTATACATTATATATTATATATGTTATATATTATATAATTATGTTTATACAATAAAGATAGCAAATATATACTCTATTATATATAATGTTATATATTTTATACGTTACATATTATATACTATATATACTATATATTATATAATATATATTATTATATATGACATACATAATATATTCTTATATAATTATATATTATACATAATATATTATGCATATGATATTTCTATAATGAATATAATAAATATTATTGTTTTTATTTCTTGTTTAGTTTGGATTTTATGGCTCTTGTGGGAGAGCCTCTCATCCTTGGCTTAAAAGGATGGAACTGAGTTTTACTGAAGAGCTTTTTTCAGAGCTGTTGCATCCATTTCCTGAATATTTGCTGAATAACTGGGAGGGCAATGTCTGTGAGCAGGGCAGCAGAGCAAAGCTCACCAGTTTTCTCTTAGGGCTGGAAAATTCAGGCACATTCTGGTGAGTTCTGCAAAAAAAAACAAAAAAGGAAAAAAATCTGAATAAAGGAAAAAATCTGCATAAAGACAGTTCCTGAAATAGGTTTCTGTAATCAAACCTGAGATAATCTCGTACAAAATATTGATGTTGTTCTATTCCCATGCAACTCCAACATTTTGCTTGGATGCCCTGCTCAGGGCTGGGCCGAATTTCAGATGTGGAATAATTTACCCAGGTTATTTCCTGGCCTTTTCTCACCAGTAAATCACAACCTCAGTGGGTTTTTCACAAGCCTTGTTTTTTATTTTTTATTTTTTTCCTGGCAAACAATGGAGCTGGAGGAGCCAGCGAGCTGCACGGGGAAATGTTTTGTGTAATCGAGCACAAGAAATACAAATATTTTCTCCCATTGTGCTTTATCCTGTAGTCCAAACAGAAATTGCAGTTATTTTCAGCTGTAATTCTTAATTAAACCAGCTCTGGCTGGTGGAGTGGGAAATCAGATCCAGGAACAAGTGTGGGCTCGGATTTAGGCCTGGGCAGTTCAAATAATCCAAATTCCCATCCAGTGACAACTGCTGGGTGTTTGATTTCTGGGCAATAATAGAAATAATGTAAATTATTTACACAGCAACCTCCCCAGCAGGTGGTGTTTTTAACTATTTCTTTCAAACTTTGTTTAAATAATATAATATATATATTATATATTAATATATAATTATATTAATATATAATATATATATTATATTATTTAAACAAAGTTTGAAAGAAATATAATATATAATATAATATATAATATATAATATATAATATATAATATATAATATATAATATATAATAATATAAATGCATTATATATATAATATCAATATTATAAATATTTATATATAATATTATATAAAATATAATATAATATATAATATATATTAATATTATATATTATTATATTATATATATTATATATATAATAATATATAATATATTATTAATAAATAGTTTAATAATAGTTATTTAACATCTGAGCTAAGAAATTTGGGTGGGGAATGTTTGGAATCAAATTAATGTATTAATATGGATTTATTTTTTTTTTTAATCTGTTAATGGATTTGTATTTTACTTTAGAGAAATTTTATTGTATGGGAAAAACCACCATAATTTGCCAGATAAATTGTTTGTGCCTCCTTAAAAAAAACCCAACCATGAGCACCAAGGTGAATTTTCATGCTGGGGCTTCCCTTGTGTAATTTGGATTATTCTGTTTCATTTCTAGAACAGGTATTGACATATTTTATATTGATATTTTCTGTCTGCAGGGACCTTTTTATTTCCCATTTTGTAGCCTTGGTCTGAAACCTTCCCTGCTGTGGCATTTTCAGTAAATTGATCTAAATTACTTTAGGGGTTACCAAAAAACCACAGCTGTTATTGATGAAGATGTGTTATAAGAATAAACCTATTAATATAAATTTATAAACCTATCAAATAGGTTCCTGTGATCCAAATGACTTTGGGGGTTACCAAAAACCCCACAGCTTTTACAGATAAATTCCTGTGTTATAAAAATATTCACATTTATGATATAAGGGTTTTGTCATGAACTTTGCCTTGTCAAGGATGGAGAGGATTGAAAAGGAAAAAAATCTGAATAAAGGCAGTTCCTGAAATAGGTTTTGGGATCCAGATTACTTTGGAGTTACCAAAAAACCCCTGTTAATTAATGTATTTTAGGGATACAGCTGGTTTTGTGGTGAACTGTGTCTTGTCAAGGATGGAGAGGATTGAAAAGGGAAAAAATCTGAATAAAAGCAGTTCCTGAAATAGGTTTTGGGATCCAGATTACTCTGGGGTCACCAGAAAAACCACTGTTAATTAATGTATTTTAAGGGTACAGCCTGCTTTGTCAATAAATGTGCCTTGTTAAGGATGGAGGGAATTGAAAAGGGAAAAAATCTGAATAAAGGCAATTCCTGAAATAGGTTTTGGGATCCAGATTGCTTTGGGGTTACCAGAAAACAACGTTTTTTACTGATAAAGATGTGGATATAAGAATATCCACATTTATGATATAAGGGTTTTGTCGTGAGCTTTACCTTGTCAAGGAGGGAGAGGATTGAAAAGGAAAAAATCTGAATATTCGTGAAATAGGTTTTGGGATCCAGATTACTTTGGGGTTACCAAAAAATCCACTGTTAATTAATGTATTTTAAGGATACAGCTGGTTTTGTGGTGAACTGTGCCTTGTCAAGGATGGAGAGGATTGAAAAGGGAAAAATCTGAATAAAGGCAGTTTCTGAAATAGCTTTTGGGATCCAGATTACTTTGGGGTCACCAAAAAAAACACTGTTAATTAATGTATTTTAAGGTTACAGCCTGCTTTGTCAATAAATGTGCCTTGTTAAGGATGGAGAGGATTTTAAAGGAAAAATCTGAATAAAGGACAGTTCCTGAAATAGGTTTTGGGATCCAGATTACTTTGGGGTTACCATAAAAACACCATTAATTAATGTATTTTAAGGATACAGCTGGTTTTGTCTTGAACTGTGTCTTGTCAGGGATGGAGGAGATTGAAGGGAAAAAATCTGAATAAAGGCAACTCCTGAAATAGGTTTTGGGATCCGGATTACTTTGGGGGTCACAAAAAACAACAGTTTTTACTGATAAAGATGTGTTATAAGAATATCCACATTTATGATATAAGGGTTTTGTCGTGAGCTTTACCTTGTCAAGGAGGGAGAGGATTGAAAAGGAAAAAATCTGAATATTCGTGAAATAGGTTTTGGGATCCAGATTACTTTGGGGTTACCAGAAAACCCACTGTTAATTAATGTATTTTAAGGATACAGCTGGTTTTGTCATGAACTGTGCCTTGTCAAGGATGGAGAGGATTTTAAAGGAGAAATCTGAATAAAGGCAGTTCCTGAAATAGGTTTTGGGATCCAAATTACTTTGGAGTTACTGAAAAAAACCACTGTTAATTAATGTATTTTAAGGATACAGCTGGTTTTGTCGTGAACTGTGCCTTGTCAGGGATGGAGAGGATTGCAAAGGAAAAATCTGAATAAAGGCAGTGCCTGAAATAGGTTTTGGGATCCAGATTACTTTGGGGTCACCAAAAAAACCACCATTAATTAATGTATTTTAAGGATACAGCTGGTTTTGTCTTGAACTGTGCCTTGTCAAGGATGGAGAGGATTTTAAAGGAGAAATCTGGGTGAAGGCAGTTCCTGGAATAGGTTTTGGGATCCAGATTACTTTGGGGTTACCAGAAAACCCACCATTAATTAATGTATTTTAAGGATACAGCTGGTTTTGTGGTGAACTGTGTCTTGTCAAGGATGGAGAGGATTGAAAAGGGAAAAAATCTGAATAAAGGCAGTTACTGAAATAGGTTTTGGGATCCAAATTACTTTGGGGGTCGCAAAAAACCACAGTTTTTACTGATAAAGATGTGTTATAAGAATATCCACATTTATGATATAATATAAGGGTTTGTCATGAACTGTGCCTTGTCAAGCATGGAGAGGATTTTACAGGAGAAATCTGAATAAAGGCAGTGCCTGAAATAGGTTTTGGGATCCAGATTGCTTTGAGGTTACTGAAAAAAACCACTGTTAATGAATGTATTTTAAGGATACAGCTGGTTTTGTGGTGAACTGTGCCTTGTCAAGGATGGAGAGGATTGAAAAGGAAAAATCTGGGTGAAGGCAGTTCCTGAAATAGGTTTTGCGATCCAGATTACTTTGGAGTTACCAAAAAACAACAGTTTTTACTGATAAAGATGTGTTATAAGAATATCCACATTTATGATATAAGGGTTTTGTCGTGAGCTTTACCTTGTCAAGGAGGGAGAGGATTGAAAAGGAAAAAATCTGAATATTCGTGAAATAGGTTTTGGGCTCCAGATTACTTTGGGGTCACCAAAAAAACCACTGTTAATTAATGTATTTTAAGGTTACAGCCTGCTTTGTCAATAAATGTGCCTTGTTAAGGATGGAGAGGATTTTACAGGAGAAATCTGGGTGAAGGCAGTTCCTGAAATAGGTTTTGGGATCCGATCCCAGCCCGGTTCCTCCTGAGCAGCCATCTGTCAGCGATGCCTCCTTTATCCTCTGCTGGAAGGGTTTCAGGAGCAGCTTTGCTGGGGGATTAGAAAACCTGGAATTTCTTGCTTTGAGGTCACTTTTTTCTGTAGTTCTTGCAAGATCTTTGTGTTTTGGCTTTTCTGGAGGTGAATCTCTGTGTGTCCTGGCTGGGATGGGGGTTTGTGTGGCCCATGAGCTGAAAATCTGCTTTAGGGCTGTGCTTTTGTGAAGGGTTTAATGGGATATTTATTTATTTATTATCATTTTATGGTTTATGGGTTGCCAGTTTACAGGGTGACCATCCCTTTTATGTCTTGTCCCCTTAATTATGTTTATTTCTTAATTATGTTTATTTTTATAACAACTTTTCTGCAGCAGAAAATCTCACAAAACACATCAGCCATGTGACGTGGAGTGGTGTGAGGGAGCTGTGGCTTGCTGCTGTGAATTTAAACTTGTTTTTGTTTTAATTTCTCCAGATCAATCAGTTTGGAGGGATTAATATTATAATATATAAATTAGATATTTATATATTATAAATATAATATTTATATGTATATTTAAATATAAATATAAATTAGATATTTATAATATATAAATTATATTATATTATATATATATATATATATATATATATAAAAGGCTGCCACCTTACAGGGTGCCCATCCCTTCTACTTCCCAAAAATCCAAAGTCCTCTTAATTGTGGTTATTTCTTCAGATAAGAACTTTCTGCATGAGAAAAATGTCACAAAACACATCAACCGTGTTATGTAGAGTGGTGTGAGGGAGCTCTGGCTTGCTGCTGTGAATTTAAACTTGTTTTTGTTTTAATTTCTCCAGATCAATCAGTTTGGAGGGATTAATATTATATTTATAATATATGAATATATATTTATATATTATATATAATATTTATATTTAAATATAAATATAAATAGTATATTTATAATATATAAATTATATATATTATATATATATAGGCTACATATATATATATATATATAAAAAATATATTAAAAAAATATTTATATAAGGCTGCCACCTTACAGGGTGCCCATCCCTTCTACTTCTTGTCCCTTTAATTGTGTTTATTTCTTCAGATAAGAACTTTCTGCATGAGAAAAATGTCACAAAACACATCAACCGTGTTATGTAGAGTGGTGTGAGGGAGCTCTGGTTTGCTGCTGCAAATTTAAACTTGTTTTTGTTTTAATTTCTCCAGATCAATCAATTTGGAGGGATCAATATTATATTTAAATATAAATATAAATATTATATTTATAATATATAAATGATATATATTATATATATAGGCTATGTATATATAATATATGAAATATATATATATATATATTTATATATTTATATATATGTATATATATAAAAAAGGCTGCCACCTTACAGGGTGCCCATCCCTTCTACTTCCCAAAAATCCAAAGTCCTCTTAATTGTGGTTATTTCTTCAGATAAGAACTTTCTGCAGCAGAAAAATCCCACTGAACACATCAACCCTGCCTGGTGTGAAGGAGCTCTGGCTTGCTGCTGCAAATTTAAAAGTGGTTTTTGCTTAAATTTATCCAGATTAATCAGTTTGGAGGTATTAATATTATATTTATGGGCTGCCACCTTACAGGGTACCCATCCCTTCTACTTCTTGGTCCTCTTAATTGTGTTTATTTCTTCAGATAAGAACTTTCTACATGAGAAAAATGTCACAAAACACATCAACCGTGTTATGTAGAGTGGTGTGAGGGAGCTCTGGCTTGCTGCTGCAAATTCAAACTCGTTTTTGTTTTAATTTCTCCAGATGAATCAGTTTGGAGGGAGTAATATTATATTTATAATATATAAATATATATTTATATATTATAAATATAGTATTTATATTTATATTCAAATATTATATTTATAATATATAAATGATATATATTATATATATAGGCTATATATATATATATATATATATAAAATATATATTTAAAAAAAAATATATATATATAAGGCTGCCATCTTACAGGGTGCCCATCCCTTCTACTTCTTGTCCCTTTAATTGTGTTTATTTCTTCAGATAAGAACTTTCTGCATGAGAAAAATGTCACAAAACACATCAACCGTGTTATGTAGAGTGGTGTGAGGGAGCTCTGGCTTGCTGCTGCAAATTTAAACTTGTTTTTGTTTTAATTTCTCCAGATCAATCAATTTGGAGGGATTAATATTATATTTATAATATATAAATATATATAATATTTATATGTATATTTAAATATAAATAAAAATATTATATTTATAATATATAAATGATATATATTATCTATATATAGGCTATATATATATATATATATAAAATATATTAAAAAAAAAATATATATATATAAGGCTGCCACCTTACAGGGTGCCCATCCCTTCTACTTCCCAAAAATCCAAAGTCCTCTTAATTGTGGTTATTTCTTCAGATAATAACTTTCTGCACCAGAAAAATCCCACTGAACACATCAACCCTGCCTGGTGTGAAGGAGCTCTGGCTTGCTGCTGCAAATTTAAACTTTTTTTTGTTTTTATTTCTCCAGATCAATCAATTTGGAGGGATTAATATTCTATTTAAATATAAATATAAATATTATATTTATAATATATAACTTATATATATTATATATATAGGCTATATATATATATATATGTATATATATATATATATATATATATATATATATATATATATATATATATATATATTATATATATAGGCTATATATATATAAATAAATATAAGGCTGCCACCTTACAGGGTGCCCATCCCTTCTACTTCTTGTCCCTTTAATTGTGTTTATTTCTTCAGATAAGAGCATTTGTTATTAAAGGCAGCACCACGGTGATTAAATTTATCCCAGGGGTGTTTTTGCATCCTGCTGGGTAACTTTGGTTGTTATCCAGTATTTGGAGCAAAACATTGAATTAGATTAAAACCTTGATAAGAATCTTTGGCTGAGGAATTCAGTGCTTGCGTCAGAATCAGGATTTTGGTGAGGCTGGGGAAGGCGAGGGCACCTCTGGCCCCAGAATTCCAGCAGGACAGGAGATGGAGTTTCCCATAATTTCCCATTTTAAGGAAAATCAGCTTTCTGAATTGATCAGCTTTGGTTTTTTGGTCTCCATGGATTCCAGAGGAGGCGGCAGGTGAATGTGAGAGGGTTGGGCTGGGGAATGGCTGCTGTTACGTGATGATCCAAAAAGGGAACTTCTGCCAAGAATAGAATCAGGGCTGGATATTTTGCTATTTAAACATCTTAAGCTCAGCTCGGTGCTTTATTTTACTCTCACTAAGAATCTTTGCATTGAATCCCATCCCTTGTGAGAGGAAGGCTTTGGAAGAGAGAATTACATTTTCATCGCTTTGTCTCGGGGCTTGGCTCAGACGTCTTTGATAAATTATTAGGAAAACATTGAACAGAATGCAGTGAAGACATCCAGGCTGCTTCAGAGGCTCTGCCCAGATCCACGCTGGTTTTTGGAGCCAGTCTGTAGTGCCTGGCAGTGCAATAAAATGAATTATTTTAGCAGTGGCTCTGAATAGCTGAGCCTTTCCCTCCACTGTCATTATCTTCTTTCATAACAATATCCAGCCTTGGTGGTGCTTAAAGCAGACAAAATCTCCTTCATTTTCCTCCTGCTGAGCTCCAGCCTGGCTAATTAATCAATATTAATCATTAGTCATTACAACAGCAAGGCACAAATAGTCCCTCCCTCTTTTGAAACCCACAGGGTTGGAAAGCACAGGTTAAGAAAAGTAAAAGACTTAAGCACTTGGATAAGTAAATACTAAATTCGAGCCTAAGCTTTTTATCCTGCTGAGTCCCCACCTTCCCTCTGGAGGTATTGGATGGAACAGAAACGCTCTGAGCTCAGCCCTGCCCCAGGAAACTTCCCCTCCCTCCCTCCCTTCTCCCCTTGCTGAACTGGGGCTGCCCTGGCTGGGCTGGGCTGGCAGGAGCCTGCCTGGCACCTGGAAAGGGATTGGGGCACCTGGAAAGGGATTGGGGCACCTGGAAAGGGATTGGGGCACCTGGGAAAAGGGATTGGGGCACCTGGGAAAAGGGATTGGGGTACCTGGAAAGGGATTGGGGCACCTGAAAAGGGATTGGGGTACCTGGAAAGGGATTGGGGTACCTGGGAAAGGGATTGGGGCACCTGGAAAGGGATTGGGGCACCTGGAAAAGGGATTGGGGCACCTGGAAAGGGATTGGGGCACCTGAAAAGGGATTGGGGTACCTGGAAAGGGATTGGGGTACCTGGGAAAGGGATTGGGGCACCTGAAAAGGGATTGGGGCACCTGGAAAGGGATTGGGGCACCTGGAAAGGGACTGGGGCACCTGGAAAGGGATTGGGGTACCTGGAAAGGGATTGGGGCGCCTGGACTGGGGCACCTGGAAAGGGATTGGGGCACCTGGAAAGGGATTGGGGCACCTGGAAAGGGATTGTACCTGGAAAGGGGATTGGGGCACCTGGAAAGGGATTGGGGCACCTGGAAAGGGATTGGGGTACCTGGAAAAGGGATTGTACCTGGAAAAGGGATTGGGGCACCTGGAAAGGGATTGAGGCACCTGGAAAGGGATTGGGGTACCTGGAAAAGGGATTGGGGCACCTGGAAAGGGATTGGGGCACCTGGAAAAGGGATTGTACCTGGAAAGGGATTGGGGTACCTGGAAAAGGATTGTACCTGGAAAAGGGATTGGGGCACCTGGGAAAGGGATTGGGGTACCTGGAAAAGGATTGTACCTGGAAAAGGGATTGGGGCACCTGGAAAGGGATTGGGGTACCTGGAAAAGGATTGTACCTGGAAAAGGGATTGGGGCACCTGGAAAGGGATTGGGGCACCTGGGAAAGGGGATTGGGGCACCTGGAAAGGGATTGGGGTACCTGGAAAGGGGTTGGGGCACCTGGAAAAGGGGTTGTGGCCTGAAAAGGGGTTGTACCTTGAAAAGGGGTTGTACCTAGAAAAAGGGTTGTGCCCTGGCTGAGCAGCCAGACAGGTCCTCGTGGATTTTGGTGGCTGATGAGAAGCCTTTGTGGATTTTATCCTGAAAAGGGATTGTGACCTGACTGAGCAGCCAGACGGTCCCTGTGGATTTGGTGGCTTTGTGGATTGTACCCTGAAAAGGGATTGTCCTCTGGCTGAACAACCAGGCAGTCCTCGTGGATTTTGGTGGCTTGGAGACTGATGAGAAGGAATTTTGGATTGTACCCTGGATGAACAGCCAGGCAGCTTTCTGTGGATTTTGGTGGCTTGGTGGATTGTACCTGAAAAGGGGTTGTACCTTGTCTGAGCAGCCAGACAGTCCCTGTGCATTTTGGTGACTGATGAGAAGCCTTTGTGGATTTTATCCTGAAAAGGGATTTTGCCGTGGCTGAGCAGCCAGGCAGGACCCTGTGGATTTTGGTGGCTTGGAGACTGATAAGAAGGAATTTTGGATTGTGCCCTGGGTGAGCAGCCAGGCAGGACCCTGTGGATTTTGGTGGCTTGGTGGCTGATGAGAAGGAATTTTGGATTGTGAGCAGCCAGGCAGGTTTCTGTGGATTTTGGTGGATGATAAGAAGGCATTGTGGATTGTGCCCTGGGTGAACAGCCTGACAGTCCCATGGATTGTGGTGGCTGATGAGAAGCCTTTGTGGATTTTATCCTGGCTGATCAGCCAGACAGTCGCTGTGGATTTTGGTGGCTGATGAGAAAGCTTTGTGGATTTTATCCTGAAAAGGGATTTTGCCCTGGCTGAGCAGCCAGGCAGGACCCTGTGGATTTTGGTGGCTTGGAGACTGATAAGAAGGAATTTTGGATTGTGCCCTGGCTCAGCAGCCAGGCAGGTCCTCGTGGATTTTGGTGGCTGATGAGAAGGAATTTTGGATTGTGAGCAGCCAGGCAGGTTTCTGTGGATTTTGGTGGCTGATAATAAGGCATTGTGGATTGTACCCTGAGTGAACAGCCTGACAGTCCCTGTGGATTGTGGTGACTGATGAGAAGGCGTTGTGGATTTTATCCTGAAAAGGGATTTTGCCCTGGCTGAGCAGCCAGGCAGGACCCTGTGGATTTTGGTGGCTTGGAGACTGATAAGAAGGAATTTTGGATTGTGCCCTGGGTGAACAGCCTGACGGTCCCTGTGCATTTTGGTGCCTTGCTGGCTGATGAGAAGGATTTTTGGATTGTGAGCAAGGCAATCCACAGGCAGGTTTCTGTGGATTTTGGTGGCTGATAAGAAGCCTTTGTGGATTTTATCCTGGCTGAGCAGCCAGGCAGGACCCTGTGGATTTTGGTGACTGATGAGAAGGATTTTTGGATTGTGAGCAGCCAGACAGTCCCTGTGCATTGTGGTGCCTTGCTGGCTGATGAGGAGCCTCTGTGGCAGCCTGGGCACGGCAGAGGCGCTGCCCCAGTGGCACCATGGGCATCGGGAGCTGCTTTAACAGGACATCAGACCCCCTGTTCACCATCACGTAGGTGCCTCTCTCCTTCTCCCTGCACTGGGGGAGCCTGGAATGTTCCAGAATTCCACAGCCCTGCTGCTCTGGGTCTGTGCTTGCAGAACGGGCTGAGCTCCATCCCTGCCTCCCTGCAGGCACCCCAAAATTCCATTACCCTAAATGAGGGGGGTCCTCAGCTGGAGCAGAGCTTGGGCGTTTCTGCAACAACAATAAATTCATTTGTTCCTCTGGTTTTGTTTCTGCAGGGTTCTCGTGAGCCCTCGGCAGAACCTGACTCGCATCACCCTGAAAGGAACTTTCCAGGGGGCCAAAGTGGTCCGTGGGCCCGACTGGGAGTGGGGCAACCAGGATGGTAAGCTGCCTCTGGGATGGCCTGGAGAATCTGATTTTTTTAATATATATTTAAAAATATGAATGTAATATTTAGAATATTTTATTCTAAATTTTTAGAATATTTTTAGAATATTTTTAGATTATTCTATTTTATGGAATGTAATTTTTAGAATATTTTATTTTATAATTTATAGTTTAATTTATTTAATATTTAATGCTTTATTTTTATATTTTGTATTTCCATTTTAATTCATATTTTATATTCATATTACTTTTTATTTTTACATTCTAATTTTAGTTTGTATTCTATATTTATGTTTTCTTTTTATAATTTATATTTTAAATTTTATTTTTTTATATTATCATATTTGTATTTTATATTTAATGTTCATATTTATACTTATATTTATTATTTCATATTTATATTTCTGCATTTATAATTTCTATTTCTATTTTATTCCTATATATATATTTTATATTTTGTATTTCCATTTTAATTTATATTTTATATTCATATTGCTTTTTATTTTTACATGCTAATTTTAGTTTGTGTTCTATATTTATGTTTTCTTTTTATAATTTATATTTTAAATTTTAATTTATTTTTATATCATATTTGTATTTTATATTTATTGTTCATATTTATACTTATATTTATTATTTCATATTTATATTTCTGCATTTATAATTTCTATTTCTATTTTATTCCTATATATATTTATATTTATATATTATATATTCCTATTTATATATTTTATTCCTATTTATCTATTTTTAAAAACATATAGTTCTTTATTTATATATGGTTTTATTCCTATTTATCTATTTTTAAAAACATATAGCCCTTTATTTATAAATAAATATAAATACATATAAATAATATAAAATATAAATATAATATAAAATAATAGCATATATATTTTATATATGGTTTTTAGCTGATTTTGGGGTGTAGTTCCTGTCCTGTTTCTGTAGGAATTGAAACCTGGCTGAGACTGCAATGGGACAAAAATGGTTTTTTAAAGCTGCTTTTGGGATGTAGTTCCTGTCCTGCTTTCTGTAGGAATTGAAACCTTCAGGCTGAGAATGTAGTGGGACAAAAATGTTATTTTTAAACTGTTTTTTGGGTGGAGTTGTGTGCCCAGGGCAGTGACTGGGGCTGAGGGAGCTTTGCTGCCCCTCTGTCCCAGAGCCCTGCCCACGCCCTGAGGTGTTCACAGCTCCTTTCCCCCTCAGGAATTGAGTCAAAAGTTCAAAGGTGTCCAAAGTTGACTCTGCCATTTACCTGAGGTGTTCACAGCTCCTTTCCCCCTCAGGAATTGAGTCAAAAGTTCAAAGGTGTCCAAAGTTGACTCTGCCATTTACCTGAGGTGTTCACAGCTCCTTTTCCCCTCAGGAATTGAGTCAAAAGTTCAAAGGTGTCCAAAGTTGACTCTGCCATTTACCTGAGGTGTTCACAGCTCCTTTCCCCCTCAGGAATTGAGTCAAAAGTTCAAAGGTGTCCAGAGTTGATTCTGCCATTTACCTGAGGTGTTCACAGCTCCTTTTCCCTCAGGAATTGAGTCAAAAGTTCAAAGGTGTCCAGAGTTGACTCTGCCATTTACCTGAGGTGTTCACAGCTCCTTTCCCCCTCAGGAATTGAGTCAAAAGTTCAAAGGTGTCCAAAGTTACTCTGCCATTTACCTGAGGTGTTCACAGCTCCTTTTCCCCTCAGGAATTGAGTCAAAAGTTCAAAGGTTTCCAAAGTTGACTCTGCCATTTACCTGAGGTGTTCACAGCTCCTTTTCCCCTCAGGAATTGAGTCAAAAGTTCAAAGGTTTCCAAAGTTGACTCTGCCATTTATTGCAGCTCTGGGGTCAGGGGAGGATGTGGATCCTTGCGGGTCTGAGAGGGAATAATCAGCTTATTCTCAATAGAGCTTATCCATCCTCCGGAGATCACAGCAGCATTTACATGTCTGAGACTGCTGCTGCTGACCTGGGCTGGAGCAGAGGGAGGAACCCTAAATCCACCCCTCAGCTGCTCTCTGCTGGGAAAAAAAAGAAATTAAGAATTTAATTTCTTTAAATGGGATAACTGAGTCTGAAATTAAACAGAGGTTAAATGGGATAACGCAGAATGTAACTGGATAACTATAGCTCCAGATAAATGATAATCTGGATAAATAATTTAAATATCTGCCTGGGAGTGAAAAATAAGTTGTTAAGATACACATTGCAGGAATTGTGGCTCTGGTTTTGGTGGAACTGCCCATCCACAGCCATGGGTTTGTCATGAGAAAAACTGCCAGCAAAACCCAGAAACCTTTGCATGGTGCTGATCAATGAGTTCAGCTCCTTCAGATGCTGCATTTCAGGACTATGCAGAGAATCAGAAGTTCCTCAGTGAGACAGATCTTGCTGTCCTGCTTTGGAGAATTCCTGGGGAAGCGTTGGTCCTTGCCCAAATTGGGAATCTGCAAACCCTGCTTGCCTTCACTGTGTTGTGGATCAGAGCACAGAGTGCCAGTGCCCAGCCAGATCCATCCCCTCATCCGTCCTCCTCTTCTGCATCCTTCAACCTCCTTGCTTGAGGAAAACCAAGTTTATTTGGTGTTCCTCCACCTGGATGGTGCTGGGGAGAGATTTAAAGATCCTGGGTGGATCTTTAGCACTTGGATCTTGCACATGGATGGTGTTTGGGATAGATTTAGATATTCTGGGTGGATTTTAGCACTTGGATCTTGTATCTTGCAGCACCTGGATAGTGCTGGGGAGAGATTTAAAGGTTCTGGGTGGATTTTAGCACTTGGACCCTGGATCTTGCATATGGATGGGGTTGGGGAGAGATTTGAAGATCCTGGATGGATCTTTAGCACTTGGATCTTGGATCTTGCAGCACCTGGATGGTGCTGAGGAGAGATTTAAAGGTTCTGGGTGGATTTGTATTGCTTGGATCTTGGATCTTGCAGCACATGGATGATGCTGGGGAGAAATTTAAAGATCCTGGATGGATCTTTAGCACTTGTATCTTGCACATGGATGGTGTTTGGGATAGATTTAAAGATCCTGGGTGGGTTTTAGCACTTGGATCCTGGATCTTGCACATGGATGGGGTTGGGGATAGATTTGAAGATCCTGGATGGATTTTAGCACTTGGATCCTGGATCTTGCAGCACATGCATGGGGTTGGGGAGAGATTTGAAGATTCTGGGTGGATTTTAGCACTTGGATGCTGGATCTTGCATATGGATGGGGTTGGGGAGAGATTTGAAGATCCTGAATGAATCTTTAGCACTTGGATCTTGCATATGGATGGAGTTGGGGAGAGATTTGAAGATCCTGGGTGGATTTTAGCACTTGGATCCTGGATCTTGCATATGGATGGGGCTGGGGAGAGATTTGAAGATCCTGGGTGGATCTTTAGCACTTGTATCTTGCACATGGATGGTGTTTGGGATAGATTTAGATATCCTGGGTGGATTTTAGCACTTGGATCTGGATCTTGCAGCACTGCTGAGTGTTTTTGTTACCACAGTGTGGTGCCATGACACCACATGTGCATCCCCCAACTAGGCCGCGCTCCTGCACACCAGGAACCCTCCACAGAATCATTCCAAACTCAACTTTAACACAGAGATTCCCTCCCAGTCACCCAAAACGAGTCGTCTGTGATCCAATTTTCCTGATTTGCACTTCTTTTCCCCTCAGGGGGTGAGGGCAAGAGCGGCCGCGTGGTCGATATCCGGGGCTGGGACGTGGAGACAGGCCGCAGCGTCGCCAGCGTCACCTGGGCCGACGGCACCACCAACGTCTACAGGGTGGGCCACAAGGGAAAAGTGGACCTCAAATGCACCGTGGAGGCTTCTGGGGGCTTCTACTACAAGGAGCACCTCCCAAAATTAGGTGGGTTTGGAGACAAATCTTTGCTGGGTGAAGGCTTTGTTGAGGAGCTGTGATTCGCGCGGCCGTTGGCGCTGAAGCCGTTTTTAATTTGGAAGACAAAACCACCTCCTGATTTTATAAATTTCCTACATAATGAGGTTTATTTGAGAGAATTTTGTTTGTGTGTGAACATCATGCTTGATCTCAGAGTGATTCATGAAATAGTTTGGACTTTCAGTGTTAAAACCATCAGATCCCCACAGTTCTATCCCAAGGAATGCAAACTCTGAAATTCCCTCTCTGCTGCAGAGAACCCAACTTTTCTCACTTTTGTTACATTTGTCAATCCAAAGCTTTTCATTCTTCAGGCAAGCTGGTGTTCTCTGTGTTTTAGAGAGCAAACACTCCCCTGGTGGAGCCAAAAGGGGGAATGTGACCAAAGGGAGAGTTTGGAGAATGGAGCAGCCAAAAATTAGAAATATTATGGGAAAAAGGGATGTCTGAACTGGCAACTTGCTGCAGTCCCCCTTTCCTCTTAAGTCAAGAAAACTCCTTGTGTGTTTTGGATTTTTTTTACCCATTTGGCTGTGGGGTTGTTTTTCTTTTAATGAGATGCAAGGACCATCTTTGTCTGAGAGGCATTCACAGGGACAAAATGGCTCTTGTTAGAGCTGTTTTATTAATATTATGTAATTCTGTATTTCTATACATATAAAATATAATTTCTACTAATATAATTTATATTATTAAATAAAACTATATTTCTATTTTATTAATATAATAATTTATATTAATGAAATACAGAAATTATGTGTATAAAACACATAATTATAATTATGTGGTTATACACTGTTTAATTAGTATAGTGTAATTACAATAGAATTGTAATTGTGAAATAGAATTTAATTATTAATACAATTGGACTTAATCCTTCTGATTTCTCTGCTGCCCTATAGAGTGTATAGGGCATGGAATGGGGTTTTAATGTAGTGTAATTATAATAGAATTGTAATTGTAAAATTGTAAATTGAAATATAATACAATTATTAATATAATTAGAGTAAATCATACTGATTTCTGTACTGCCCTATAGAATGTATAGGGCATGAAAAGGGTTTTGCACCATTCTGCCCCAAATAATTTTAATTTTTAGGCACCCAGGGTGAGTGAGTGCCCCCTGCATGCCCATGGGTGCTGTGCTATGGAGTGTATAGGGCATGAATAGGGCTTTGCACCATTCTGCCCCAAATAATTTTAATTTTAAGGCACCCAGGGTGAGTGAGTGCCCCCTGCATGCCTGTGGGTGCTGCCCTATGGAGTGTATAGGGCATGGATAGGGTTTTGCTCCATTCTGCCCCAAATTAAAGTTAATTTTAAGACACCCAGGGTGAGTGAGTGCCCCCTTTATGCCTGTGGGTGCTGTGCTATGGAGTGTACAGGGCATGGAAAGGGTTTTGCACCATTCTACCCCAAATAATTTTAATTTTCAGCCATTTTTAGGCACCCATTGTGAGTGAGTGCCCCCTGCATGCCCGTGGGTGCTGTCCCTATGGAGTGTATAGGGCATGGAAAGGGGTTTTAATGTAATGTAATTATAATAGAATTGTAATCGTAAAATTGTAAATTGTAATATGATACAATTATTAATATAATTAGAGTAAATCATACTGATTTCTTTGCTGCCCTGTAGAATGTATAGGGCATGGAAAGGGTTTTGCACCATTCTGCCCCAAATAATTTTAATTTTAAGGCACCCAGGGTGTGTGAGTGCCCCCTTTATGCCTGTGGGTGCTGCCCTATGGAGTGTATAGGGCATGGAAAGGGGTTTTAATGTAGTGTAATTATAATAGAATTGTAATCATAAATGTAATATAATAGAATTAATAATATAATTAGAGTAAATCGTACTGATTTCTTTGCTGCCCTGTAGAATGTATAGGGCATGGAAAGGGTTTTGCACCATTCTGCCCCAAATAATTTTAATTTTAAGGCACCCATTGTGAGTGAGTGCCCCCTGCATGCCTGTGGGTGCTGTCCCTATGGAGTGTATAGGGCATGAAAAGGGTTTTGCTCCATTTTACCCAAATTAAAGTTAATTTTCAGCCATTTTTAGGCACCCATTGTGAGTGAGTGCCCCCTTTGTGCCTGTGGGTGCTGCCCTATGGAGTGTATAGGGCATGGAAAGGGGTTTGCACCATTCTACCCCAAATAATTTTAATTTTCAGCCGTTTTAAGGCACCCATTGTGAGTGAGTGCCCCCTGCATGCCCGTGGGTGCTGCCCTATGCAGTGTATAGGGCATGAATAGGATTTTGCACCATTCTACCCCAAATTAAAGTTAATTTTCAGCCTTTTTAAGGCACCCAGGGTGTGTGAGTGCCCCATTTGTGCCCGTGGGTGCTGCCCTATGGAGTGTACAGGGCATGGAAAGGGGTTTTAATGTAGTGTAATTATAATAGAATTGTAATCGTAAAATTGTAAATTGTAATATAATACAATTATTAATATAATTAGAGTAAATCGTACTGATTTCTCTGCTGCCCTATAGAATGTATAGGGCATGAAAAGGCTTTTGCACCATTCTGCCCCAAATAATTTTAATTTTCAGCCATTTTAAGGCACCCATTGTGAGTAAGTGCCCCCTTTATGCCTGTGGGTGCTTCCCTATGGAGTGTATAGGGCACGAATAGGGCTTTGCACCATTCTACCCCAAATTAAAGTTAATTTTCAGCCATTTTAAGTCACCCATTGTGAGTGAGTGCCCCCTTTATGCCTGTGGGTGCTGCCCTATGGAGTGTATAGGGCATGAATAGGGTTTTGCTCCATTCTGCCCCAAATAATTTTAATTTTCAGCCCTTTTTAGGCACCCATTGTGAGTGAGTGCCCCTTTTATGCCCGTGGGTGCTGCCCTATGGAGTGTGTAGGGCATAAAGGGTTTTGCACCATTCTGTCCCAAATAATTTTAATTTTCAGGCACCCAGGGTGAGTGAGTGCCCCCTTTATGCCTGTGGGTGCTGCCCTATGGAGTGTATAGGGCATGAATAGGGTTTTGCACCATTCTACCCCAAATAATTTTAATTTTCAGCCGTTTTAAGTCACCCAGGGTGTGTGAGTGCCCTCTGCATGCCCGTGGGTGCTGCCCTATGGAGTGTACAGGGCATGGAAAGGGGTTTTAATGTAGTGTAATTATAATAGAATTGTAATCGTAAAATTGTAAATTGTAATATAATACAATTATTAATATAATTAGAGTAAATCATACTGATTTCTGTACTGCCCTATGGAGTGTACAGGGCATGGAAAGGGGTTTTAATGTAGTGTAATTACAATAGGATTGTAATCGTAAAATTGTAAATTGTAATATAATACAATTATTAATATAGTTAAAGTAAATCATACTGATTTCTCTGCTGTCCTATAGAGTGTGTAGGGCATGAAAAGGGTTTTGCACCATTCTGCCCCAAATTAAAGTTAATTTTCAGCCATTTTAAGACACCCAGGGTGTGTGAGTGCCCCCTTTATGCCCGTGGGTGCTGCCCTATGGAGTGTATAGGGCATGAATAGGGTTTTGCACCATTCTACCCCAAATAATTTTAATTTTCAGCTGTTTTAAGGCACCCAGGGTGTGTGAGTGCTGCCTCCTGCATGCCTGTGGGTGCTGTCCCTATAGAATGTATAGGGCATGAATAGGGTTTTGCTCCATTCTACCCCAAATAATTTTAATTTTCAGGCACCCAGGGTGAGTAAGTGCCCCCTTTATGCCTGTGGGTGCTGTGCTATGGAGTGTGTAGGGCATGGGAAGTGTTTTGCACCATTCTGCCCCAAATAATTTTAATTTTTAGGCACCCAGGGTGTGTGAGTGCCTCCTTTATGCCTGTGGGTGCTGCCCTATGGAGTGTATAGGGCATGAATAGGGTTTTGCTCCATTCTGCCCCAAATTAAAGTTAATTTTCAGCCGTTTTAAGGCACCCATTGTGAGTGAGTGCCCCCTTTGTGCCCGTGGGTGCTGTCCCTGTTGTCCCCAGGCAAACCAGCGGAGCTGCAGAGGAAGGAGAGCACGGACAGACACCCGTTCCAGCACGGGGACAAGGTGAAGTGCCTGCTGGACATCGACATCCTGCGCGAGATGCAGGAGGGCCACGGCGGCTGGAACCCCAAAATGGCTGAGGTGAGGCCCTGGTGCAATCCCTGCCTCTCCCTCCACTTCTGCACCCCTCAGGAAATCACCAGAACCTCAGAGTTGAAAGAATCACAAATGCAGATTTTTTTTTTAGTGATAGGACGCTGGAGTCAGAGTTATTTTTAGGTTTTGTTGGATGCAAATGGCCTCTTTGCAAAAGCCTTAGAAGCAAAAAAAAACCAAAAAAAAAAAAAAACACAAAAACAAAAACAAAACAAAAAAAACCAAACAAAAAAAAAAAAAAAACCAAACAAACAACAAACAAAAAAAAAAAAAAAAAAACCAAAAAAACAAAAAAAAACACCAAAAAAAAAAAAAAACCCAAAAAAAAAAAAAAAAAACCAAAAAAAAAAAAAAAAACCAAAAAAAAAAAAACCAAAAAACAAAAAAAAAAAAAAAAAAAAAAAAAAAAAAAAAAAACCAAAAAAAACAAAAAAAAACCAAAAAAAAACCACAAAAAAAACCACAAAAAAAAAACAAAACAAAAAAAAAAAAACCCAGTCTGGATTGTTTGTTTTTAAATGAGCTGGATCCATTCCTTGTTTGGCTTCTTTTGTGCTGTGCATTACTGGTAATTAAAGTTTGTGTTTTATCCTTGGCCAGGGATAAAATTTCTCAGCCCATATCAGATTTTTGGAGCTTAATCTTGCTTTTAAATTAAGAGCCATCACTCTGCTGTCACCTGTTGTTTTAAAAAAAAAAACAGAGAGTGGAGGAAATAAAGATAGAAATGGCATTTATTATTGTAAATAGCATGAATAAATATCATAAAATTATAAGATATGTTAAATATCCATCCTGGCCTAACCTCCCCTATAGGTGAGGAGACTTTTTGAAGCCAGGCTTTAAATTAATGTCAAGGCAAACTCTGTTATTTCAGTTTCAACGTGAAAATCTTTTAACTGAAATCTTTTAACTTTTAACTGAAATCTTTTAACTTTTAACTGAAATCTTTTAACTTTTAACTGAAATATTTTAACTTTTAACTGAAATCTTTTAAATTTTTTGGGGTTTTTTTTTTTCAGCCTGGCATCTTCTGATGAGCTTTAACAAGGAGCCGTGAGGTTTTTAAATTCCAGCTCAGGAATGCATCCCCAAAGTAGATTTTGGGTGTTTTTGCTGTGTCTTTGCTGGTTATTAAATCTCTGTGCTCCTGAATTCCTGTTTTTGGGAAATGCCTCAGAAATTGGCTTTTTTTCCCTCTTTATAAGCCATGAGCTGCTCAGAACCTGACCTAGAACCCTGCACCGCACAATGGGATTAATGGGAAAATGCAGAATTTAGGACTTGGAAATGCTGGGATAAATGGAAAAAAATCAAAATTTAGGTTTGGGAAATGATGGGATGAATGGGAAAATAGAGAATTTAGGACTCACAGGAATTTAGGACTTGGAAAATGCTGGGATTAACAGGAAGATGCAGCATTTAGGGTTGGGAAATCTTGAGATTCACAGGAAAATCCAGAATTTAGGTCTGGCAAATGCTGAGATTGATGGGAAAATGCAGAATTTAGGACTCAAGGGAATTTAGGACTGGCAAATGCTGGGATTAATGGGAAAATAGAGAATTTAGCATTGGGAAATGCTGGGATTAATGGGAAAATGCAGAATTTAGGAGTCACAGGAATTTAGGACTTGGAAATCTTGAGATTCACAGGAAAATCCAGAATTTCGGTCTGGCAAATGCTGGGATTAATGGGAAAATGGAGAATTTAGGACTCACAGGAATTTAGGACTTGGAAATGCTGGGATTGATGGGAAAATGTAGAATTTAGGATTGGGAAATCTGGGATTAACAGGAAGATACGGAATTTTAGACTCACAGGAATTTAGGACTGGGAAATGCTGAGATTAATGGGAAAATGCAGATTTTAGGACCGGGAAATGCTAGGATTAATGGGAAAATGTAGAATTTAGGATTGGGAAATCTGGGATTAACAGGAAGATACGGAATTTTAGACGGACAGGAATTTAGGACTGGGAAATGCTAGGATTAATGGGAAAATGCAGAATTTAGGAGTCACAGGAATTTAGGACTTGGAAATCTTGAGATTCACAGGAAAATCCAGAATTTCGGTCTGGCAAATGCTGGGATTAATGGGAAAATGCAGAATTTAGGAGTCACAGGAATTGAGGACTTGGAAATCCTGAGATTCACAGGAAAATCCAGAATTTAGGACTGGGAAATGCTGGGATTAATGGGAAAATGGAGATTTTAGGTCTGGCAAATGCTGGGATTAATGGGAAAATGGAGATTTTAGGACTTGGAAATGCTGGGATTAACAGCAAATGAAGAATTTAGCATTGGGAAATGATGAGATTAACAGGAAAATCCAGAATGTAGGACTGGGAAATGCTGGGATTGATGGGAAAATGCAGAATTTAGGAGTCACAGGAATTTAGGACTTGGAAATCCTGAGATTCACAGGAAAATCCAGAATTTAGGTCTGGCAGATGCTGGGATTAATGGGAAAATGGAGAATTTAGGAGTCACAGGAATTTAGGACTTGGAAATGCTGAGATTAACAGCAAATGCAGAATTTAGCATTGGGAAATGATGGGATTAACAGGAAAATCCAGAATTTCGGTCTGGCAAATGCTGGGATTAATGGGGAAAATGGAGAATTTAGGACTTGGAAATGCTGGGATTAATGGGAAAATGGAGATTTTAGGACTGGCAAATGCTGGGATTAATGGGAAAATGCAGAATTTAGGAGTCACAGGAATTTAGGACTTGGAAATCTTGAGATTCACAGGAAAATCCAGAATTTAGGTCTGGCAAATGCTGGGATTAATGGGAAAATGCAGATTTTAGGACTGGGAAATGCTGGGATTGATGGGAAAATGGAGAATTTAGGACTCACAGGAATTTAGGACTGGGAAATGCTGGGATTGATGGGAAAATGGAGAATTTAGGACTTGGAAATGCGGGGATTGATGGGAAAATGCAGAATTTAGGAGTCACAGGAATTTAGGACTTGGAAATGCTGGGATTAATGGGAAAATTGAGATTTTAGGACTGGGAAATGCTGGGATTGATGGGAAAATGGAGATTTTAGGACTCACAGGAATTTAGGACTTGGAAATGCTGGGATTAATGGGAAAATGGAGATTTTAGGTCTGGCAAATGCTGGGATTAATGGGGAAAATGGAGATTTTAGGACTGGCAAATGCTGGGATTAATGGGAAAATGGAGATTTTAGGTCTGGCAAATGCTGGGATTAATGGGAAAATGGAGATTTTAGGACTGGCAAATGCTGGGATTAACAGCAAATGCAGAATTTAGCATTGGGAAATGATGGGATTAACAGGAAAATCCAGAATTTCGGTCTGGCAAATTCTCGGATTAATGGGGAAAATGGAGATTTTAGGTCTGGCAAATGCTGGGATTAATGGGAAAATGGAGATTTTAGGACTGGGAAATGCTGGGATTGATGGGAAAATGCAGAATTTAGGAGTCACAGGAATTTAGGACTTGGAAATCTTGAGATTCACAGGAAAATCCAGAATTTAGGTCTGGCAAATGCTGGGATTAATGGGAAAATCCAGAATTTAGGAGTCACAGGAATTTAGGACTGGGAAATGCTGGGATTAATGGGAAAATGGAGATTTTAGGGCTGGGAAATGCTGGGATTAATGGGAAAATGGAGAATTCAGGACTGGGAGATGCTGGGTTCGCATGACAATCCAGAATGACGTTTTGGGAGCGGCGCGGATGGGAACGCGGGGCGGTTCACCCTCAGACACCCTCATTCCCCACTATGAGAGGAGCATTGACCCCGAGCTGTGGGTGCTGTGTTCTGTGCTCTGTTTGGCCCCAGTTCATCGGGCAGACCGGGACCGTGCACAGGATCACGGACAGGGGCGACGTGCGGGTGCAGTTCAACAGCGACACCCGCTGGACCTTCCACCCCGGAGCGCTGACCAAGGTGGGTGCTGGGGATGCTGCAGGAGCTCAGTGAACCTCAGAGTGTCCCAAAGGTGCTGAGGAGTGTGGGATCTCAAGATCTCAGTCCTGAGGTGCCACCGAGACCACCTTGGGGGGCTCGGGAGTCCTGGAATGTTCCAGAAGTGTCTGGTGGCTGGACTTTGATCCTACACAGGAGACAACACCTGTATGAGGACAGGAGGGTTTCACCGGGGTGAATGGTGAAGGGATTAGTTAATTAGAGGGTGAGACACAGGGTTTAGGATTTCTGTACAGGGGGGTTTAGAGAAGTAAGATGGAGGAATTGGGGCGTGTCCTGTCCTTCTTCTTCTTCCTCTTCTCCTCCATCTTCTGTGGTGATGGTGGCATTTTTGGATTGGTTATTACTGAGAGTGCACCGAGTTATAAGAATAAATGGTATTGGGGAAAAATGATAAATATTGTACACGTAACCATGGGTATAAAGATAGGTGACTGTCCGGAGGGCAGCACAGTGTGCTCATGGCTGGCTGCTGAGCAGAGCTCTGTCGGGCCGAAAGAAAATCTTTTAGATAAACAATTAATAAACATAAAAACCGAAAGAAGAACTGAAGCCTCTTCTGGTCCTTTGAAACGCGGGCTGTCCCAAGGCCACCCCGGGCCTTTCCAGGCCCCTCAAACAGCCGATAAATCCGGACAGAGGAGCAGTTTCCAAACACAATTGTTCTATTTTCTAAACTTTCCTATTTGCCGCTCCTGACGGTAAACTGCATTTCTTAATTTCAGCTTCCAGCCCTGTTGGAGGTTTTTTCAGGGATGGCCTAGAAGGCAGCTGTGAGGAGCAGGTTCTCACAGCCTGTTTCTGTGAACAGCAGAGGTTCTCAGGTTGTTTTTAATTACAGGTAAAAGTGACAAACATGAAGGCCTTGAGAACCTTGCACACCAGAGTTCTCAGGCAGCTTTCTCATAACAAGTGGATGTTCTATCTTTGGCTGTTTTGGGAAAGCAAGAATAATTTTGAGAACCCAAATCTTGGTATTGGAAACATAAGGTGGAGTTGGTGTGTTATCTCTGACCTATTGTGAGCTCAGATTTTGCAATATGCATGAACTTGATTAACACTGTTATAAAAGGTGACTGATTGATTGATCAATAAATCGGAGTCGATGGCTGACCAACACAAGGTGGGTCGTCTCTCCCTCCAACTCCAATACAGCCCTTCATCCTCCCACAGCTGCCTTGCCCTTCTGATGAACCTTTTCTCCAATAATTTCCCTTTGATTTTTGTTTTTTTTTGTGTTCTTCCTTTTTTGTCTCCACGTTGTTCTTTTTTACATCTTTGTCTCACTTCTCTTTGATTTCTTCCCCAGTCTTTAATCCAGCCCTTCTAATTTTGTGGCTGCATTTCTAAAGCTCACAGCTCTGGCCTTCCCCAGAGGTTTGAGGACTTTGAGAAGTGGATAATTAGAAATAGAGATAATTAGGAATAGAAGAAGCTGCTGGAAGACCACAAAATTCTGACCTGAGCAAGGTCAGAATGGTAAAAACTCTCAATACCAGTGGAAAATGCAGTGTCAGAGTGTTTTGCACAAAATCAGTCTGCTCTGAAAAGTCTGTTTTGACACTGCTCCCTCCCTGGCTCAGTGAGCTGAGGGAGCATCTGGCAAATCCCCAGCACAGATAAACCCTGCTTTGCCTTTTCTCTTTTAAATAACAAACATTTGACTTCCTTATTAGAGTGAATTAAAATCTCCAGGGCCAAGCCAGGTGTAAGGAGGGGGTGGACCAAGAAAACTTCCATGCTTTATCTGGTATTAATAATAAACCAAAAAAAAAAAAAAAAATTAAGAAGCTGTTCCAAATTATTGAAACAACTGTTCCAAATTATTTCCCTACTTAAATGTGCACTTGGCTTAAAAGAGAATTGGGTTGTGTTTATTGTCTTGGTACTGCATTTATGTTTTGCAATTCTGGTTTTTGAGTCGGTGGGTGTCTTGTTTGTTGGGATTTTTGGGAGTGGGGTGGAGGGGGCTGATCACTGTTAATTTTTTGTCTCTGTGTGTGTGTGTGTTGCTTCATCCCCCAGAAGCTTATGACTTTCTTTTTCTTGTAGCTCAACACGTTTTGGGTTGGTGATGTGGTCCGGGTGATAGATGATATGGAAACGGTGAAGCGCTTCCAACCTGGTCATGGGGAGTGGACAGATGAGATGGCACCTGTGAGTGTGCTCCAGTTCCAGGACAGCCCAGCAACCTCCTGAGCTTCCCCCAGAGCACATGGGCTTGTCCCCCACCCCAAAATTCCTGCTGGGAATCCCTGCCCAGCCCCTGCTGCTGGTGGCTCTCGGGGACGCCGGTGTGGCCAACGGGACAAGGGGGAATTCAACAAAAAGGATTTGGCTGCCACCAACCCATGGGAGAGGTTCCATCTCCAAAGTCCTCTTTGGCTCTCTGGAATGAGGCAGGGAGGTGGAAAAATCAGCCCAGCGTGGCTAAAATTGGGGTGCAGGTTCCATTCAGGTTCCTCCAGGAGCAGTTAAAGCTCAAAGGAACCATTCCCAGTCCGACCAGTTCTTCTCAGGTTCTTCCAGGAACATTCAAACCCAGAGGAACCATCCCCAGTCCCAGTTTGATCAGTTCTTCTCAGGTTCCTTCAGGAGCAGTTAAAGCTCAAAGGAAGCTTTAACTTTTTTCTTCTCAGGTTCCTCCAGGAACTTTAAAGCCCAGAGGAACCATCCCCAATCCCAGTCTGATCAGTTTTTCTCAGGTTCCTCCAGGAACATTCAATCCCAGAGGAACCATTCCCAATCCCAGTTTGACCAGTTCTTCTCAGGTTCCTCCAGGAACATTCAAACCCAGAGGAACCATCTCCAGTCCCAGTTTGACCAGTTCTTCTCAGCACCTCTCCCAGCCATTTCCAGTGTGTCTGGAAAACCCTTCCATGGCAGAGCAGTGAGACAGAAGCTGCTGAGAACCTTTTGGTGTCCTCGAGGTGGGAGCTGTCTGTGAATGTGTCACTTGTCCAGTGCTTCTTTTCACACAGCAGGAGCTGCAGCTTTACCAAAAAGTAAACCCTAAAAAAAACCCCTGCTTTTGGCTCTAGGAATTTTGGCAAAAAATATATTTATTTTTTTCTTTGCAGACCCTGGGGCACATTGGGAAGGTGATCAAGGTCTATGGGGATGGAGATCTGCGAGTGTCAGTGGGGGGACAGTCCTGGACCTTCAACCCTGCCTGCCTGACCGCCTACCAGCGGGAGGAGGAGGCCAACCTGATGACCACAGAGAGCGCCAAGGAGCCCAAAAGTGAGGGGCAGACAGGGCTGGAGATCTTTGGGGCAGCTCCTGGGGTGGGGGCAAAACCCTGGAGTTCTTACCTGGGTGGGGAAGGGAGGTTTGGCTGTGATTTACTGGGCAGGCAAAGCTGGGCCTTGGGAAAATGCAGGGTTTGGGAAATTATGGGATTAATGGGGAAATGCAGGATTTAGGGCTTGGGATGTGATGGGATGAATGGGGAAACACAGGATTTAGGAATTATGGGATGAATGGGGAAATGCAGGATTTAGGATTTGGGAAACGATGGGATTAATGAGGAAATGCAGGATTTAGGATTTGGGATATGATGGGATAATGGGGAAATGCAGGATTTAGGAATTGGGAATGATGGGATGAATGGAGAAATGCAGGATTTGGGAATGATGGGATTAATGGGGAAATGCAGGATTTGGGAATGATGGGATTAATGGGGAAATGGAGGATTTAGAATTTGGGATATGATGGGATGAATGGGGAAATGCAGGATTTGGGACTGATGGTATTAATGGGGAAATGCAGGATTTAGGATTTGGGATATGATGGGATTAATGGGGAAATGCAGGATTTAGGATTTAGGAATGATGGGATTAATGAGGAAATGCAGGATTTAGGAATTGGGAAATGATGGGATTAGTGGGGAAATGCAGGATTTGGGATATAATGGGATTAATGGGGAAAGGCAGGATTTAGGATTTGAGAAAGGGAGGATTTAGGTCTTGGGAATGATGGGACTAGTGGAGAAATGCAGGATTTAGGGCTTGGGATATGATGGGATTAATGGGGAAATGCAGGATTTGGGACTGATGGGATTAATGGGGAAATGCAGGATTTAGGATTTGGGATATGATGGGATTAATGGGGAAATGCAGGGTTTAGGACTAACGAATTTAGGACTGGGAAATGCTGGGATAATGGGGAAATGGAGGATTTAGGATTTGGGATATGATGGGATTAATGAGGAAATGCAGGATTTAGGAATTGAGAAATGATGGGATGAATGGGGAAATGCAGGATTTGGGATATGATGGGATGAATAGGGAAATGCAGGATTTGGGATATGATGGGATTAGTGGGGAAATGCAGAATTTAGAAATTGGGAAGTGATGGGATTAATGGGGAAATGCAGGATTTAGGGTTTGGGAAATGATGGGATTAATGGGGAAATGCAGGATTTAGGACTAACTGAAATTTAGGACTGGGAAATGCTGGGATAATGGGGAAATGAAGGATTTAGGACTTGGAAGTGCTGGGGTTAGTGGGGAAATGCAGGTTCTAGGATTTGGAAATGCTGGGATTAATGAGAAAATAGACAATGAAACTTTGCTGTGGTTTACAAGCAAAGCTGTCCTTGACAGGAAAATACAGATTTTTAGGACTTGGAATTGCTGGGTTTAACAGGAAAATGCAGAATTTAGGGCTCAGAATTGCTCAGCATTTGGGATTTGTGCTCAGTTCCCTGTTCCATCCTGTTTCCTGTGCAAGGACACTGATTCTTGTGAAATACCCCAGCTCTGTGCCTGGAGCTGTTGTGAAATCAGCAATTGTTTGGCCTAAAGTGCCCTGAAATCGAGTTTGGGATCACGTGCTGCATGGAGGGGATTTTTTTTTGGTGCTTTTCACATCTGTTAAATTTTTTTTTTTTTGTGGCCTGACCATCTTTATTTCCTCTGAGTGTCAGGATCATGTGGGAGAGAGCACAGACTTGCCAGGATATTTTTGTTTTGTTTTGTTTTTCTGATACAGATCTGGAACTGTTTGCTCAAATCAAACCAGAAATTGCAAAATTTTTTGACTTTGCACTCCTGACACCTGTGTCCCCTCAAACACTGAGGAATGCAGGGTGACAGGTGAATTTTTTTGTTTTTTCAGGTACTTTGGTGACCGTGCTGGAGAAGCTGCTGTCCCAGAGGACAGAGTCTGAGCACGCAGGGTGCCTGGTCATTTGTGCAGCCCTCAACAATGCAGCCAAAATCCGCGAGCTCCTCCAGAAATACCCAGACAAGGCAAGTTTGGAAGGCAAAAATATTTATTTTTCCTTCGTTGCTGCTCTTTAAAACATCATAATCAAATTTTGTGCTCAAGCAGGGAAAAGGATGTGAGGAGAACAATACATTTGTCAGGCTTAGTGGTATCTCCCAACAGCTGGAATATTATTTTGCTGCAATTTCTGCAAGGATTGCAATTGCAATTGCTGGAATATTACTTTGCTGCAATTTCTGCAAGGATTGCAATTGCTGGAATATTATTTTGCTGCAATTTTTGCAAGGATTGCAATTGCAATTGCTGGAATATTATTTTGCTGCAATTTCTGCAAGGATTGCAATTGCAATTGCTGGAATATTATTTTGCTGCAATTTCTGCTAGGATTGCAATTGCAATTGCTGGAATATTATTTTGCTGCAATTTCTGCAAGGATTGCAATTGCAATTGCTGGAATATTATTTTGCTGCAATTTCTGCAAGGATTGCAATTGCAATTGCTGGAATATTATTTTGCTGCAATTGCAATTGCTGGAATATTATTTTGCTGCAATTTCTGCAAGGATTGCAATTGCAATTGCTGGAATATTATTTTGCTGCAATTGCAATTGCTGGAATATTATTTTGCTGCAATTTCTGCAAGGATTGCCATTGCTGCAAGGATTAAATTCTCAAATTAAATATTTTTATTATAAATTTATTATAATATTACAAATATAAATTATTTATTATAAATTATTTTATATATATTTTATTATAATATAATAAAATATTTATTATAAATTATATATTATAAATTATTTATTATAATATTATAAATATAAATTATTTTTATTATAAATTTATTATAAATAGAGGCATATTTTCTGCCTCTAGTTTGTGGCAATAAATCTGAGCTGAATCCCTCACAGCACCTTTGCCAAGCTGGCTTTTCCCAGATTTCCTTCAGAATGAGGGGGAGAGGGGTTTATCTATAGGAAAACAGGAGCAGAAATCAGAGATTTGCTGGAAAATGAAGGCAGGGTTTGTGTCTGGCTGTGCCTGTCCTTAGAGGACCTTGTGAAAATCACAATTTTGGAATCAGGAGGCAGAAAAGCTGCCCAGATGTGTGCAGTGCCTTATCTCATGTCTGAATGTCTGACTGGAGCTGGGCTGGAATCGCTGCTGGACAATTCCTGTGCTCGCAGAATTCCAAAATGTCACGGTCAGATCTCAAAAACCTCCTCCAGGGAGGGGCTCAGGGTTTAGGAACAATGCAGAAAAAATAAAGGAACCACCAAATCTTTCAGTATTGTGTCCTTGGAAAGCATGAGGAACAAAAAGAGGTTTTGCTGGGGGTGTGGTTGTGGGGCTGTGACCCAGGAGCAGAAAATTTAATTCTTCTAAATCTGAAGAAGCTGATTTAGTGCTTATTTGTCTGGTATTTATTATACTTCTTTATTTATAAACTTAAAATAAAGTTTATAGATAAATGCAAGTTTATAAATAAATTTCTGGGGATGGGGAGGAGACACAAATATCTGTAATTCTCAGATTGATCCCAGATAGGAAAGTCCCGAGAGTAAGGAATCCATGATATGATCATGGATTTTTTTAGACTTCTATTTCTATTTAATATTTATATTAATAAATTAGCTGTTATTTTTATTCGTTAGATTTTATTAGGCTTCTGTTTCTATTTAATATTTATATTAATAAATTAGCTGTTATTTTTATTCGTTAGATTTTATTAGGCTTCTATTTCTATTTAATACTTATATTAATAAATTAGCTGTTATTTTTATTCGTCAGATTTTATTAGACTTCTATTTCTATTTAATATTTTTATTAATAAATTAGCTGTTATTTTTATTAGTTAGATTTTATTAGACTTCTATCTTTATTTAATATATATATTAGTTTATTAGCTGTTTCTATAGAGTCTAACAGAGAGATCAGGCTGGGTTTGAGGCTGGCTCAGAGCAAGTTGGGATTTCTTGGCAGGGTTTTCCAGGTTATCAGCTCTGTCTGCCTGGTGTAGATGGAAGAGCAGCAGTGACCTCCAATTCATTTTTGCCCAAAGGACTCTCCCAGCATTTTGAGCGCTGCCTCTCCTGTGCTCTGCAGGGATAAAACCTGGATTTTATCTGCAGGGATAAAACCTGGATTTTTAACTTGTTCTCCTTGCCAACCTGCTGAGGTTTTGTGCCTCCTTCTCCTCTCCTTATCCTGCACTGCTTTCAGAAGCTGCTTTGCCTTTTTTTTACCTTTTCTTCAGTGCCTTTAACTCTGCCAAGCTCTCCCTGCAGCCCCTGCAGCAGGGACTTGGCATATATATATATATATATATATATATATATATATATATATACATACACACATATATATATACACATATATATGTGTATATATATGTATATATATATACATGTATATGTGTATATATATGTATGTATATATATGTATATATGTATATATATGTATATATGTAGTATAATATATAATATATATATGCATATATATATATATACACATATATATGTATATATATATGTATATATGTATATATACACATATATATGTGTATATATATGTATATATATGTGTATATATATGTATATATATGTGTATATATATGTATATATATATATGTGTGTATATATATATATATATATAATATATACATATATATTATATGCATTATATATGCAGAGCTTTATGCAAAGCTCCATTGGGTTTCCTCACCCATTTCCCTCTCGGGAAGGGAACTGTTGGCAGAGCTCTGTGCTCTCAGATTTGGCAGCAGGGCTCTGCAATCACAGAGCTCTGTTCTCTCTGAACACGCTGCCCCTTTCCCCTTCCAGAACATTCTGGACAAGCCCAGCCAGGCACGGCCCCTGCGGCATTTTCGGGGCTGTTGCAGTCACAAACCGAGCTCAGGCCTGATTTCTGTGTCTCTGCCCTTCCCCAAGGTGGATGCCAAGAACCAGGGCAGGACTGCCCTGCAGATTGCCTCCTACCAGGGGCACCTGGAGGCTGAACACGCTGCCCCTTTCCCCTTCCAGAACGTTCTGGGCGAGCCCAGCCGGGCACGGACCCTGCGGCATTTTCGGGGTTGTTCCGGACACAAACTGAGCTCAGCCCTGAATTTCTGTGTCTCTGCCCTTCCCCAAGGTGGATGCCAAGAACCAGGGCAGGACTGCCCTGCAGATTGCCTCGTACCAGGGGCACCTGGAGGTGGTGAGGGCTCTGCTGCAGGCCCGGGCCAGCGTGGACGTGCGGGACGACGAGGGGGACACGGCGCTGCACTACGCAGCCTTCGGGTAGGACACTGCCATGGACATGCTGTGTGGAAAATCTGTTTGTTAAGGAAAATCTGTTTTTTCCTCTTGAGAAGCTGAGAAGCTTCAGCTTCTCCACGTCTTGTTGTTTTACAACGTGATTTGGAGATTTGTTTACTTAAAATTGTTTACTTAGCATTTAAATTTCTTTAACGTGATGTCTGCTGACAGCTAATAGTGTCGAGGCTGTGAGCAATCACAGCCTTGGTTGTATTATTTTATTTTGTTTTATTTTATTAAGGTTGTATTATTTTATTTTTTTTATTATTTGCTAGCTTTCTGATGAATTTTAAAAAATATTTTAGTATAGTTTTAGTATATAATATATATAATAAAATAATAAATCAGCTTTCTGAGATAAAGAGTTAACATTCTCATCTCTTCCCTCATCCTGGGACCTCTGTGAGCATCATCACACACCTCCCCTCCTGCTGGCCATGAGGGAAATAATAATAATAATGATAATAATGATAATAATGATAATGATAATAATAATAATAATAATAATAATAATAATAATAATAATAATAATAATACCAACCCTAACAAAACAAACAAAAACCTCATCCTGGGACCCCTGCGAGCATCATCACATACCTTCCCTCCTGCTGGCCATGAGGGAAATAATAATAATAATAATAACAATAACAACAACAACAACAACAACAATAATAATGATAATGATAATAATAATAATAATAATAATAATAATCAGAAGAAGAAGAAGAAGAATACCAACCCTAACAAAACAAACAAAAAACCTAAGCAAAACAAACAAAAAAAAACCCCAAAACCCCCAGGTTTTTTAAGAAGAAGAAGAAGAATACCAACCCTAACAAAACAAACAAAAAACCTAAGCAAAACAAACAAAGAAAACCCCAAAACCCCCAGGTTTTTTAACACTAAGAGGAAGCGGGGTGGGGCTGAGAGGATACAAAACCTGATTTCTGATTTCTTTTGCTTTGCAAAGAGAGAGAATTGCCTGGAATGACTCAAATCTGCTTTTTTCCCTTGCTTTAAACCAGCAACCAGGCCGAGGTTGCCCGTGTGCTGCTGGCCAAGGGGGCCAGTGCAGACCTGCTGAACAATGCCCAGTGCAGCGCCCTGTTCGTGGCTGTCAGCCAGGGCTTCACCGAGGTGGTGAGAGCCCTCTGTGAGCTCAGCTGTGATGTCAACCTCCCAGTGAGTTTGGGGTTATGGCAGGAATTTGGGTCAGGGAGGTGTTGGAGGATTTTTTTTTTGAGGTGGGGAGGTGCTTCTTGGTGAGAAAAATTTGATTTACAGCCTCAAGAGAAGCTTAGGTTAACGTAAAAATACAATATACAGGCATTAAACAGAAAAACCACACACTTATGTTTCTGTAGTTGTAAGTAAGAATATGTCAAGAAGCTGTATGGATAAAATAGTGAGGAGTTTATAATGTAGAAGTGTAGTTATGTAAAATAAGCTAAGAAATTAGAAGTTAAAATAGAAATATATATAAATATATATATATATAAAGGAGGTTTCCCAGGGGGTTTCTTTGGACATTTTTAAGGCAGGCAGTGTTGGTGACTTTAGGGTTTATTTGTTTTATTACATATTATTTATTTATTTATTTATAGATTTTATTGTGCTGTGTGCTGGGCCATCCCTCAGAGCTGGTCAGGAGTTCCTGCAGCTCCCAGGGGGTTTCCTTGGACACGATTTTAAACATTTTTAAGGCAGGCAGTGTTGGTGACTTGGGCCCAGCCCGTTTTTAGGGTTTATTTGTTTTATTGCATGTTATTTATTTATTTATTTATAGGTTTTATTGTGCTGTGTGCTGGGCCATCCCTCAGAGCTGGTCAGGAGTTCCAGCAGCACCAGGGGCTTTCCTTGGACACGATTTTAAACATTTTTAAGGCAGGCAGTGTTGGTGACTTGGACCCAGTTTTTAGGGTTTATTTGTTTTATTGCATATTATTATTTATTTATTTATAGGTTTTATTGTGCTGTGTGCTGGGCCATCCCTCAGAGCTGGTCAGGAGTCCCAGCAGCTCCAGGGGGATTTTAAACATTTTTAAGGCAGGCAGTGTTGGTGACTTGGACCCAGTTTTTAGGGTTTATTTGTTTTATTGCATATTATTATTTATTTATTTATAGGTTTTATTGTGCTGTGTGCTGGGCCATCCCTCAGAGCTGGTCAGGAGTCCCAGCAGCTCCAGGGGGATTTTAAACATTTTTAAGGCAGGCAGTGTTGGTGACTTGGACCCAGCCCGTTTTTAGGGTTTATTGGTTTTATTGTGTATTATTTATTTATTTATAGGTTTTATTGTGTTGTGTGCTGGGGCTGTTGTGTGCTGGGCCATCCCTCAGAGCTGGTCAGGAGTTCCAGCAGCTCCCAGGGGCTTTCCTTGGACACGATTTTAAACATTTTTAAGGCAGGTGGTGTTGGTGACTTGGGCCCAGCCCGTTTTTAGGGTTTATTTGTTTTATTGCATATTATTTATTTCTTTATTTATAGGTTTTGTTGTGTTGTGTGCTGGGCCATCCCTCAGAGCTGGTCAGGAGTCCCTGCAGCTCCAGGGGGATTTTAAACATTTTTAAGGCAGGCAGTGTTGGTGACTTGGACCCAGCCCATTTTTAGAGTTTATTGGTTTTATTGTGTATTATTTATTTATTTATAGGTTTTATTGTGTGCTGCTGGGGCTGTTCTGTGCTGGGCCATCCCTCAGAGCTGGTCAGGAGTCCCTGCAGCTCCCAGGAGGTTTTCTGTGGTTTCTGGGGTTGGTAACCTGGCTTTGCTCTGCTCTCCATGTGTAGGATTCCCAGGGAGACACCCCCCTGCATTATGCCATCACCCTGGACTACAAAGCCGTGATTGAGATCCTCACTGAAGTTCCCAACATCGATTTCACAGTCCAGAACTGTCAAGGCTTCAACCTGCTCCACTATGCTGCCCTGAAAGGCAACAAGCTGTAAGTCACCTTTAATTTTTTTCCCATTTTTATGCCTTTTTCAGGTGTTAATTTGTGCTGGCTGGCTGAGGAGGTGGCAGATGTGGTTCTGGGTAGTTGGTTAAAAATTTTTTGGTTTAGGATTGGCTCCTTCACAGGAAATTCCTGCCTGCTTTCCCCATCTTTCTCATGCTTCCCTAGGCTGGGAAATCTCTGTGTGTGGACAGTCTCAGATATTTGGGTCTTAGTTAAGCCTCTGGAACTCTTCCAAAAATAAATCTCATTATTTTCAAAGCAATGTGGCTTTCCCCTGCTTTATTAAAGGTAACTGAAGGCTTTTGTTGTGTTCTTGTAATTGTGGGTTTGAGGGACTGCTCTTCATTGCTGGTGCCATGGGGAAACATGGGCACTGCTGACTCCTGAGCAATTTATTCTGAGAATTCAGGAAATTCTGAGGATTCAAGAAATTCATTCTTCCATCTTTAATAACCTCTCCAACCCTGCAGAGCCATCAAGAAGATTCTGGCCAGGGCTCGACAGCTGGTGGATTCCAAAAAGGAAGATGGATTCACTGCCCTGCACCTTGCTGCTCTCAACAACCACATGGAAGTGGCTGAAATTCTCATCAAAGAGGTGAGAAATAAAACCAAAATCAAGAAAAAGTTTGTCAAACACCTGTCAGTGGAGTTGTCTGACAAATTGGTGCTTCTGTGAGGAGCAGATAACTCAGCTAAACTCAGCAAAGGTGCAGTGGGGTTTGGGAGCTGCCAGGCCCCACATTCCCATTTCTGCAGCCCCATTTCCCCCGGTGCAATTCCTGCCCCACATTCCCTGGTTCATTCCTGCCCCACATTCCGTGGTTCATTCCTGCCCCATCTCCCCCTGGTTCATTCCTGTCCCATCTTCCCCTGCTGCAGTTCCTGCCCCACATCCCCTGGTTCATTCCTGCCCTGTCTCCCCTGCTGCAATTCCTGCCCCACATTCCCTGGTGCAATTCCTGCCCATCTCCCTGTGCTGCAATTCCTTCCCCACATTCCCTGCTGCAATTCCTGCCCCATCTCCCTCTGCTGCAATTCCTTCCCCACATTCCCTGCTGCAATTCCTGCCCCACGTTCCCTGGTTCATTCCTGCCCCACCTCCCCTGGTGCAATTCCTGCCCATCTCCCTGTGCTGCAATTCCTGCCCCACGTCCCCCTGGTGCAATTCCTGCCCCACCTCCCCTGGTGCAATTCCTGCCCCACATTCCCTGGTGCAATTCCTGCCCCATCTCCCTGTGCTGCAATTCCTGCCCCACATTCCCTGCTGCAATTCCTGCCTCATCTCCCTGTGCTGCAATTCCTGCCCCACATTCCCTGGTTCATTCCTGCCTCATCTCCCTGTGCTGCAATTCCTGCCCCACATTCCCTGGTTCATTCCTGCCTCATCTCCCTGTGCTGCAATTCCTGCCCCACATTCCCCTGCTGCAATTCCTGTCCCACATTCCCTGATTCATTCCTGCCCCTGCTGCAATTCCTGCCCCACATCCCCTGCTGCAATTCCTGCCCCACATTCCCTGGTGCAATTCCTGCCCCACATCCCCTGATTAATTCCTGCCCCTGCTGCAGTTCCTGCCCCACATTCCCCGCTGCAATTGCTGCATTGGCAGGGTCGCTGTGACGTGAACGTGAAGAACAGCAGGAAGCAGAGCCCCCTGCACCTGGCAGTGATCCAGGGCCACGTGGCCATGGTGCAGCTGCTGGTGAGCCAGGGCAGCGACGTCAACGCCGAGGACGAGGACGGTGACACCGCCATGCACATGGCCCTGGAGCGGCAGCAGCTGCTGGCCCTGGCCCTGGAGAAGAGGGACGGGGAGATGGGAGCCGCCCTGCTGGCCAAGGTGAGCACAGCTCAGCAGGACACCACAGAGTGTGCTGTTTGTGGGGTTTGGTGTGGGTTTTGTGTGTTAAATATGATATATGTTATGTATATTTTAATGTATGTATATATATGTGTGTGTGTATATATATATATTTGTTGGTGTGGGTTTTGTGTGTTATAAATGATATACATTATGTATATTTTAATGTATGTATATATGTGTGTGTGTGTGTGTATATATATATATTTGTTGGTGTGGGTTTTGTGTGTTATATATGATATACATTATGTATATTTTAATGTATGTATGTATATATGTGTGTGTGTGTGCGTGTGTATATATATTTGTTGTTATAATGTATTATATTGCTGTTATTATATTATAGTTTATGTTATATGTTATAATTGTTAGTATATTGTTCCAGTATGTTTCATTATATATTAAGTATGTTGTTATTATATTGTATTATATTATATTATATTATATTATATTGAACTATATTGTATTATATTATATTGGACTATATTGTATTGTATTATATTATATTATATTGTATTATATTGGACTATATTGGACTATATTATATAGTTATATATAGTTATATATAGTGTATATATATAGCATATATATATAGTATAACTATATATAACTATATATAGTTATATATATGTTATATATATAACATATATATACTATATATGTTAGTATATATTGATTATATGGTATTTTGTTATATGTTAATGATTTTAATGTTTAAAATTATTAAATTTCATATTATTGATAATTTATACTGTCTTTCTATTAATTTATTTTTATTTTATGTTTATTCTTATTTTATTTATCATTGTTGTTATGATTTTATTATATTTTATTATTTACTATTAGGAATATATTATTATTGCTATTTAATTTTTATTTTTGTTATTGCATTATGATTGTGTTATTATTGTTATTTTGTTTTTATTGTTGTGTTGTTATTATTGTGATTATTTTTATTGTTATTTTATTTTTATTATTTTTTTATTATTATTTTGATGCAAATCAGAGCAGAAGCTCAGAAGCTTGGGAGTACATTTGAGTGTTTCTCTCAATTTCTTTTAGCTGCAGGCTTCTGGCTTCCTGGGGAACGTGGAGCTGAACGTTGGGACAGCCATCGCCTGCTACCTAGCCCAGGAAGGAGCAGACATTAATTATGCAAATCATCGGGGAAAATCTCCCTTGGACCTCACCACAGATGGGAGGATTGTCCAGATCATCAAAGACTTCTCACAGAAATTCAGGTGAGCCTCAGGAAAAACCCTTGGAAATCAGAGCTTCCCCCAGCCCTGGTGTCGCTGCAGCTGCTCCAGGAGGGATGGATTTGTAGAAAATTCTTAAAATGTAACAGAAAGTTCACGTGGTATGCATCTGTATGTAAATTTTGAGGTAAGAAATGTTGATTTGGAAGTGTTATAGAACAGAACAGACAATTGCTGGGAGAGAAAATGAATTAGAAACAAGCTTAAAGGTTAATTTTACAAAAAAAAGATTTAATACTTTAAAGAAATAGAACTGTGCTCCAGGAGGGGTGGAGAATCTCTGAGAGCTCTGCAGCTGCTGCAGGAGCAATGGATTTGTAGAAAATTCTTAAACTTTAACAGAAATTTCACATAGTATGTGAACGTAGAGTTCATATCTGTATGCAATTTTTGAGGTAAGAAATGTTGATTTAGAAATGTTATAGAATAGAGCAGACATTGAATTAGAAACAAGTTTTAAAGGATAACTTTACCAATAAAAAGATTTATTATTTAGAGAAATAGAGCTATGCTCCAGGAGGGGTGGAGAGTCTCTGAGACCTCTGCAGCTGCTCCAGGAGCAATGGATTTGTAGAAAATTCTTAAACTTTAACAGAAATTTCACATAGTATGCAAATTTCACATGTACGTCAATTTTGAGGTAAGAAATGTGGATTTTAAAATGTTATAAAATAGAACAGACAATTAGAATTAGAAACAAGTTTTAAAGGTTAACTTTACAAAAAAATGATTTAATACTTTAGAGAAATAGTATTGGAATCTGAATCCCAATATCACCAGTGAGATTGTGCCTGGGCCAGTCTGACCCTCGCTGCCAGGCCGAAGGTGGCACTGTGGTTTATCACCCCAGAGACACCTTCAGCTTGCTGATGGTTTCAGCTGGGCACTAAACAAGTCCAGGCTTGTTAGGAACTCCGTTAACCTCAGGAGGAAGCTTCAGGTGAAGGTGAAGAGAAAAAAGGAGAGGATTCTGCTGGAGGGTTATATCCCGTGGTTTATTCCATGGTTACAGGGAAGAGCTCCAACAGAATGCCGAGCACATGGCGTGCTTCACCTTTTAAGCTCAGGGGGAGGGGAGGGGACAGGTGAGCCACCAACCAGGTGGGAGGGGCGGGGTCTCAAGGGATGAGGGACACCTGGACAGACCAATGACCTGAGGGGGATCCTTTGAACCTGACCAACCACACCACGCCTTGTTGAAATGTTAAGCCTGATTGACAGGAATCACTCAGCAAGGGGGGAAGGGAGACGGCTATTGGCACACCTGGGGAAGGGACCTGAAAGTTTAAAACACACCGCAACAAAATAGAGCAATGAAAGATGAAACAAAAGTTTTAAAACACCATTTGTGAGTCAGGAGAAGGCCCGATGTGCCGTTCCCCGGTGCTGTGGCTCACGCCCGAGGGACACCTGGACAGGCCAATGGCCTCTGGGCCTGAGGGGCATCCTTTGAACTCGACCAACCACACCACGCCTTGTTGGGATGTTAAGCCTGATTGACAGGACTCACTCAGCAAGGGGGGAAGGGAGACGGCTATTGGCACACCTGGGGAAGGGACCTGAAAGTTTAAAACACACCGCCACAAAACAGAGCAATGAAAGATGAAACAAAAGTTTTAAAACTCCATGTCTGAGTCAGGAAAAGGCCCGATGTGCCGTTCCCTGGTGCTGTGGCTCACGCCCGAGGGACACCTGGACAGGCCAATGACCCCCAGGCCTGAGGGGCATCCTTTGAACCTGACCAATCACACCACGCCTTGTTGGAATGTTAAGCCTGATTGACAGGACTCGCTCAGCAAGGGGGCGAGGGGGGAAGGGAGACGGCTATTGGCACACCTGCGGAAGGGACCTGAAAGTTTAAAACACACCGCAACAAAATAGAGCAATGAAAGATGAAACAAAAGTCTTAAAACACCATTTGAGAGCCAGGAAAAGGCCCGATGTGCCATTCCCCGGTGCTGTGGCTCACGCCCAAGGGACACCTGGACAGGCCAATGACCCCCAGGCCTGAGGGGCATCCTTTGAACTCAACCAACCACACGAGGCCTTGTTGGAATGTTAAGCCTGATTGACAGGACTCACTCAGCGAGGGGGGAAGGGAGACGGCTATTGGCACACCTGGGGAAGGGACCTGAAAGTTTAAAACACCCCGCAACAAAATAGAGCAATGAAAGATGAAACAAAAGTTTTAAAGCACCATTTGTGAGTCAGGAGAAGGCCCGATGTGCCGTTCCCCGGTGCTGGGGCTCACGCGGTGCCCTTGGCAGGGATCGGCAGGTGTGCCCGCAGAGCGCCCCCGTCACCTGCAGCCTGCGGCGCGTGCACACCACGCCCAACACCATCACCAACCTGAGCGTGCCCGGCGCGGCCGCGCCCTCCGAGTGCCTGGTCTGCTCCGAGCTGGCCCTGCTCATCCTCTTCTTCCCCTGCCAGCACAGCATCGTCTGCGAGGGTGAGTCCGCACTGGCGTTTTTACCCCATTTTTTGTCACATTTGGTGAAAAATCTTTTTGTTAGGATCTTCTCCTGAGAAGCTGAGAGGCCTCAGGAATGAAATGTAAACAACAATTACATGCTTATATTATTTACATAATTTAATTATAAATTATATGTAGTAATAATATATTATTTGTATAATGAAAACATATTTTATAGCTATATTATATAAACATATAGTGTGTTTACGCAATAGGAATTTATATATTTGATATAGTTATATTTCTATAATGTAAATAATATAAATATATGGTATCATTAATTTTATTATTAAATATTATTTATTATTATTAATAATATTTATTAAATATTATTATATTAATTTATATAATTAATTATATATGATATAATTTATATATTTATATACTATAAGTAATATAATATATATATATAATTATAAATACGCTGCTGTGGAATGCAACAGGTGCATCTTTGATTGGTCTCATGTACTTGTTTTTAATTAATGGCCAATCACAGTCAGCTGGCTTGGACTGTCTGAGAGTCACAAGATTTTATTATCATTCCTTTCCTTGCAAGTGTTCTGATGAAATCCTTTCTTCTATTCTTTTATATATAATATATTTTATATATATAAATGTATATAATATATTGTATGTTATATATTATGTATTATATATAGTGTATAATATATATAAAATATGACTTCTGCTGAAATCCTTTCTTCTATTCTTTTATATTATATATATTTTTATACGATATATATAGTATATAATATAATGTATATTATATATATTTTATATGTCCTTTTATATATTATTTAATATAATATGTATATAATAAGCCTTCTGAAACACAGAGTCAACATTCTCATCTCCCCCCTAGTCCTGAGACCCCTTTGAACACCACCACATTTTTTTTCATGGTTTTCTCCCCAGCCTCTCTTTGCCCTGCCAGAATCCAGCCCCACTCAGACACTGAGCTTTTGTGCTCTTTGTGTCCTGAAGCAACCCCAGCATGATTTCAGCCAAAGTTATCTCTGGAGAACACAGAATGTTCTGCCCACCTGCTGCTCGGGACTCCAGGGCAATTCAGAGGGAAAATTCTGCCTGGCACTGCTTGATCCCCCAGAAACCTCCTGAGAAGGATTTCCCTCTCCTGTGGCTCTCCCAATTCTTCATTCCTCAGGATTTCAGCTGATTTAAGGGCAGCCTGCTCAGGCTTGTCAGCAAGTTCATCTCACAGAGGGAGGGAGGGAGCACGGGGAGTTTGCTCAGAACTCTGTGCCAGAGCTTCATCCTCTTCCCCTGCAGCTCCAGGGGCTCAGAGCAGGGAGGATTTAAAGCTGTTGTGTTTGCTGCTGATCTGATTAAATAAAAGAGTATTAAATAAATAAATTTAGTTAATTTATTTAATACTCTTTTATTTAATTAAATGTATTTTTTAAAATTTAAATTAAAGATTAAATAAAAGAGTAAGGCACAGCTCAGAAGGCAGAATGCTCCTCATTCCATGCAGGAGCAATCCCTCAATCACCCAGGGAAGCCTCAGGTTGTTCAAATCTCATCTTCCTGGGTCTGTTGTGTGTTTAATTGTCATCTCTCCTCGTGGCAGAGTGCTCCAGGAGGATGAAGAAGTGCATCAAATGTCAAGTGACAATAACCAAAAAGCTGAAACAAGGTATGGCCTGCTGGGCAGGGCTGTGGGGAGGGTCCTGCACAGGCTTGGTTTGAGAGATATCAGTGATTTCCAGTCAAATAAGAGCTCATTTATTTTGTCTTTTTGTGTGTATGTGTGCCTGTAGCACTATCCACCTTTAGAGAGGAAAAATAAGTGGATTTCAATAGATTTTCTCAGGTGTCCTAAGCCAAGCTCAAGCTGCACAAACAGAACATTTAAGGGAGCTTTTCCTAGGCCTGGCTTATTTTGTGTAGTGGAAGCAGTGGGATTTCACATGGGGTGGTTCAACAGTGAAAATTCAAACCCACACAAACCACTGAGCAAATGAAAAAGAAAAGCATCACCCAGGGGTTTTTATTTGATCCCTGGCTGAGGCTGGGTGCAGAGTGCAGTGTGAGTGGGCTGGTGCTGCGGGGAGGGCAGAAGGGGAGGTTGATGAGTTCATTAAGGCTGAGCTCTGCCCACAGACAGCACGGAGGTGGAGTGCAGCCCCAGCTCGGAGGGCACGGAGCAGAGGAAGCTGATGGAGGAGCTGCAGAGCCGCTACCGGCAGATGGAGGAGAGGATCACCTGCCCCATCTGCATCGACGACCAGATCAAGCTGGTGTTCCAGTGCGGGCACGGCTCCTGCCCGGACTGCAGCACGGCGCTGACCGTGTGCCCCATCTGCCGCCAGGCCATCCGCGAGAGGATCCACATCTTCGTCTGAGGGAGGATCTGCATCTTTGAGGGAGGATCCACATCTTCGTCTGAGGGAGGATCTGCATCTTCCTCTGAGGGAGGATCCACATCTTTGTCTGAGGGAGGATCCACATCTTCGTCTGAGGGAGGATCTGCATCTTCCTCTGAGGGAGGATCCACATCTTCGTCTGAGGGAGGATCCACATCTTCCTCTGAGGGAGGATCCACATCTTTGTCTGAGGGAGGATCCACATCTTTGTCTGAGGGAGGATCCAATCTTTGTCTGAGGGAGGATCCACATCTTTGTCTGAGGGAGGATCCAGTCTTTGTCTGAGGGAGGATCCGCCTCTTCCTCTGAGGGAGGATCTGCTCCTCCCTCCACCCAGGGGAGGATCCACGTCTTCCTCTGAGGGAGGATTCACATCTTCGTCTGAGGGAGGATTCTGCTCCTCCCTGTGTCCCATCTGCTGCCAGGCCATCCAGGAGAGGATCCACATCTTTGTCTGAGGGAGGATCCACATCTTTGTCTGAGGGAGGATCCACATCTTCCTCTGAGGATTCTGCTCCTCCCTGTGCCCCATCTGCCTCCAGACCGTCCCAAGAGGATCCCCATCTTTGGCTGAGTGAGGATGCTGCTCCTCCCTCCACCCAGGGGAGGATCCACATCTTTGGCTGAGTGCTGATCTGCTCCTCCCTGTGTCCCATCTGCCTCCAGGCTGTCTGGGAGAGGATCCACATCTTCCTCTGAGGATTCTGCTCCTCCCTGGCCCTGACTGTGCCCCATCTCCTGCCAGGCCGTCCAGGAGAGGATCCACATCTCTGTCCAAGGATCCTGCTCTTCCCCGTGCCCCATCTGCCCTGGAGAGGATCCACATCTTGGCTGAGGATGCTGCTCCTCCCCAGCCCCAGCCCCAGCCCTGCTGTGCTTCCTCCCTCTGCAGGGGTTTGGCTCCCTGGGAAAAGCAGGGAAGCACGGGAGGGATGGGCCAGAGGAGGAGGAAGAGGAAGAGGAAGACTCTCTTCTGGGGTGTCCCTCCCTCACCTGTGCTCTCATCCACCATCAGCACCAGACCGAGCACGCGGCAGAGCTGGGCTGGACATGGACGGACCCTGGGGTGCTCCAGGGCTGATCCTGGGGTGCTCCAGGGCTGAACATGAACAGACTCTGGGGTGCTCCAGAGCTGAACCAGATCCCTGAGATGTCCCAGAGCTGAGCTGAAGAGATTCTGGAATGTTCCAGAGCTGAACAGATCCCTGAGATGTCCCAGAGCTGAGCTGAAGAGATTCTGGAATGTTCCAGAGCTGAGCAGATCCTGGGGTGTCCCAGAGCTGATCCTGGGATGCCCCAGAACTGAACATGAGCAGATCCCTGGAATGTTCCAGGGCAGAGCTGAGCAGATCCCTGGGGGGCTCCAGAGCTGAGCAGAGCCTGGAATGTTCCAGAAGCACCCAGGGGTGCTCCCAGCCCCCGAGGGGGTGACAGGGACAGGGAGGGGACGTCCCCAGGGCAGAGTCCCACAGACAGAGCGTGTGCCTTAGAGACACAGTAGTGAACACTGATGGATTGGAGAAAATCTGTTACAACAAATATTTCTGACCTCTAAGTGACACTCTTCTTCTTCTTCTTCTTCTTCTTCCATATTTTGTTTTATTTTATTTCTTTTTTGGCAGAGCCGTGTGTTGAGAGACTCCTGAGCTTTCTATCCCTCATGCCAAAGGCAGGTGTTCAATACTCCAATCGAGGTGTAAAGAAAATAAACAGTAATAATTAAAGATACGAGGGGGAGGAGGACAAAAAAAAAAAAAAAGGGATTTCATTTTTGTTTCTTTGTTTTGCAGCAAAACTTAATAAAATAAAAATATCTATTTTCCTGAGCATTAAAAATGAATGTACAAGCAGTAGCTGTATTGTTTTCCAGCTGAGTGAAGATTTATCCCCCACTCAGTGATCCTGTAAAGTGAATTTTGGTGGAAGTGTGGCTGTTTGTCTGGGTGCCCAAACCCCCTGTTTGTTACATATTGGAAGCAATATTTAAACAAACAAAAAAACCAAAAATTCCAGTGTTCCTCTACTCCCTTTGTTCGTTAGCAAAGAGGTGGAAAATCCTTGAAAGCAATGGGGAACTGTGTGGTGGTTGTGGGAATATTGATTATTTCTAACCCTGTGGTTTATTCACAAAGTTATTTCACCAATTCTTGACTTTCGAGCTAATATTTATCCAGATATTCACTTGAGTTTGGTACAATTTCAATAGATTATTTTTACTGGTGAAAATGGATAAGATTTAACCCCTAAATTATTTATTTGGCTCCTACTTAACACCCAGATAACCCAAAGCTGAACTTCAGAATCAGCTTTGGTGCAAAAGTCAGAGGTGCAGATTCTCAATATTTCCCAGAAATCCAAACTGATGGGAATCCCTTTGGAACAATCCAGAAATTTCCCCAAAATCTTTGCTGGAGAAAACAAAAGTGCTCAAAAATACAAATCTGAGCCAAATTCATCCTTTTTTTGTCCTTTTCTGCCTTTTTACTGTCGGATTTCTTGTTGGGTTTTGGATTTTTTGCTGTTTTTTGGATTTCTTGTTGGTTTTTGGATTTCTTGTTGGTTTTTTTTTATTTCCTGCTGGTTTTTGGATTTCTTGTTGGTTTTTGGATTTTTTGCTGTTTTTTGGTCCTTTATGGTCCCACTAATCTGTGCTGCTCCAAGAGGACTGGTCCACCCACAAATGAATTATTAACATAAAATTAATTAAATTATTTCCATTATATTTTATTATGATTATAGTATAATACATAATTATAATTAAATATAATTATATACTATAAATATATAATATTATCTATCATTAAATATAATTCTATATATCATAAATATATACAATTAAATATCATTTAATTAAATTAATTTGTATTAATTAGATTAAAATTATATTACATTATAATGCATCAATAATTACAAATACTTATAATTTATATTAATTAATGGTATTAATTAATAATACATTATTATATATATTATATATAATATATTAATATAATCTAATATAATAACATAATATAGTAATATAAAAATATATAATATATATATAAATATATATATAGAGTGTATATATAAATAGTATATAAAGTATATATATAAATATATATATATATACAAAGTATATATATAAATAGTATATAAAGTATATATATATAAAGTATATATATAAATATATATATACCAAGTATATATATAAATAGTATATAAAGTATATATATATAAAGTATATATATAAATAGTATATATAAAGTATAATATGTATAGTGTATATATAATATAATATCACATATAACAGAATTATATATTATTAATATTTATAATTTATAATTTATAATTTATAATTTTTAATACATCTCACCTGAGAGCAGGGACAAAAAAATCCCCGCCCAGGGGAGCCGTTCTCAGCTCGCTGTGGATTCCCTTTGTTATTCGTGTTTTGGGAAAGGTTTTCCCGGATTTCTCCCCAGATTTCTGCTCTCAGGTCGGGCCTGGGCCAGGCCAGGGCAGCGTTTCTGGGAGTGCAGCAGAAATTCCATTTCCGGTGCCAGCTGGAGCCCTCTCAGCTCGTTCGTTCCTCAGCAGAGCCGGGGCTTTTCAGGAACATCAGCAGCGCTGGTCACGAGGGTGCCGGGTAAAAAACAGCAAAATTCTCTTTATTCGGCCCCAACATTCCTGTCCTGCCCTCCCTGGGGAGCACCCAGCACACAAAACCCTTTTTTTAGCCCATGACCCACAGAAAAATCCCATTTTTTGCCATTCCCACAGGAATGTTGGGTTGTTGATTGATTTTATTTTCCCCCAAGCTGGGTGTTCTGGGTTTATTTTCTTTTCCCCCCACATTGGGGCCTGTTGATTTCTTTCTTCCCCCCCAAGTTGTGGGTTGTTAATTTATTTTCTTTTCCCCCCAAACTGGGTGTTGTTGATTTATTTTTTTCCCCCCCAAGTTGTGGGTTGTTAATTTATTTTCTTTTCCCCCCAAACTGGGTGTTGTTGATTTATTTTATTTTTTTTTTCCCCAAGTTGTGGGTTGTTGATTTATTTTATTTTTCCTCCCAAGCTGAGGATTGTTGATTTATTTTCTTTCCCCCCAAGTTGTGAGTTGTTAATTTATTTTCTTTTCCCCCCCAACTGGGTGTTGTTGATTTATTTTCTTTTTTTTTTTCCCCCCAAGTTGTGGGTTGTTGATTTATTTTATTTTTCCCCCAAGCTGAGGATTGTTGATTTATTTTCTTTTTTTTTCCCCAAGTTGTGAGTTGTTAATTTATTTTCTTTTCCCCCCAAACTGGGTGTTGTTGATCTATTTTCTTTTTTTTCCCCCAAGTTGTGAGTTGTTGATTTATTTTCTTTTTCTTTTCCCCCCAAGCTGAGGATTGTTGATCTATTTTCTTTTTTTTCCCCCCAAGTTGTGAGTTGTTAATTTATTTTATTTTTCCTCCCAAGCTGAGGATTGTTGATTTATTTTTTTTTTTCCCCCAAGTTGTGAGTTGTTGATTTATTTTCTTTCCCCCCCAAACTGGGTGTTGTTGATTTATTTTCTTTTTTTTTTTTTTTCCCCCAAGTTGTGGGTTGTTAATTTATTTTCTTTTCCCCCCAAACTGGGCATTGTTGATTTATTTTCTTTTTTTTTTTTTTCCCAAGTTGTGGGTTGTTGATTTATTTTATTTTTCCCCCCAAGCTGAGGATTGTTGATTTATTTTCTTTCCCCCCAAGTTGGGGGTTGTTGGTTTTATTTTTCTTTTCTGCCCATATTGTGTAGAGTCTGTTTTTCACCCTGTGATAAATTCACTCTCATTTTGCTTAAACTTTCATGGGGATTTTCCATCTTGAAACCCTGAACCTTCATTCTAAAAACCCCAAAAAAATCAATTTTTCACCCATGATAAATTCATTATCATTCTGCTTAAACTTTCATGGGGATTTTCCATCTTGGAACGCTGAACCTTCATTCTAAAAACCCCAAAAAAATCAGTTTTTCACAATGATAGTGATATATAAATTCATTATCATCCTGCTTAAACTTTCATGGGGATTTTCCATCTTGAAACCCTGAACCTTCATTCTAAAAACCTCTAAAAAATCAGATTTTCACCCTGTGATAAATTCACTATCATTCTGCTTAAACTTTCATGGGGATTTTCTATCTTGGAACGCTGAACCTTCATTCTAAAAACCCCAAAAAAATTAGTTTTTCACAATGATAGTGATATATAAATTCACTGTCATCCTGCTTAAACTTTCATGGGGATTTTCCATCTTGGAACGCTGAACCTTCATTCTAAAAACCCCAAAAAATTGGGGTTTTGGGTCTTCTGTGAACAGCAGAGGTTCTCAGGTTGTTTTTAATTACAGGTAAAAGTGACAAACATGAAGGCCTTGAGAGCCTTGCACAGCAGAGTTCTCAGGCAGCTTTCTCATAACAAGTAGATATTCCATCTTTGGCTGTTTTGGGAAAGCAAGAATAATTTTGAGAACCCAAATCTTGGTATTGGAAACAAAAGGAGGGGTTGGTGTGTTATCTCTGACCTGTTGTGAGCTCGGGTTTGCAATATGCATGAACTTAATTAACACGGTTATAAAAAGTGATTGATTGATGAATGAATGGTGCTGATCAACAAAGGTGGGTTCAATGCCAGGTTTTGTGCAGCACCGTGGGCTCTTCCCATTTGGAATTTTCTGGAAAAGTCACAAAGATTCCTCACCTCGGTGGCTGCGAGGAGAAGGTTCAGGAGCACCGGAAATTCGCTTTGCCGAGATGGATTCTGCAAAAAACTTCAATTTATGGAGGGAATTCCTGCTCCCCTCAGGCTCTGCTTAAAATTGGGGTTCTGCACAGGAATGGGTGAGTACCAAAAAAAGTAGTGCCACAAAAATGGGTGAGTGCCACAAAAATTAGTGCCACAAAAATTGGTGCCACAAAAAATGAGTGAATGCCACAAAAATGGGTGAGTACTACAAAAAAAAGTGGGTGAGTGCCACAAAAGTAGGTGAGTGCCACAAAAATTGGTGCCACAAAACATGAGTGAATGCCACAAAAATTGGTGCCACAAAAATGGGTGAGTGCCACAAAAATTAATGCCACAAAAAATGAGTGAGTGCCACAAAAATTGGTGAGTACTACAAAAAATGGGTGAGTGCCACAAAAATTGTTGCCACAAAAAATGAGTGAATGCCACAAAAATTAGTGCCACAAAAGTGGGTGAGTGCCACAAAAGTGGGTGAGTGCCACAAAAATTGGTGCCACAAAAAATGAGTGTATGCCACAAAAAATGGGCGAGTGCCACAAAAGTGGGTGAGTGCCACAAAAATGAGTGAATGCCACAAAAATGGGTGAGTGCGACAAAAAATGGGTGAGTGCCACAAAAATGGGTGAGTGCCACAAAAAATGGGTGAATGCCACAAAAATGAGTGAGTGCCACAAAAATTGGTGCCACAAAAATTGGTGAGTGCACAAAAATTGGTGCCAGAAAAAATGAGTGAATGCCACAAAAATGAGTGAATGCCACAAAAATTGGTGCCAGAAAAATGGGTGAGTGCCACAAAAATGGGTGAGTGCCACAAAAAATGGGTGAGTACTACAAAAAATGGGTGAATGCCACAAAAATGAGTGAGTGCCACAAAAAATGAATGCCACAAAAATGGGTGAGTGCACAAAAATGAGTGAGTGCACAAAAATGAGTGAGTGCCACAAAAATGGGTGAATGCCACAAAAATTGGTGCCACAAAAATGGGTGAGTGCCACAAAAATGGGCGAGTGCCACAAAAATTAGTGCCACAAAAATGAGTGAGTGCCACAAAAATGGGTGAGTGCACAAAAATGGGCGAGTGCCACAAAAATGGGTGAGTGCACAAAAATGGGTGAGTGCACAAAAATGGGTGAGTGCCACAAAAATTAGTGCCACAAAAATGAGTGAATGCCACAAAAATGGGTGAGTGCACAAAAATGGGTGAGTGCCACAAAAATTGGTGCCACAAAAATTGGTGAGTGCCACAAAAAATGGGTGAGTGCCACAAAAAATGAATGAATGCCACAAAAATGGGTGAATGCCACAAAAATGGGTGAGTGCCACAAAAATGAGTGAGTGCCACAAAAGTGGATGAGTGCCACAAAAATGGGTGAGTGCCACAAAAATGGGTGAGTGCCACAAAAAATGGGTGAGTGCACAAAAATTAGTGCCAGAAAAAATGAGTGAATGCCACAAAAATTGGTGCCACAAAAATGGGTGAGTGCCACAAAAAATGGGTGAGTGCACAAAAATTAGTGCCAGAAAAAATGAGTGAATGCCACAAAAATTGGTGCCACAAAAATGGGTGAGTGTCACAAAAATTGGTGCCACAAAAATTGGTGCCACAAAAAATGAGTGAATGCCACAAAAATGGGTGAGTGCCACAAAAATGGGTGAATGCCACAAAAATGGGTGAGTGCCACAAAAATGAGTGAGTGCCACAAAAGTGGATGAGTGCCACAAAAATGGGTGAGTGCCACAAAAATGGGTGAGTGCCACAAAAATGGGTGAGTGCCACAAAAATGAGTGAGTGCCACAAAAGTGGATGAGTGCCACAAAAATGGGTGAGTGCCACAAAAATGGGTGAGTGCCACAAAAATTGGTGCCACAAAAATTAGTGCCAGAAAAAATGAGTGAAGGCCACAAAAGTGGGTGAGTGCCACAAAAATGGGTGAGTGCCACAAAAAATGAATGAATGCCACAAAAGTGGGTGAGTGCCACAAAAGTGGGTGAGTGCCACAAAAATGGGTGCCACAAAAAATGAGTGAATGCCACAAAAAAATGAGTGAGTGCCACAAAAACTGGTGCCACAAAAATGAGTGAGTGCCACAGAAATGATTGCACTGAGTGGGTGCTTGGAGGGTTTTAAGTCCCGCCAGATTTCACAGGGACCTTGGGCAGATCTCACCTGCCCAGTGCTGGTTTATAAACCCGGTTTAATCCTGCCTGTCCAAGGTGCAGGGGAAAGCCCTGGCCTGGGTCAGGATTAAACTGCCCTAATTGGGATTAAACTGCCCTAAATCGGGATTAAACTGTCCTAAATCAGGATTAAACTGCCACTAATCAGGATTAAACTGCCCTAAATTAGATTAAACTGCCCTAAATTGGGATTAAACTGCCCTAAATCGGGATTAAACTGCCCTAAATTGGGATTAAACTGCCCTAAATCAGGATTAAACTGCCCTAAATCGGGATTAAATTGCACTAAATCGGGATTAAACTGCCCCAAATCAGGATTAAACTGCCCTAAATTGGGATTAAATTGCCCTAATTGGGATTAAATTGCCCTAAATTAGATTAAACTGCCCCAAATCAGGATTAAACTGCCCTAAATCGGGATTAAATTGCCCTAAATCAGGATTAAACTGCCCTAAATTGGGATTAAATTGCCCTAAATCAGGATTAAACTGCCCTAAATTGGGATTAAATTGCCCTAAATCAGGATTAAACTGCCACTAATTGGGATTAAACTGCCCCAAATCAGAATTAAATTGCCCTAAATCAGGATTAAACTGCCCTAAATCAGGATTAAACTGCCACTAATCAGGATTAAATTGCCCTAAATTAAACTGCCATAAATCAGGATTAAATTGCCCTAAATTAGATTAAACTGCCCTAAATTGGGATTAAACTACCCTAAATTGGGTTTAAACTGCCCTAAATCAGGATTAAATTGCCCTAAATTAGATTAAACTGCCCTAAATTGGGTTTAAAGTGCCCCAAATCAGGATTAAATTGCCCTAAATCGGGATTAAACTGTCCTAAATTGGGTTTAAAGTGCCCCAAATCAGGATTGAACTGCCCTAAATTGGGATTAAACTGCCACTAATCAGGATTAAATTGCCCTAAATCGGGATTAAATTGCCCTAAATTAGATTAAACTGCCCCAAATCAGGATTAAACTGCCCCAAATCAGGATTAAACTGCCCTAAATTGGGATTAAACTGCCACTAATCAGGATTAAATTGCCCTAAATTAAACTGCCATAAATCAGGATTAAACTGCCCTAAATTAGATTAAACTGCCCTAATTGGGATTAAACTGCCCCAAATCAGGATTAAATTGCCCCAAATCAGGATTGAACTGCCCTAAATCGGGATTAAATTGCCCTAAATTAGATTAAACTGCCCCAAATTGGGTTTAAAGTGCCCCAAATCAGGATTGGAGTGCCCTGAGCGAGAGCAGGGTGTGCAGAGCACGAACTGAATTCTCCCTCAGCTCTGGGAGAGGCCCCTCAAGCTGGGACTGAAACTCGATGTTCTTCCAGCTCTGGGGCTGATAACAATATTTGTCTTTCAAGCCGGTGCTGCCTTGGCTGGAGGATCATTTCTGGAGCCCCAATTCCAGGCAAGTTTTTCCTTCAGGATTCCCTTTTCCATCAGCGTTTTCCTGTTCTCTGTGGGCTCTAAAAGAAACTGAGAATTCAGGCAAAGCTCGGCTGAGTTTCTCCCTCGGTGCTGTGATTGCAGCTCAAACACCAACGGGGCTGAGTTTGCATCTCTGTGAGCTCCAAATGCAAAAAAATTGGATTTTTCAGAGCCGTGCTGGGGAAGGAGGAGCCATCCCTGGAAAGAGCTGAGGGAGAGCTCTGGGTTCTGCTCTTCCTCCCCTCTGCAATTCTGGAATCCTTTCCTTGCTCTCCCTCCTCATCCTCTCCTTTCCCTGCTGCAATTTTCTGCCCTTTCGCTGTTGGATTTCCTGTTGGTTTTCAGATTTTTGTGGTGGTTTGTCTCGGTGAGGGTTGAAATTGTTCATGGAATTGCACACCCTGGCCTGATTTCTCTCTCTCTGGGCTGTTTGACAGCTCCAGGCCAGCTTGAGGCTGAAAATATATGAAACTAATAAAGCAGTGCATGAACTAGGGTGGAAAAAATTCCAATTCGAGCATTTTTTAAAATTACGAGGCTTTTCTGAAACCCTTCGAATGCCTCAGATGCCCCCAAGGAATTTTTGCATGGCCTTCCCCCTGCCTGACATTGCTGGTGGGGCTGGGGAGAAAATTCCTGCGGAATTCTGAGAGAGCAGAGCTGGGGTTGGTTCATCCCACGCCAGGGTGAGACGGAAAAGTGCGGCTGTGTCTGAAAACCCGAGAGTTTCTGAGATTTTTCAGCTGTCTCTGAAAACCCCAGAGTTTCTCAGTGAAATTTTAAGGTTTTCAGAGGTTTTCAAACCTCTGTAAACCTTAAAATTCCTCAGTGAGCTTTTTCAACCCTCTCTGAAAAACCTGAGAATTTCTGAGTGAGATTTTTCAGCTGTCTCTGAAAACCCGAGAGTTTCTCAGTGAAATTTTTGAGCTCTCTCTGAAAACCTGAGAATTTCTGAGTGAGATTTTTCAGCTGTCTCTGAAAACCTGAGAGTTTCTCAGTGAAATTTTAAGGTTTTCAGAGGTTTTCAAACCTCTGAAAACCTTAAAATTTCTCAGTGAGCTTTTTCAACCCTCTCTGAAAAACCTGAGAATTTGAGTGAGATTTTTCAGCTGTGTCTGAAAACCCCAGAGTTTCTCAGTGAAACTTTTGAGCTCTCTCTGAAAACCTTAAAATTCCTCAGTGAGCTTTTTGAGCTGTCCCTGAAAACCTGAGAATTTCTGAGTGAGATTTTTCAGCTGTGTCTGAAAACCTGAGAATTTCTGAGTGAGATTTTTCAGCTGTCCATAAAAACCTGTGAGTTTCTCAGTGAAATTTTAAGGTTTTCAAACCTCTGAAAACCTTAAAATTCCTCAGTGAGCTTTTTCAACCCTCTCTGAAAAACCTGAGAATTTGAGTGAGATTTTTCAGCTGTCTCTGAAAACCTGAGAATTCCTGGTGAAATTTTTCAACTCTCTCTGAAAACCTTAAAATTTCTCAGTGAGCTTTTTGAGCTGTCTGAAAACCTGAGAATTCCTGAGTGAGATTTTTGAGCTCTCTCTGAAAACCTTAAAATTCCTCAGTGAGCTTTTTCAACCCTCTCTGAAAAACCTGAGAATTTGAGTGAGATTTTTCAGCTGTGTCTGAAAACCTCAGAATTTTTGAGTGAGATTTTTCAGCTGTCTCTGAAAAACTGAGAATTTCTGAGTGACATTTTCAACTCTCTCTGAAAACCTTAAAATTTCTCCATGAGCTTTCTGAGCTGTCTCTGAAAACCTGAGAATTCCTGGTGAGATTTTTCAGCTGTCCATGAAAACCCCAGAGTTTCTCAGTGAAATTTTTCAGCTGTCTCTGAAAACCTTAAAATATCTCAGTGAGCTTTTTCAACCCTCTCTGGAAAACCTGAGAGTTTGAGTGAGATTTTTGAGCTGTCTCTGAAAACCTGAGAATTCCTGAGCGAGCTTTTCCAAAAAGCCCTGAATGGATCTGGAGATGCCTCAAAGAACCTCCCAGGCAAAGCCTCGGAGCCTCTTTGGGGCCCGAACCCAGCAGAAATTGCAGCTCCCGGCCGGGTTTGCTGCTCTTTTATTTCTGTGGGAGTTTCTCATCCCCCCGAGCGCTCTCCCAGAATTTCATTTTCACCCAGGCCAGCTGTGACAAATGAACAAATGACAGCGGAGCATCCCCAGCCGCGCATTCCAAGGGGCTGATTCCCCCGCATTCCTCTCGCTGCGCTCTCCCCCGGTTTAATTTGAGTTTTCCCCTCATCGCACCAAGCTGAGAGCGGCAGATTGGCCCTGAGCTGCTCACAGAGTTAAAGAGAGGAGTTCGTGTCCAGCCCAGCTTGTTTCACTTTGCTGCTGCTCCCGGGCCAGCCCCAATTTCAGCTGCAGTAACTCGATCCCACTTGGCAGAGCCTGAGAGAATCTTTGGCACATTGCAAAGAGGCTTAATGTAAAGTCTGCTCTTTTTTTTTCCTTTAAAAAAAAATCTCTTTTTTTTTCTTTTTTTTCATTTTTTTTTAGGGCAGTTTGAAACTCCTCTGGTTGTGTGCACAGCTCTGGCAGCAGCTGCTCACCAATGCGAGCTCCGGGATCACCGATGCTCTGTGTGCAGGGAATGTCCTGAGTGCCCGAGCCCGGAATCGCCTCCGGAGCCCGGGGAGGGCATGGCCGGGGCTGGGCCGCTCCCTGCGGGCGGCAGAGGCGCCCCCGGCCCGGGGCAGCAGCGGAGCCGGGGCCGCAGGGCCTCGCTGGGGATGCTGTGCCTGCTCCCCATCCTGGCCGCGCTGGCAGCGCCGCGAATCCCAGCTGGAGCTGCGGGGCGGGAAACTCAGGTGAGCAGGAGGAGGAGGAGGAGGAGGAGGAGGAGGAGGAGGAGGAGGAGGAAGGATCTGAGTGTGCCCCAAATGCCTGGGAGGGGAGGGGGGGTCCAAGAGAGGCGCAGGTGTGCTCTGGATGGAGGCTGAAACAGAAATATCTGCGTGTCTGAAGGTCTGAATATCTAAAGGTCTAAGTGCCTAAATAGATGGACAAATGTCTGATCTAAATGGATAAATGTGTCCAATAGGTCTGTGGATAAATAGATCGAAATAGATAAATAGATCTGAATAGATAAATAGATCTAAATAGATAAATAGATCTAAACAGAACTGAATAGATACAAATAGATAAAAATAGATAAATAGCTAAATAGATAAATGTCTAAATAGATAAATAGATCTATAGACAAATAGATCTAAACAGACTTGAATAGAAACAAATAGATCAAAATAGATAAATGTCTAAATAGATAAATAGATCTCAATAGATCTATGGACAAATAGATCTAAACAGACTTGAATAGAAACAAATAGATCAAAATAGATCATTATCTAAATAGATAAATAGATCTATAGACAAACAGATCTAAACAGACCTGAATAGATACAAATAGATAAAAATAGCTAAATAGCTAAATAGATAAATGTCTAAATAGATAAATAGATCTCAATAGATCTAGAGACAAATAGATCCAAGTAGATAAGTATCTAAACAGATAAATATCTAAATGTCTAAGCTAAATAAATAAATAGATCTCAATAGGTCTGTAGAAAATAGATCTCAATAGGTCTATGGACAAATAGATCTAAATAGATCTCAATAGATCTAAAGTATCTAAACAGATAAATGTTTTAATGTCAAATATTTTAATTCAAAACGAGCAGAGCCCAGGCAGGAGGGTTGGGCTCAGCCCTGCAGCTCCTCTGATCAGCAGTGATTGATGCTCTGCTTTGCATTTTAAGCAGAAGTCACGCATTATTTTAATTTTTTCCCTTTGTCTGTTCAGCCCTAATGGCCTGAAGCTTTGATTCTCAGCAGTTATAGAAAATAAAGCCATTTTTCTCCGCGGTGGGTGCAGTTTTCCCTGCAGGAGGAGGAGCCAGCGGGCGCTTCCTGGCTGGGATTGTTCTGTGCTGGGATGGGGCTGGGAGAGCTCAGGGCTCCCCCTGGGCTGGAATTGAATTATTTACATTGAATAGAACAAATAATATAGAGTATAATATAATATATAATATACCATAAAATGTATAATACATAGTATGAATATAACATAACATAACAATATATAATGTATATTATGTATAATATATGTATAATATATAATATATTATAGATTATACATATATTACATTATTGCATTGCATTACATATTACATTACGTGTTATATTATGCAATGTATTATATATATAATATATAATATATAATATATAATATATAATATACCATAAAATATAGTATATAGTATAATATATAATATATTATACATTATACATTATAATAATATGTTTTATAAAATATATAATAGCTAATTTATGTTTTGTATATAGTATGTTATATATATTATATATTTTATATTATATTTTATATTATATATATAATGTAGATAATATAGAATATACATCTATTATATTCTATCTAATGTATCTAATATATAAAAAATATATAATATTATATAGCTACATTGTATTTAATTAATATACTAATATATTAGTATATGTAATATATATTGTATATTAAATATATAATATTTTTGCAAAAGAACTGTCCTCACAAAGCTGCTGCTGGTCTCAGCTGCAGGAAAATCTGAAATTTCTCCTTGGAGGAGAGGAAAATGCTGAGATTTGGTCAAAGAGAGGGAAATGGGGCTGCCAGCCACGGGCAGGAGATTTTTCCAGCCTTTCCAGCCATGGAAAGTTCCTGCACTCTCCAGGCCCTGGTGACACCGTGGATGTGCTTTGGCCACTGCCTTGGTGCCTCTGCAGCCCAATTTTCAATGTTTTACCCCAAAAAAGGGGAGACAGAGCTGGAAAAGTTCCCAAAAAACCCAGATTGGGTCCCATTCATTCCCCTCCAGGTTCCAAAGGGCTTTTCCAGCCTTTCCAGAGGTGTCACTGCCAATTCCTGGAGCTCCTGGGCTGCTCCGGGCCTTGGGGGCGTTTCGGGGCTCCTGCACAGAGAGCTCCCTGTTCAGGCACTGCCCACACTCACTCCGGGCACGGGGGGAGGAAATGAGAACTTTCCAGGCAGAGCTGCAGCCCTGGCAGGGCCGGAGCCTCCCGAGGGCTCAGCCCCGCACTCCGGGGGGAGAGGGGCTGGCTGGGATGGGGCAGGGATGGTTTGGGATGGTTTGGGTTGGTTTGAGATGTTTTTCACTGGTTTGGGACGTTTTCGGGTGATGCAGGGCTGGTTTGGGATGAGGCAGGGCTGGTTGGGGATGATGCAGGGATGTTTTAGGATGTTTTGGGCTGGTTTGGGATGTTTGTCACTGGTTTGGGATGGTTTGGGATGGGGCAGGGCTGGTTTGGGATGTTTTGGGTTGATGCAGGGCTGGTTTGGGATGTTTTGGCTGTTTTGGGATGATGCAGGGATGTTTTAGAATGTTTTGGGTTGGTTTGAGATGTTTTTCACTGGTTTGGGATGTTTTGGGGTGTTTTGGCTGTTTTGGGATGATGCAGGGCTGGTTTGGGATGGTTTGGGCTGGTTAGGGATTATGCAGGGCTGGTTTGGGAGGTTTTGGGATGATGCAGGGATGTTTTAGAATGTTTTGGGCTGGTTTGAGATGTTTTTCACTGGTTTGGGATGGTTTGGAGTGATGCAGGGATGGTTTGGAATGTTTTGGTTTGGTCTGGGATGGTTTGGTATGTTCTGGGATGATGCAGGACTGGTTTGGGATGTTTTGGGTTGATGCAGGGCTGGTTTGGGATGGTTTGGGATGAGGCAGGACTGGTTGGGGATGATGCAGGGATGTTTTGGGCTGGTTTGAGATGTTTATCACTGGTTTGGGATGGTTTGGGATGGGGCAGGGCTGGCTGGGGATGGGGCAGGGCTGGTCTGGGATGGTTTGGGTTGGTTTGAGATGTTTTTCACTGGTTTGGGATGTTTTTGGGTGATGCAGGGCTGGTTTGAGATGGTTTGGGATGTTTTGGGCTGGTTTGGGATTATGCAGGGATGTTTTAGGATGTTTTGGGCTGGTTTGAGATGTTTGTCACTGGTTTGGGATGGTTTGGGATGGGGCAGGGCTGGTTTGGGATGATGCAGGGATGTTTTAGGATGTTTTGGGTTGGTTTGAGATGTTTTTCACTGGTTTGGGCTGGTTTGGAATGTTTTGGGCTGGTTTGGGATGATGCAGGGATGTTTTAGGATGTTTTGAGTTGGTTTGAGATGTTTTTCACTGGTTTGGGATGTTTTTGGGTGATGCAGGGCTGGTTGGGGATGATGCAGGGCTGGTTTGGGCTGGTTTGGAATGTTTTGGGCTGGTTTGGGATGATGCAGGGATGTTTTAGGATGTTTTGAGTTGGTTTGAGATGTTTTTCTCTGGTTTGGGATGTTTTGGGCTGGTTTGGGGATGTTTTAGGATCTTTTGGGCTGCTCTCATCCCCTGGATCCCCCTCAGGCAGAGCCCGAGCTGCTCCCAGCCCAGGTTTTGCTCCATGGAGGTTTTTATTCTGCAGAACAGAGGCTTTTAGAGAATAAATTGGGATTTACTAAAGGCCTTCAAGAGGTGCCCCTTGGGCAGTGAAAAACCTCTGAGGGTTTTCAGAAACCTCTGGGTTTCCAGCCCAGGGTGGGTGATGGTCACAGGTTTTTCACACAATTGAAATTTGGCCCATTTACATATCAGGGGTTAATCCTCCAATTGCAGCTTCAGGTAATGAAGTCATTTACCCCAATTCTCCCCCAAAATTTAATTTCATACTTTTATTTATGCTTTTATTTATACTTTTCAGAGCCTGAGGCTGTGGGGTGTCCTTGGATCTCAGGCCTGGAGGAATTGTTGTGTCTGACAAAATGTGCAAACACTGACTAAGACTTTATTATGGCATTCAGAGAGATGCAGTGCAGCATTTGAGAAATAAAGGCTAAATAAATATAAAGAATAAATATAAAGGATAAATATAAAGGCTGAGTCTCTCAGCTGTCCTGGAGTGTGTGCCATGCCGTGTTCTGTCTTTAAGGAAGATGTGCCAGGCCCAGCCGTGCCCAGCCCAGCCCCTGCCCAGCGCAGCCGGCGCTACACCCTGACCCCCGGGCGCCTGCGCTGGGACCACTTCAACCTCACCTACAGGTAAGGACCGAGCGGCCCCAAAACCATCCTGGGCCTGGAGTTTCCTGATCTATCCAAAACCATCCTGGGCCTGGATTTTCCTGCTCTATCCAAAACCATCCTGGGCCTGGAGTTTCCTGATCTATCCAAAACCATCCTGGGCCTGGATTTTCCTGCTCTATCCAAAACCATCCTGGGCCTGGAGTTTCCTGATCTATCCAAAACCATCCTGGGCCTGGATTTTCCTGATCTATCCAAAATCAGCCTGGGCCTGGATTTTCCTGATCTATCTAAAATCATCCAGAGACCTTCTCCTGCTCTGTTTAAAACCATCCTGGGAGCTTCTCCTGCTCTTTCCAGTGCTTTTGGGTCTTGGCCCTGTGGTTTTTGTAAGAATCTGCTGCTGGGATACAATACAATACAATACAATACAAACAATACAATACAAAATACAATACAATACAAAATGCAATACAATACAAACAATACAACACAATACAATACAATACAATCAATACAATACAAACAATACCACACAATACAATACCACACAATACAATACAATACAGTACAATATAATACAAAATACAATACAATACAACACAATACAATACAAACAATACAATACAATATAATACAATACAATACAAAATACAATACAATACAAAATACAATACAATACAATACCACACAATACAACACAACACAACACAATACAACACAATACAATACAATACAATACAATACAAAATACAATACAATACCACACAATATAACACAATACAATACAACACAACACAACACAATACAATACAATACAAAATACAATACAATACAATACAATGCAATACAATACAAACAATACAATACAATACCACACAATACCTTTCAATACAATACAATACAAAATACAATACAATACAAACAATACAATACCACACAATACAATACAATACAATACATACAATACAAAATACAATACAATACAATACAAAATACAATACAATACAATGCAATACAATACAAACAATACAATACCACACAATACAATACATACAATACAACACAATACAATACAATACATACAATACAACACAATACAATACAATACAATACAATACAATGCAATACAAGCCTTCTGAAAGCATTGATCAGATCCATAATTCCTTCATAAAATAATAAATTATCCTGCTAAGAACATGGAGTCAGATGTTCTATATTGTATTCTAAGAACATGGAGTCAGATTCAGCATTCCTGCCTGCCAGGGGGCACTTCAAAAATACCCCAGGGTGCGCTGTGTGTCCCTGCTGTGCTCTTTTATAGAATAACTTTTATATTATATAATATAATAAAAGAATAAATGATCCTTCTAAGAGCATGGAGTCAGATGTTCTATATTGTATTCTAAGAACATGGAGTCAGATTCAGCGTTCCTGCCTGCCGGGGGGCACCTGATAAACACCCCAGGTGTGCTGGGGGTCCCTGCTGTGTTCTTCTAGATAATAACTGGAATGGAATGGAATGGAATGGAATGGAATGGAATGGAATGGAATGGAATGGAATGGAATAGAATAGAATAGAATAGAATAGAATAGAATAGAATAGAATAGAATAGAATAGAATAGAATAGAATAGAATAGAATAGAATAGAATGAAGAATAAGAGGAAGACTGAGAACTAGAATTGAAACCAAAAAAGAATAGAATAGAATAGAATAGAATAGAATAGAATAGAATAGAATAGAATAGAATGAAGAATAAGAAGAAGACTGAGAATTGGAATTGAAACCAAAAATGAATAGAATAGAATAGAATAGAATAGAATAGAATAGAATAGAATAGAATAGAATGAAGAATAAAAGCAAGACTAAGAATTAGGACGAGAGAGAAAACAAAAATAAAAGAATAGAATAGAATAGAATAGAATAGAATAGAATAGAATAGAATAGAATAGAATAGAATAGAATAGAATGAAGAAGAAAAGGAAGACTGAGAACTAGAAATGAAACCAAAAATGAATAGAATAGAATAGAATAGAATAGAATAGAATAGAATAGAATAGAATAGAATAGAATAGAATAGAATAGAATGAAAAATAAGAGGAAGACTGAGAACTGGAATTGAAACCAAAAATGAATAGAATAGAATAGAATAGAATAGAATAGAATAGAATAGAATAGAATAGAATAGAATAGAATGAAGAATAAGAGGAAGACTGAGAATTGGAATTGAAACCAAAAATGAATAGAATAGAATAGAATAGAATAGAATAGAATAGAATAGAATAGAATAGAATAGAATAGAATAGAATAGAATGAAGAATAAAAGGAAGAATAATAATTAGAATGGACTAGAAAACAAAAATAGAATAGAATAGAATAGAATAGAATAGAATAGAATAGAATAGAATAGAATAGAATGAAGAATAAGAAGAAGACTGAGAATTGGAATTGAAACCAAAAATGAATAGAATAGAATAGAATAGAATAGAATAGAATAGAATAGAATAGAATAGAATAGAATAGAATAGAATAGAATAGAATAGAATGAAGAATAAGAGGAAGACTGAGAACTAGAATTGAAACCAAAAAAGAATAGAATAGAATAGAATAGAATAGAATAGAATAGAATAGAATAGAATAGAATAGAATAGAATAGAATAGAATAGAATAGAATGAAGAATAAGAAGAAGACTGAGAATTTGAATTGAAACCAAAAATGAATAGAATAGAATAGAATAGAATAGAATAGAATAGAATAGAATAGAATAGAATAGAATAGAATAGAATGAAGAATAAGAAGAAGACTGAGAATTGGAATTGAAACCAAAAATGAATAGAATAGAATAGAATAGAATAGAATAGAATAGAATAGAATAGAATAGAATAGAATAGAATAGAATAGAATGAAGAATAAGAAGAAGACTGAGAATTTGAATTGAAACCAAAAATGAATAGAATAGAATAGAATAGAATAGAATAGAATGAAGAATAAGAGGAAGACTGAGAACTAGAATTGAAACCAAAAAAGAATAGAATAGAATAGAATAGAATAGAATAGAATAGAATAGAATAGAATAGAATAGAATAGAATAGAATAGAATAGAATGAAGAAGAAAAGGAAGACTGAGAACTAGAAATGAAACCAAAAATGAATAGAATAGAATAGAATAGAATAGAATAGAATAGAATAGAATAGAATAGAATAGAATAGAATAGAATAGAATAGAATAGAATAGAATAGAATGAAGAATAAGAGGAAGACTGAGAATTGGAATTGAAACCAAAAATTAATAGAATAGAATAGAATAGAATAGAATAGAATAGAATAGAATAGAATAGAATAGAATAGAATAGAATAGAATAGAATAGAATGAAGAATAAGAGGAAGACTGAGAATTGGAATTGAAACCAAAAATTAATAGAATAGAATAGAATAGAATAGAATAGAATAGAATAGAATAGAATAGAATAGAATAGAATAGAATAGAATAGAATGAAGAATAAAAGGAAGAATAATAATTAGAATGGACTAGAAAACAAAAATGAATAGAATAGAATAGAATAGAATAGAATAGAATAGAATAGAATAGAATAATAAATTAGCCTTCTGAGAAGCTGAAGCCAATGCATCATTCCTCCCTGCCCCTGATAAGGACCCCGGCTGTGCTGTGTGTCCCTGCTGTGTAACGCAATACAATACAATGCAATACAATACAATGCAATGCAATGTAATACAATGCAATGTAATACAATGCAATACAATACAATACAATGCAATGCAATACAATACAATGCAATGCAATGCAATACAATACAATACAATACAATACAATACAATACAATACAATACAATGCAATGCAATACAATACAATACAATGCAATGCAATACAATGCAATACAATACAATGCAATACAATGCAATACAATGCAATACAATACAATGCAATGCAATGCAATGCAATACAATACAATACAATACAACACAAACTCAGCCTTCCGAGCACACGGCGTCAGATTCCCGTGCCTGCCCCGCTGCCCCGTGTCCGTGTGTCCGCAGGATCCTGTCCTTCCCGCGGCACCTGCTGAGCGCCAGGGCCACGCGCCGCGGGCTGGCGGCCGCGTTCCGCATGTGGAGCGAGGTGTCCCCGTTCAGCTTCAGGGAGGTGCCCCCCGAGCTGCCCAGCGACCTCACCATCGGTGAGTGCCCCGGGGCCTGCCGGGGGCAATTCCAGGCTGAAATGCAGGGTCTGGGGGTGGGAGGGCCATCCTGGGCTGGGTGGGTGCTTGGGTAAACTTTGGGGTTCCTTTGCCTTTACCAGGCAAAAAAAAAAAAATTTTATTCTCCGGGAAATATTAAATGTCACAATTAACATTGGTTGTGAAGCTTCAGGCATTTGTCAGGAACGAACCCTCAAATTCTGCTCCTGGGATCCCACAGGTGGGGAAAGCCACAGGAGAATAAGAATAAGAATAAAGAATAAGAATGAGAATAAGAATAAGAATAAGAATAAGAATAAGAATAAGAATAAGAATGAGAAAGAAAGAAAAAGAAAGAATGAGAATAAGAATGAAAATAAGAATAAGAATGAAAATAAGAATGAGAATAAGAATAAGAATGAGAAAATAGAATAGGAATAGGAATAAGAATAAGAATAAGAATGAGAATAAGAATGAGAATAAGAAAGAAAGAATGAGAATAAGAATGAAAATAAGAATAAGAATGAGAAAATAGAATAGGAATAAGAATAAGAATAAGAATAAGAATAAGAATAAGAATAAGAATAAGAATAAGAATAAGAATAAGAATGAATAAGAATCCACAGGTGAGGAAAGCCACAGGAGAATGAGAGAAAGAATCTACAGGTGGGGAAAGCCACAGAACAAGAATCCACATTTTCTCATGTTCTCATGGAGATTTTTTGTGGATGACATTTTTTGATGACATTTCTGTGGATGACAGATTTTTTTGAAGATTATTTTGTGTGTAATCTCAGGATTGGTTGTTGGTTTGATGTGATTTTTCTGCAACTGTTTTTTGACTAATCTTTTGGGACTACCTAATTTTTTTATTTATTTAAGGGGTTATTGATTTACTTAAATGGGAGTGTAAGTCGTTTGTTTTGAGGTGGTGAGTGCTGCAGTGCTATGAGGATTGGACGAAGCGTTTTGAGGCATTTTTGAGGATTTCCCTGTGTGCCCTGAGCCCCAGCAAACCCTGCAGCTGCTGCTTTTCCCGCAGGTTTCTACCCCATCAACCACACGGACTGCCTGCACTCGCTGAGCCACCACTGCTTCGACGGCACCACGGGCGAGCTGGCCCACGCCTTCTTCCCGCCCCACGGCGAAATCCACTTCGACAACCACGAGTACTGGATCCTGGGCAACACCAGGTTCAGCTGGAAGAAAGGTGAGCACAGAGGAGCTGGGTTTGGAGTTCAGCCTGGGAAAGCGGCAGCAGGAATGGTTGGGGGTTTATTGTGGGGTTGGAAGTTGTTGTTCCTCTGCCCCGAGTGGTGGAAATTCCATTTCTTGCTGGAATCAGTGAAATTGTTGCATAGTTCAGCCTCATCCTTCTGTTAAAATCCACGTGTTGGATGCTGCCAAGAGGCTTCAGTGGGTCAAACCCTGGTGCTCCAGAGCAGCTCTCTGGTTAAAATCTGAGATGTCTGTGCAGAATCTGGAAAATAGAACAGTTAAAATCTGAGATATCTGGAAAATGGAACAGTTAAAATCTGAGACGTCTGTACAGAATCTGGAAAATGGAACAGTTAAAATCTGAGATATCTGGAAAATGGAACAGTTAAAATCTGAGACATCTGTGCAGAATCTGGAGAATGGAACAGTTAAAATCTGAGATGTCTGTACAGAATATAGAAAATGGAAAATCTGAGATGTCTGTAGAGAATCTGGAAAATGGAACAGTTAAAATCTGAGATATCTGTACAGAATCTGGAAAATGGAACAGTTAAAATCTGAGACATCAGTGCAGAATCTGGAGAATGGAACAGTTAAAATCTGAGATGTCTGTACAGGATCTGGAAAATGGAAAATCTGAGATGTCTGTAGAGAATCTGGAAAATGGAACAGTTAAAATCTGAGGTATCTGTACAGAATCTGGAAAATGGAACAGTTAAAATCTGAGATGTCTGTACAGGATCTGGAAAATGGAAAATCTGAGATGTCTGTACAGAATATAGAAAATGGAACAGTTAAAATCTGAGATATCTGTGCAGAATCTGGAAAATGGAACAGTTAAAATCTGAGATATTGGTACAGAATCTGGAGAATGGAACAGTTAAAATCCGAGACGTCTGTAGAGAATCTGGAGAATGGAACAGTTAAAATCTGAGACATTGGTACAGAATCTGGAAAATGGAACAGTTAAAATCTGAGATACCTGCACAGAATATAGAGAATGGAAAAGCCAAAGCTGAGTGAGGCACCAGCACAGAATGGAACACCAGGAACGCCAGCCCTGCGGCGCCAGAGGTTTGCTGTGGTTTCAGAGCAGGCTGTGAGGCTGCTCTGCCCACCAGCCCCAGGTGTTTCTCCCCTCTCCCCAGGAGTGTGGCTCACTGACCTGGTGCACGTGGCTGCCCACGAGATCGGGCACGCCCTGGGCCTGATGCACTCGCTGAACCCCCGCGCGCTGATGCACATCAACGCCACGCTGACGGGCAGGAAGAGCATTTCCCAGGACGAGGTGTGGGGCATCCACAGGCTCTACGGTGAGACCCCAACCCAACCCTGACCCTCAGCTGGGCAGGGCTTGCCCCACATGGGAGCTGGGTGCTGGGGGGCAGTGCTGGTGCCACAGCCCAGCTCGGGCTCCTGTAGCGTGGACATCTGAAATGAGGAGGATTGCATTGCTATCAGAAGGCTAATTAATGACTTTGTTATGCTATATTATTCTATATTATATTACATTATATCTAAATTGAATCTGCCAAGCACTCAACTGCCCAGAATCTGGTGATTGTCACCCTCAGTCCACACACACACACACACACACACCAGGCCCTCACAGGCCAAGGAAACAAAACTGTCACTGTGGGTAAATAATCTCCATATTGCATTCTATTTTTGCACAAGCACACGAGATAAGAATATTCTTGGGAAGAATTGTGCCTTGCTTTTCTCTGTGAAGAGAAATGTGGGGCTGCACACTTGGCCCTGAACCAAGGAACTAAAGCACCATCCCTGTGGGTAAATAATCTCCACATTGCATTCTACTTTTGCACAAACACAGGCACAGCAAACTAGATAAGAATATTCTTGGGAAGAATCGTGCCTTGCTTTTCTCTGTGAAGAGAAATTTTGGGCTGCACACTTGGCCCTGACAGGCCAAAGAAACAAAACCCCATCACTGTGGGTAAATAATCGCCATATTGCATTCTACTTTTGCACAAACACAGAAAATAATAATAATTGCTTTTCCTTTCTCTGAGGTTCAGAGAATGCAAAACTCAGAAATATTCTTGGGAAGAATTGTGCCTTGCTTTTCTCTGTGAAAAGAAATGTGGGGCTGCACACTTGGCCCTGATAGGCCAAGGAACCAAACACCACCACTGTGGGTAAAAAAATTCCACATTGCATTCTACTTTTGCACAAACACAGGCATAGCAAATGAGATAAGAATATTCTTAGGAAGAATTGTGCCTTGCTTTTCTCTGTGAAGAGAAATGTGGGGCTACACACTTAACCCTGACAGGCCAAGGAAACAAAACCCCATCACTGTGGGTAAACAATCTCCATATTGCATTCTACTTTTGCACAAACACAGAAAATAATAATAATAATTGCTTTTCCTTTCTCTGAGGTTCAGAGAATGCAAAACTCAGAAATATTCTTGGGAAGAATTGTGCCTTGCTTTTCTCTGTGAAGAGAAATGTGGGGCTGCACACCTGGCCCTGAACCAAGGAACTAAAGCACCATCCCTGTGGGTAAACAATCTCCACATTGCATTCTACCTTTGCACAAACACAGGCACAGCAAATGAGCTAAGAGTTGTTGTTCCTTTCTCTGAGGTTCAGGGAATGCAAAACCCAGAAATATTCTTGTGAAATGTGGTGACCCTCCCCATCCCAGCCCCACCTTGCCCCTTCAGCCTCCCCAGCAGCTCCCCTCCCGTTGCAGGCTGCAAGGACAGGTTGCCCATGTGCCCAGGCTGGGCCAGGAAAGGATTCTGTGAGCAGCGCAGGAAGCTGATGAAGAAACACTGCCCGGCCTCCTGCGACTTCTGCTACGGTACCGGGGCTGGGGAGGGGGAAAATGCACTGGGAGGGGGGAAAATGCACTGGGAGGGGGTAAAATGCACAGAGAAAAGGGAAAAGTGCACAGGGAAAAGTGCACAGGGATGGGGTAAAAGTGCAAAGTAAGAGGTAAAAGTGCACAGGGATGGGGTAAAAGTGCACAGGGAGGGGGTAAAATGCACAGAGAAAAGGGAAAAGTGCACAGGAAAAGGAAAAAGTGCACTGGGAAAAGGGAAAAGTGCACAGGAAAAGGGAAAAGTGCACAGGGAAAAGTGCACAGGGAAAAGTGCACAGGGAAAAGGGAAAAATGCACAGGGAAAAGGGAAAAGTGCACAGGGAGGGGATAAAAATACAAAGGAAGAGGGGAAAGTGCACAGGGAGAGGTAAAAATGCACAGAGAAGAGGGAAAAATGCACAGGGAAAAGGGAAAAATGCACAGGGAAAAGGAAAAAGTGCACAGGGAAAAGGAAAAGTGCAAAGGAAAAGGTAAAAGTGCACAGGGAGAGGGAAAAGTGCACAGGGAAGGGTAAAAGTGCAAAGTGCCCAGGGAGGAGGGAGAAGTGAGGTTGGAACAGGCAAAATCTTCATTCACACCAGGGATCAGGGACACAACTGATCCAGCTCCGAGCAGCACAACAGAGATGGAGTTTGTGTATCTGAGTGCAGATCCGGGCCTGGAATGAGGAATAATTCAATATTTATGGAGTGGAACATGGAATTCCTGGCTGGAGTTGAATTCCTGTCTTTAGCTGAGGCAGGGAGAGGGGCTGCAGGGATGGGGTGAAACAGAAACATCCCCAGCACAGCTGGATGGAGCCGCTCCCAGAAAGGTGATTAATGCAGGCTGTTAATTACCTTAATACAGGCTGTTAATTACCTTAATACAGGCTGTTAATTACCTTAATACAGGCTGTTAATTACCTTCTCCAGCCCCAGCTTATGGATCCAGGTAAGGAACTCATGCAGGGCAAGCTGCTGCAGCTGGGGCAGATAAATTGAGCTCAGATAAAAAATGCTGGAATAAAAAAATGAATTAAAAATATCCCTTAGGATATCCTGGATAACCAGTGCCTCTTCAGCACAGAGGGGTTTTGTTTTGGGGGCCACATAAATGAAAAATTCAATTAGATAATTACAAACCCAGATATTCCACAGGCTTTTCACACACTGGACTCTTCACATCCTCTTCCACAGCTCTGAAAGGAACAAATTGATTTTTATCACCCCACAAAGTTTTTATCTTTGCTCATCAATCGTGTTGTTTGTCCATCCAGGAATTGCTCAGCCAAGGAGGCACTTGGAAATTAATACTTTTAAATCTGCTTAAATGACGATTTTGTGAAAGGGTTTTGGGGTGAATTGCTGCCATTTCCTTCTCTCCCTGCCCAGAATTCCCATTTCCAACGGTGCCCCCCACTCTGCCCCCACCAAGGACCAAAACCAAGACGGTTTCTGAGGGCAGGAACGTCACCTTCCGCTGCGGGCAGAAAATCACCCACAAAAAAGGCAAAGTGCAGTAAGTGCTGAGCTCACAGGCACCCAAACCCAGCAGGAAAAATCATAAACATAGGGGGAAGGAAAATGGAGTTTATAATCTGGAGCTCAAGGTGGATAAAATCCAATTTTATATATATATTACATATATACATATGTATATATGTGTGTGTGCGTGTGTATATATACATATATATATATATATAAAATATATAGCACAAAGCTAATTCCTACTATCAAACTGAATTCCCTAGCTTGAATATTTATACATTTTAAATTCTGAAAAATAGGAATAAAATTTTTATATATTTATATTAAAACATATTTTATATATATATATAAAATATAATAATTATATAATATATAAAGATAATATACTAATATCTATAAATATAATAACAATCATGATACACTAACATAACAATTATATACTATAAATATATATAAAACAATTATATATACTATAAATATATATAAAACAATTATATATACTGTAGATATTATATATACTATAAATATATACTATAAATATATACTATATATAACAATTATATATACATTATATATATATAATTTTTATAATTTTATTTTTTTTATTTATGTATTATATTTTAATGTATTTATATTTTTATAATTTTATTTTTAGTATTTTAATATTTTTAAAATTTTCTTTTAAAAATATAAATATTTATATTCTTTATATTCTGCAAAAAAACCTGTAAAATTTAAATTTACCTTTTCAGGTTTTAATTAGTTGGTTGTTACTGAAGTTTGAACAGGTTCTGGGTGTATCCAAAATTTAGGTTGGTTCAAATCCATGAGGACCCAAATTCCCATCAACTTTCAGAGATTCAAATTCCAAAATGGCTCATGGTTATGATTATTAATAATTATCCACCTGAAATAAAGAGTAAAACTCGGTTTTGTTTTGTAGTCTCTACTCTACACTTATTCAGCAAAATTTATTGGTAGAAATAACTAATATTAGTAGAAGTAACTAATAATACTATTAGAAATAACTATTAGAATTAACTATTAATTGCTATTAGAAATAACTAATATTCTGTAATAACTATATTTTTATTAGAAATAACTAATATTCTGTAATAACTGTATTTTTATTAGAAATAACTAATATTCTGTAATAACTGTATTTTTATTAGAAATAACTAATATTCTGTAATAACTGTATTTTTATTAGAAATAACTAATATTCTGTAATAACTGTATTTTTATTAGAAATAACGAATATTCTGTAATAACTATATTTTTATTAGAAATAACAAATATTCTGTAATAACTATATTTTTATTAGAAATAATGAATATTCTGTAATAACTATATTTTTATTAGAAATAATGAATATTCTGTAATAACTGTATTTTTATTAGAAATAACTAATATTCTGTAATAACTATATTTTTATTAGAAATAACTAATATCCATATTTACCTTCCATCCTTTTTCTTCTGCCAGCTGGTACAAAGACAAGGAACTTCTGGAATATTCCTACCCAGGCTATCTGTCCCTCAACGAGGATCACATGAGCATCATTGCAAATGCAATTAATGAGGGCACTTACACTTGCATCGTGAAGAAAAAAGAAAGAATCCTCACTACTTATTCCTGGAGGATCCGACTGAAGCATTGAGCCAGCCCTGGCTTCAGCTCCTGCTCCCGTTTCCAGCTGGGTTTTTTTGGCATTTTTGATTTATCTCCAACAGAATTCTCTGTTGAATTCTCTGTAACTGAATTCTTCATCGGTGCTTTGGTACCTGGGACTGGTTATGGATACCAAACTCTTCCAGATTTCTTGGAATGATAAAGAATTTATCAACTATTTGCTGTACAGAGAATTAAAAACCTTTTTTTTTTGTAAGAAAAGTCAGATGGAGCTGTGAGAGCTGCTGCAAACCAGCCCTGGGACAGTGGGGTGGCAGGAAAAGGACAAGTTTAACACTCTGAGTGTTTTCCTGCTGTTTTTACACAACAAATGACAGCTAAGCCTTCATTTACTTTTCTTTCACTTGTCAGGAGGATGAGCTCACACAAACCCTGATTTGCTCCTCGTTCCAGCACGCTCAGCTCAAGCATCCACAGATCAGCTCCTACCCCGAGTGGGTTCCTGTGGTTTCAGGGTTTTCCTCTCACCCCAGGAGGAATTTCTTGCTCAGAGCTTGAGCCCTGAGGGATCTGAGCTGCTCAGAATTTGGTAATTAAGGGGTTTGGGCTGCTCAGAATTTGGTAATTGGCAATTAAGGGACCTGAGCTGCTCAGAATTTGGTAATTAAGGGATCTGAGCTGCTCAGAATTTGGTAATTAAGGGGTCTGAGCTGCCCAGTTTGGTAATTAAGGGTCTGCACTGCCCAGTTTGGTGTTCTTGAAGGGTCTGCACTGCTCAGTTTGATAATTAAGGGGTCTGAGCTGCCCAATTTGGTTATTGAGGGGTCTGAGCTGCCCAGAGTTTGGTAATTAAGGGTCTGCACTGCCCAGTTTGGTAATTAAGGGGTCTGAGCTGCCCAATTTGGTCCTTGAGGGGTCTGAGCTGCTCAGTTTGATAATTAAGGGGTCGGAGGTGCCCAGTTTGGCTCTTTAAGGGTCTGCACTGCTCAGTTTGGTAATTAAGGGTCTGCACTGCCCAGTTTGGCTCTTTAAGGGTCTGCACTGCTCAGAGTTTGATCCTCACGGGGTCTGAGCTGCCCAGTTTGATAATTAAGGGGCCTGAGCTGCCCGGTTTAAAAATTAAGGGGTCTGCACTGCCCAGAGTTTGATCCTCACAGGGTCTGCACTGCCCAGTTTGATAATTAAGGGGCCTGAGGTGCCCAGTTTGGTAATTAAGGGGTCTGCACTGCTCAGTTTGGCTCTTTAAGGGTCTGCACTGCTCAGTTTGATAATTAAGGGGTCTGCACTGCCCGGTTTGATAATCAAGGGCCAGAGCCCTGAGCGCGGTGGGCCCGGGGCGATTCCCTCCCTCGGGATGGGGACCCTGCCCCACACAGCTGCACAGGAGCAGCTCCGTGTCATGGCCAAACCATGCACTGGGGTCAAGCTTTGATCCTGCCCAGCCTCCCTGCACTCCTGGGGAAGCTTCTGGAACCAGCAGTGTTCAGCTGTTCCTCCTCAGGCTGAGGGGAGCACAGAACAGCCAGGCTGCGTTTCCAGCCCAGCACAGGCACGGCCCAGCTGCTGTGCTGTGTTCTTAAGTTTGTTATTTGCTCTTCTATTTTCTGTATGGTTTCTTCTTTTCTCAGGCTACTCTGTCAGTTAGGTTGCTATGGAAATGAACTGGGGGTAAACTGTGGGTTTATTACAGAAGAACCAACAAGGAGGGGAACCACCCAGCAAATGGCCCCGAACAGGGGGCAGGAGAGGGTTTGAAGGGAAAAGGGGGGAAGAAGGCAGGGAAACCCGGCTATCCAATAGAAATACATATTTGGAGGTACGAAACATAACTGATATACCAAAGTAACCAACTGTTATAAATCATAGGAGGGGCTCCGGGGCTACAGCCAACCATAACTCCCAGAGAAAAGAAAATTCTCGAAACCTGGGAGGAGAAAAGGGGTGATTGACTGAGCCCAAGGAGGAGGCACTTTCACTTTATAAGAGAAACCAGGGGAGGAGCAGTTTCATTTCCATGGCAACCTGACAGGTAGCCTGGGAAAGGAAGAAACTATTTAATACAGAAAATGGGGGGAGCGGTTTCATTTCCATAGCAACCGAACTGACAGGGTCCTGGGAAAGGAAGAAACCATTTAATACAGAAAATGGGGGGAGCGGTTTCATTTCCATAGCAACCGAACTGACAGGGTAGCCTGGGAAAGGAAGAAACCATTTAATACAGAAAATGGGGGGAGCGGTTTCATTTCCATAGCAACCGAACTGACAGGGTAGCCTGGGAAAGGAAGAAACCATTTAATACAGAAAATGGGGGGAGCAGTTTCATTTCCATAGCAACCGAACTGACAGGGTCCTGGGAAAGGAAGAAACCATTTAATACAGAAAATGGGGGGAGCAGTTTCATTTCCATAGCAACCGAACTGGCAGGGTAGCCTGGGAAAGGAAGAAACCATTTAATACAGAAAATGGGGGAGCAACTACCAAACTTAAGAACACACCACAGCATCCAGCCCCAGCACAGCTCCCCAAAATGGGCTGAAACTGATAAATCAAATATTTAGGGTTGGTTAATCCCTGCCTGGCCTGGGGCCCGGCTGTGGCTGCAGGAAAATGTGGTGTTTTCAGATCTCCCCCTTCCCAAAACAAAGTGACAGCTTCACAAATCAGAGATTGCACCAGGATTCCTCCTCTCCTCCTTCCCCAGCAAGGGCTGGAATGTGGCCTTGCACAACCACTGAAGCTGAGCTCTTCTCTGCATGGAAAAAGGGCAAAAAATATAAAAAACCAAACTTTCACAGAAAATAAAGTTTCAAGTCTCCATATTAAATCTTTTTGATTTATAAAACAATAGAGTAATTTGTTTTGCACCACTGTAAATACAATTACAGAACAAAAAAACCCAAAAATCTGGTCAGGGAATATCAAACCCAGCCCAGCTCTCTCCAAGGATACAAACTTCATAATTGTCATTTTTCTTTTTGCCCTAAATATATTCAGACATAAACAATTTATTACTTAAAATAAAAAATAAACTCTCTTTACTGTCACCAACATCCCACTTTGCTGCATGTGAAGCAATGAAATCCTTCACACTATTAAACAATTGAAAATGTATTTTAATTCTACAAATTTACAAGGAAAAAAACCAAAACAAAACAAAACAAACTCAACAAAAAAGAAATAAACCAGAAACTGTTCCAGGACTGTTATTTCAAGTTGTCCTTTGCCACAGTTTGTGATGATCCTGGGTTTTCAGGAACTCCAGTCCTCTAATGGAATGCAGCAGTTAAACTCCACATTGATTTATAAAACAAGAGCCTTGGAATCTGTGATAATCTTGGAGTTTTTTTCACAGGGAAAAACATCTGTGCCCCTGACACAGAACAGAACTGGGGCATCAAATCCACTCACATGAATGGTGCTTTTTTTGATTTTTGGGGATTTTTTCCCCCCTCCTTTTTTATGCTGAGTTCAAAACTTGAGGCTGAAGCCAGGTCCTGCAGCAGAAGCTCCTTGGTTTGTGGTGGTCAGATGGAAACCTGTGTCCTTCAGGTCATCATCACCCTGTGAGGAGCAAGCACAGGGCACTGAGCAGGGGCTGGGCTGCTGCACTTACCCTCCAAAACTCTGAACAGCAAAAATAAAGCAGCTCAAGATGAGACAGAAATGTTTGATTAGTGCCATCACAGTTAAGGTTATTCATAATAAATATTGCTATTTCAAAACTGGCCATTGCTAAAAGCAGTTGGAGTGTTCCTAATTCTGTACCCACTTTGGACTGCGTGAGAAAGAGAGAACAGGGGCGTCCCTGCAGGGCAGGGCAATCTCAGCATCCCGAGCAAAGCCCAGCCCAGCTGCAGCCCTGCCCTGTGGCACACCCACAGCTGGCTGAGCCCTGTGTCACACCCACAGCTCTGTGTCACACCCACACTCACAGCCCTGTGTCACACCCACACTCACAGTCCTGTGTTACACCCACAGCTGGCTGTAACCCTGTGTCACACTCACAGCTGGCTGTAACCCTGTGTCACACTCACAGCTCTGTGTCACAGCCACACTCACAGCTGGCTGTAGCTCTGTGTCACACTCACAGCTGGCTGTAGCCCTGCCCTGTGTCACACTCACCAGCTGGCTGTAGCCCTGTGTCACACCCACACTCACAGCCCTGTGTCACACTCACAGCCCTGTGTCACACTCACCAGCTGGCTGTAGCCCTGCCCTGTGTCACACTCACCAGCTGGCTGTAGCCCTGTGTCACACCCACACTCACAGCCCTGTGTCACACCCACACTCCCAGCTGGCTGTAACCCTGTGTCACACTCCCAGCTGGCTGTAGCCCTGTGTCACACTCACCAGCTGGCTGTAGCCCTGTGTCACACTCCCAGCTGGCTGTAGCCCTGCCCTGTGTCACACTCACAGCCCTGTGTCACACTCCCAGCTGGCTGTAGCCCAGCCCTGTGTCACACCCACACTCCCAGCCCTGTGTCACACACCCACACTCCCAGCTGGCTGTAGCCCTGTGTCACACCCACACTCACCAGCTGGCTGTAGCCCAGCCCTGTGTCACACTCACAGCCCTGTGTCACACCCACACTCACCAGCTGGCTGTAGCCCAGCCCTGTGTCACACCCACACTCCCAGCCCTGTGTCACACTCACAGCTCTGTGTCACACTCCCAGCTGGCTGTACCCTGTGTCACACCCACACTCACAGCTGGCTGAGCCCTGTGTCACACCCACAGCTCTGTGTCACACCCACACTCACAGCCCTGTGTCACACCCACAGCTGGCTGTAACCCTGTGTCACACCCACACTCACAGCTCTGTGTCACACCCACACTCACCAGCTGGCTGTAGCCCTGCCCTGTGTCACACCCACACTCACAGCTGGCTGTACCCTGTGTCACACACCCACACTCACCAGCTGGCTGTAGCCCAGCCCTGTGTCACACTCACACCCCTGTGTCACACTCACCAGCTGGCTGTAGCCCAGCCCTGTGTCACACTCCCAGCCCTGTGTCACGCTCACTAGCTGGCTGTAGCCCAGCCCTGTGTCACACCCACACTCCCAGCTCTGTGTCACACCCACACTCACAGCTGGCTGTAGCCCAGCCCTGTGTCACACTCACAGCCCTGTGTCACACCCACAGCTGGCTGTAGCCCTGTGTCACACCCACACTCACCAGCTGGCTGTAGCCCTGCCCTGTGTCACACTCCCTGCCCTGTGTCACACTCCCAGCTGGCTGTACCCTGTGTCACACTCACCAGCTGGCTGTAGCCCTGCCCTGTGTCACACCCACACTCCCAGCCCTGTGTCACACTCACCAGCTGGCTGTAGCCCAGCCCTGTGTCACACTCACAGCCCTGTGTCACACCCACACCCACACTCACCAGCTGGCTGTAGCCCTGCCCTGTGTCACACCCACACTCACCAGCTGGCTGTAGCCCAGCCCTCCCTCGGGGGGCCGGGGGCTGGTGCCCCTCTTGACCCTCTGCTGCTCGCTCTTGGCGGGCCAGGTGGGGAACATGGAGGGGTCGATGGGCAGCGGGGTCTCCCGGAAGTACTCGTGCTTCAGCCCGTCCTCGGCCGTGATGCGCCGTGCTGGGTAGTACGTCAGGAAACTGCCAAGGACACAGGAAAACGAGATTTGAACCCCCAAAACTGCCAGGAATGCTCTGCAGGGTTCTGGGATGTTCAGCAGAATTGTGGCTCTGGGTATTGGGGCTGGGTGGGAATCTATGGATTTGGTGCAATTCAATTGGCTGGGTGGGATTCTGTGAGAAGCTATTGGTGTCATTCTATTGCTTTGGTATGGTTTTAATAGAATTATATCAACACCCAGTAACAGAATTATACCCAGTACCCAGGAATAAAATGATACTAAGTTAATACAAAATGTCCAGTAATAAAATGATACCAAATGAATAGAATTATACCCAATGTCCAGTAATAAAATATACCTAATTAATAGAATTATACCAATACCCAGTAATAAAATAATACCAAAGTAATAGAATTATACCAATACCCAGTAATAAAATGTACCTAATTAATGGAATTATATCAATACCCAGTAATAAAATAATACCAAAGTAATAGAATTATACCAATGACCAGTAATAAAATGTACCTAATTAATGGAATTATATCAATACCCAGTAATAAAATAATACCAAAGTAATAGAATTATACCAATGTCCAGTAATAAAATGTACCTAATTAATAGAATTATACCAATACCCAGTAATAAAGTAATACCAAAGTAATAGAATTATACCCAATGTCCAGTAACAAAATGTACCTAATTAATAGAATTATACCAATACCCAGTAATAAAATAATACCAA